>NW_020799139.1:1066343-1106734 GCF_003259725.1 Athene cunicularia
GTTTCAGCGGGGAGCCGGGGGGGGGACCTGCCCGCCGGCCGCTGCCGCCCAGCACCGTCCCGCAGCGGGCAGTTACACCCGGCCGGCCTGCGGCAGCGCGGACAGAGCCGCAGTTTGGCCGGAGCAGCGCGTTGATTTTCCTTTTCTTGACAAATCCTGCAGGGTTTATAAGGCGTCCCGGCGTTAGCAGCTCAAGGCTTAATCTAGGAGACCGAGTGTAGTTTATGAAACTCCAGTCTTTATTTTTTAGGGGCTAAAAAAGGAGCTGAAATATTACAGTGTGCGTTAGGGAGGTGACCCGATGTCGCCAGTGTGGAACTGGTTCACTTTATGCCACAGCCTGAGTCTGAGCATCCTTATGGTAATGAAATCCCGCGCCTCATCTTCTTGGTTGCTTACACACGTAGTACTAGTGCTGCAGCAGTGAGAAAAGGCTGGGATGTAGATAAAAAAAGACCTTAAATGTGCTGGGGGGGGTGGGGGTGGGAAAAGTGAAAACTTCTTGTCCACAATCGTGGTGACTGACCGATTTTAAATATACCACAGTCCTGGCATATGAATCGGAGAAGAGCGGGAGATAACATCGGTTTGTAGGCTTAGCTTGTATGTGCTGGAAGGGCGACCTGGGTAGGAGCGAGGAGCAGTGATGGATTTTGGAGGAGGTGGAGGGAAACAGGGAGTGATTCAAACAAATCACTTTCTGAATGTTTCTGGTACTTTATTTGGTTTTGCTGAGATAATAAATAAGCAAAACTTCTGAATACTGTTCGAAGATTTTGTGCTGTGGCTTCGTTAACTGTAGTATCTGTGTCTTCCGTGTAAAAAAAAAACAAAAAACAAGAGAAGAAATGGCTGCTTCTCAGTTCCTTCTCACTCCCCCCTTAAGAGAGAGTTTTGTAGGTGGCTTTTTTATTTGTCACTTTTAAAAAAAATTTAAAGATAAGGTTATAGTTTCTCTCTGATTAAAAAGAATAAACCCATGAAATAGGGCTCTCAGACAGGAGCCATCAGACATTGTGTGTTGTAGTTCCACCTAATGTTTACCTATGAAATATTTTAAATACCTTTTATGATTGTCATAGTTGCTGCTTTGGTTCCCGTAGAATGGGGGAAGGGTTCGGCGTCAGAGAATTGAACTGGTACTCATATTTCTTTTAGGATAATATGCTAATTTTACTCTGCATTGTTTAAAACCCAGAAGCATCAGTTGTTCATTTGTTCGGTTTGGGTTTCTGTGCTTCAAGAAAACCCTGAGGCCACCAGAACTTGCAGTGCTGGGAATGACATAACCCCACCCTCCATCTGTCTATCTGATATTTTGGCAATAAAGCCAGATACGGTGAGAAAGTAATTATAGGTTGGTTTTGGAGACAAAGAGGAATGCTTTAACCGGGAAGCTGAAACTTGATAATTTAGCATTGTTGCTGTCTCGCGTGGACAGTCTCGCTTTCAGAATGTGAAGTATCTCATCACGGTTTTGGTTTCTGCCTCTGCGCAATTAGGCGAGTTAGCAAAACAAGTAAACACCTGTCACCAAAGCCACTAGGACAAAGTTAAATCTGCCCTGAGTTCCTGAAGATACCTGACCTGGATTTACCCAATACAAAAACTTCTTCATGTTCCACTGAAACTCCTCCTCTTTCCTGAGGAGATTTATCACAAAGTCAGCCTGCTTTTTCTGGAATGCTGCAGTTGCTTTAAATGCTTCTCAGCTGTTGTGTTTTGTGTATCTATGTATAAATTCAGATTTTATACACTGTATTAATCATTTATATGCAAGTTGTTTCCTTCGTGAGTTCAAGAGAGAGGAATTACCTTGTATGGTGCAAGGGGGGAAAGATTCTTTGATCCTTGAAGCATCGGACATTTGTAAACAGAAGTTATTAATTTCACCAGAAAACTATTCTGTCCATGGCTGTCTTCCACTAGTTGGATTTAATAGGTGGTGAATATATCCCTAGCATTAAAATAGTGCTTGAACTCCTTGATCATTAGAATCACTGTTAAAAGGTGTCCCTGCCTGAACTCAGCTTTTTTTTTTTTTTAATATGCCATTTAAAAAACACAGAAAAATCATATGCTTAAGGAAAAAAAAAAAGTCAATAGTTCAATTTCAGATTAATCACAGCATGTTAGTTGTAGTTGTTTGCAAATGGCCTTTTAAGAGTTATTTTATTGGGCAGTACCGTTCCAGACCAAAGGTCAGGGTCATAATACTCATAATATCTGGTGAGTCATAGATTTGTTCTGGAATCCAATTCTGGAAGACATTTATAGGACATTGTCAGTGTCTGATCCACTGGAAGGTACTCCAGCTGGGGAGGAAGGGTGTTCACCTGCCCTTTTTCAGCTGGTTTCATTGCCCTCTTTGCACGCTGTGAATCAGTGTTAGGCTTTGGGGCATTGTAATGTGTTTTCCAATAAAATGCTCTTAAGTTGTAAATTGGTTTCTGTGAGCCTTTGGGAAAGCATCTCATTAATAAGGGAAGGTGTTTGGGTTTTTTTTTTATTGTACCAGATGCAATTACATTACTCTCAATCGTGAACATGATCTTTTATTATATTAATGAACTTCTTAAATATTTCTTTGCAGCACATGGCCCCTGTTTCAGTGAGTCTATCAATGAGCAATAGGGCACCGCTGGCACTAGTCCCTGCAAAATGTTTCAGTGGCAGTGACAGTCCCTGTAGTAAGTAGATGTAGGATAATGTGATGCGCCCAGAATTCTCAGTCTTCATTCCAAAACTGTTGATTTAAGCCCAGAAGCAATCATGGTGGGTTAGTTTAGTTTCCATGCTGCATGTGACATCGATTGCTGCTGTACCTTTAGCTCTAGTGGTGGTGGTGGTCCTGTCCCCCTCCAGTCACTCAGATCCTCGGACCTACTGGGTGTATTGGCAGTTTAACTGGTGTTCAGAGCACCAGCCAGAGCCACAGCCCTTCTGTGTGGTCAGCGTTGGAATGCAATCCTCTGGAGGATCTGTTTTGCCCTGCCAAATTAATCTTCTTGCAGTTCCAGTGAGGGATTGAGGGAGAAGATGGGGGTAGAGGAAGGGAAGAGCCTGGGTGGCAGCCCTCTGAGTTTTTAGCTCTGTCTTTCTCAGGAATACCTTCTGTGCCTCTCCAGTTTGAGAAGAGCCAACATAACTGTCCATTCTGGCTTTGTACCTTCTCAAATCCTTGATCTGAATAAGACCAGATGCTACCAGTTATAGATGGTACATACAAAAATACTCTTTGTCAGTTTTTGAGTTTATCAGTACTCCTTTTCTTCGGCAGTCTGTCTTTTCTAAGGTTAGTTTATATGTTACTTCTGTACACCTGTAACAACCCTTCATGTGCATCTCCGCTCTTAAATATCAGTCTCAGTGTGTGCAGGTTCCTACCACATCTTCACTGCCCTCTGTCCTTCTTGCTTCTCTTTGCTGTTTTCTTGACCCCTGCAGTTCTATCTTACCCTGTTCAGAGAGGCTGTGCAGAATAATAAAGAATGCAAACAGATCTTACCTGCGGAAAAAGGAAATTGAATTGACTAGTATTCAAATGTTTTCTTCTCGTCCTTAGTTGGAGTGTACTTGGTTCAGCACTGTCTGCAAAAGTGTATTGAATAGGGAAAGCTGGAGCATATTTTTATAAAAGTGAAGTATGCTGATAAAACAGTCTGATTCCTCTGCCAGATTTCAAAATTCTCTTCTCTTATGTGGGCAAAAATAATGCCATTTGAAAATCACTAAGTTAATTGCATTTCACATAGTCCCTTAGAGAGTCAAATCCTTGGATCCAACTGCAGTTTTCTGAGGCTTTTCTGTAGCATTTTCCTGTTTTTCTAGTATGTTCTCTCCTGTTTATAAAGAATCTTTCAGCAGCATAGGAAACTAATGCACAGCACTACTAGATGTGTCAGCTGATGAAGTGAAAAATACCCCCTGAGAGTGATATCAGCTGTTATCTTCAACTGAGCAAGTGCATGATTTCAAAATTGAAATACATTTTTGCGTTAATATCCCTTTTACAGTTAGCTTAACAAGGTACCGAGGCTTTTGAAGTAGAATTGGTCCTAATAATTAATAGGAAGATAATTATCAAACGTAATCACTGAAGATGCATAGATGTCAGGGAATATGAAAGTCTAGTTAAAGTTTAACAAAATGTTTATAGGTGACTGTATTGCACAAATGTTTATAGGTGACTGTGTTACACAATTCTAGATGAATGAAGTGGATTTCAAGAGCAGATGTCGCATGAACGCTTCCCTCCACCAGTGTGCCTGAAGGGAACCTGTCTGGAGGCTAAACTGGAATCCAACCCAGCTTGACATCATGGAGAATTTGTTCTGTTTCCTTTGGGGGGAGATTTTTGTCCTACAGTTTGCTCCATTGTCTCAGGAGGAAAGGGGTTTCCATTCTCAGAACCTTGTTTGTTGTTTTGGCGTGTCTTGTTAAAACAAGCTCTTCGTTTTCTGATGATAGGTGGACCCTTATCAATGCTGAAATAGCTAATGTTATTGTTATCCTCTACATAGTTTTAGCAAGAATAATTCTGATACATTTTTATCATATATTAGCAGAGGCACATACATTTGAAACGATACAGTGCCTTTTGTTCTGTTGCATGGGGTGCAGTATTAGTAGAAATAAATTCTCTCTTATTTTTGATATTATGAGAGGTGATTGTGGATTTTTTTTTTCCTGTGGCAGGCACTTAAATATGATTGTTTTTGTGGATTTTTTTTTGTGTGCGGCAGGCGCTCACAGTGCAGTATTCTGCTTTTCCCACGCTTGCATAACATGTAAGCATCTTTTGGGTCTGTGCACTCAGTCTTTCAGTCTTGTTTTTACGTCTTTATTAATTTATTTATGTTTAAGGCCAAGTAAACGTTTTGCTCCTGGTCTCAGAGTTTTACTGTAATTATGGAAAACATTTATAAGTGAGCATTTCTCTACGCTAGCCAGGAACATTAAAGCAGATCACCAGTCTTGGCGCCAGGCGCGGGTGATAGTTCTGTTTGGGTGAACAGACCTTAAATAGTTTGTCCTCTGTGCTTTAAACATAAACAGGCTTTTCCCTGGCAGATAGGGTGTTCATCTTCCCAGTGTTGTTCTATTTCTCTTTTAAACAGGCATGCCTGAAATACATGGGAAGAAACAAATCTTGGTTTCCTTTACTGAGTTGTTGGTGTCCTGCTTCTGCTTTTGATAAAGGAACTTATTTTGTAGATGGGTAGAAAGGCTGTAGAAAATATTTGACACTATAGTTGTCATCCTGTTTTCTCAAGCGGTAATTATTATAAGGAAAAAAAAGTGGTTGGATTTTACTATACTATTAATTTTTATTTTATGCCTTTTGGGTGAGAGAAGGCTGCTGCTGTTCCTTTATCTGGAAACGGTTCCTTTGTGAAGGTGGAAAAGTGGCGATGCTTTGCTGGTGGGTAACGCTGATGCTTCTGTGGTGTGATTTGAACTTTCTGTAGTTCCTTCACCCCTTCTAATACTCTCTGCAGAAAGGCAGCTGTTCCTCTGGAGCCAAGGGAATTGCTGCCGCCTTGAATGGTATCAATCTTGAATTGTGAGGCATGGAAATAACCTTTGCAAATCTGAGGAAAGCAGCGCTGTGGTTGAGCAGGGATTAGGCAGAACACTGTTGGTGCATTCAGTAGTGTCTCTTTGTGCTTGCATGTGTGAATTGCATTATCAATGATTCTGAGTCTTAAAACGCTTGAGTATTTGGTGTAAAATCAAGAACAGAACGTGCACAACAAGGATGCTCGCTGAAACACCTGAGTTTACTCTGTATCTCTTCCAAAATTAATGTGTCACTCTTTCCTTCGATATTCCCAAGAATAATTTAAGATAATTTTTTGGTGTGTGTTTCAGATTGTGCAGTGAATGTCCATAAGAACTGTAAGGGTTTACTGGCTGAATGCAGCAGCATCAGACCCAAGGTGGGTTTTAAAATTTGTTCTTCTTCTACAAACAACAGTGCTTGACATAGTAAATTTAATTTAGTGTGAGTGTTTTACTTTCCATCAGTACAGAATCTTGCCCTACATTTTCAAGACATCGAATAGTTATTAACGTGTCATTATAGTAATTTATGATAATATATATAGGGAAAAGAAAGTGAAATGTTTTATTGCTGTACTGAAAGTGACTTGCCACTGCTTGTGTCTGTCAGAACTGTGACTAACCCTTATAAGAATGCTCAAACCTATCACTTTTTGGGGGAACGTAATTGAATTATATGGTACCTCTGAATTTTATGCCCCTGTATTTTAATAGGTTGTGCCATCTTAAAGCTGATGGAAGTGCGAGAGAGCTGGAGGGGAATTTGGTTATAACAGTTGCATATTATTTATAAGCTGAGCAATGCAGAATAAGTTCTTTCATTTTTGAACTGTGATGAACTGTATATCTTGCTAAGCTATTCATTTTTTATCTGTGCCATCATGGTGGCTGCAATTTCATCTAAGGTCACAGGTTGGTTTCAGATAGCTGTCGGTTTTTTTCTTCTGGTATTGGTTTTGGGAATCATTTCCTCCTCCTTATAACTAATTATACTTGAGGGAGTTTTAGTTTCTGTTAACCTGCAAGTGTTGATGATTTCAGAGACTGATAGCAGGTTAGGGACTACTGTGAGGGGGAAAAGAGAGAGCAGAACAGCTCAAAGCTGGGCGATTAGAGGTTAGAGGAAGTGCTCTCAGCCATGGGTGATTTAGAATGTAACTCTTTTGAGGGCAGAAATGTTCTTGTGGGGGTTTTTGATACTTACTTTTAAACTTCTTCTTTTAAACCAAAATGTTCGCTGCTCTGATAGTTTCATTTCCATTCTTTACCATCTCCCAAACTTTTGTGGTTGAATCAGCCCTGACAAACCTCTCCTGAGGAAAGCAAAGAGGGAGCAGTGGCACAAAATGGTATGAGGAGTGAAGTCAGAAATGAGATCCTCCAAGTGAAGCAAGACTCCCCAGAAGCCATTTGTTACAGACTATATTACTTATTTAAATTTCTTTGCACCTTCCATAAAGTCTATCTCAATGAATTGTAATAGCCTAGTGTTGTAAGAACGCCAAAGTTGTACAGGTTACCAAAGATGCAATTTTAAATAGGCACCCTAATTTTTTTGTTAGCTGGCTGGGTTGGTTTAGTTAGTTATTGATGTAAACTAAATGGTAACAAACAAGTGTCTACGTAAAGGGTTTGCTTTCATTTAATAAATTATTTATTATCATAGCTTTAATTCAGCTGTAACTTCAGTTTTGGTTCTATTTCAGTCTGATTTATGCCTGATAGGATTTTTATACAGAGTGTTGGTGTCTATATGCCATTCTGGAACGTGAAAAAATCAAAATCGTTACTATGTGAAATCTTTTATATTTTCAGTGTGCAGCTTCACTTACAGTTAGTGCTGTATGATAGGAGAAACATGATTCATTTTGAACTGCAAGTCTGGTCTGTGTGTGTAAGAATATTGTATTTTTTCCTATAGCAGAAAGATTTGCAGCACAGACCTTCTGGATCTCCACAAAGTTCGCCCCAGTGCATTTCCCCAGGTTTGTACTAAAGAATGATTTCTGTGCTCAAGGCTTATCTGTTCAATAGTATTTTTTTCTTTAATATGTTTTAAAGGCTATACACAGTGTCTTATTGAAGTATAGAAAAGGTCTCTTTTAATAAGATGGCTTCATTTTTTTTTCTATTGGGAATGGCTTAGAGGCTCCTAGCAATCTCCTGTGTGTTTTTATCTTTTTATCTTTTTATTTTTCTTTATACCTTCTTGCTGTGTAACCTCAAAATATCATGGTGAAAAGGGATCAATAAGCTAGTTTTTCATTGATTGTCTATTCTCTGGCCTCTGAAAAGACTAGAACTGTGAACTTTGTTTTACATCAGATTTTCATAATTGTCTATTTAAAACTTGCCTGCAGCTAGTGGTTGCTAGAAATCTCTAAGACAAGCTAGCACTAATGGTCTGAACATAAATCTTTTTTGCCACAAAGTGGGAAAAGGGATCTGGGAGAAAATAACAAGAAGAAAGAGGAGCTCTATTGCAGCATAGGCTTTGAAATAGCCTTTTGCTGCTGGAAAAGACCATCGCGGCCACAGGTGTATAATTTAAATGGCATTTTAATTTGTAGATGTTACAAGGTCTGCATTAACAGAACAGGCTTCTTGGCTCTCAGGTGGCTGATGGTAACTAGAGCAGAATTATCTCCTGCCTTGCAGTTGCTTTGGCTGTAAGAAACACAGCTGACAGGAATGTCCAAGTATTCTATGTGTATTTCCTATGTTCTTGTATTGTTTGACTTGCATTGCAAGGTGTAGTTCTTTATGAAACTGTTCTTACCAAGAGGTAGCGCAAAAGGAATAATTGTTTTAAGAAGATAAGTGGCTGTTTGCGTTATCGAGAATGGTTTTGTGCATTTAGGGGAAAGTGCAGAGGCTAAAATAGGAAACAATAAGGGATAATGAAAATAGGAAAAGTTGGCTGTAGGGCTTGTCGTTGAAACAGCTCTGTGGTATACAGTCTGGTCTGGTGTGATAGGTTAACAACGATCGATAGGGACTCTCAGCAGTGTGCAGGCAGTGCTAATTGAACTCAGAAAATGGCTTTTTGTTGGTGCAGACTGCTAGGCAGCCAGGACTTATTTTCCATAGTCAAAAGCAGAAGCTGAAAGTTAAAGGAGCAGCTAATAGCATGGGCACTGGTTGTCTTTACCCACAGTATGACACTGCAGGCTGCAGTGCCCAGCAGAAAAAGCCAAGGGTATTGTATCAGTGTCAGAGAAATATGTTTTAAGAAAGGTATAAACAGGGGTGTTTGCATCCCCTCTGTCCCTCTCCCCATGTTCTGCCTCTGGAGATTTTTTGATTTGGCCTAACGTTGTGAACCAGAACTTTATGTTCTTGACTTGTAGAGTACAAAGAACTTCATGGCAGATGATTTCAATACTTCTCCAAATGGAAACGGGAGGACATTATTATTAAACCTTTAAGAAATCCACCTTTACAAATCTTGCTAATATCTATTTAGTCTCCTCTGGACCAGTGGGCTTGGAGCTCATCACTTGGTGATGATGGAAGAGGACTCAGTTTACCCAGTTTGTTGTAGACTGAGAATGTGCTCCCTGTGTAGCCAGGAGATTTCAAACCCAAACAAGTTTTGGGAAAGGTATTTCCAGCAGGAAAAGATGTGGTGATATAATTTCTGTTAAATGTCATTGATGAAACCTCCCCTGCAGCCCTAATGTGATTCTAGTCAACTGTTTCAAGGAAGATGAAATGAGAGACAAACAGATGTCTAAAGTATGGGATACTGAGAAATGTGGAAAAACCTGTTTCATCAGAAGAAACATGAATACCTTGGTTTAGCTGTTTGGTTGAGCAAGGCAGAAGTGCAGGGAGAGATAATTGTTAGTGGAGGTACGGACTGAGAAAGGGGAACTTTTGGGGATGAGTAGACACCGGTGCCTTTATAAGAAAAGTTGTAAATTAACAATGAATAAACCTTGGCTGGGAACTGGAGACCCTCTTGAACTGCTGCAACAGCGTGGTCCTGAAGCAGCCTCCCCAGACACTGTGCTGGACGAGGAGGTTGTCTGAGTTGAAGACAAAGCTGCCTTGCAGTGGAGGGTCCTGGGTTCAAGGATCCATGAGATCTCGTCCACTCCTGTGTCCTTAAAAGCACTTTGAATAAAGGGCAGCTGCAGACCTTGTCAGTGATAAGTTTTAAAGATCGTCTGGCTGATTCTTCATCTTTGACTTCTCTGAAGTTCCTTTTTTTTAAAAGGAATTATTTTGTCTCCTGTTCCTTATCATTCATTACAGACATTAGTGCTAAATAATTGTATCCATTTTTTATAAGTCTATTACAGGCTTCCACGTATTGTGTAATAGCGATTAAAGTTTTAAATATCTTTCCAGTTCACAGTCTGTCTAGATTTAAAAAGCATTTAAAAGCTGCTGTATTAAATTTAGCTCTGGTATCTATTATGTTCAGTGTGTGTGTGCATGCAGATATCAATCACTGTGTAGCAATAAGCATTGCAAAGAACTTGTGGTTTTTATGTGATCTCAGATTTTTCTTGTTTGCCATGAAATGTTCTGTGCCCTTATACGGTAGAGTGTGAATAATTGTGTGTAGGTTCTGGTGTTTTACTAAAGGAGAAGATACTTTGCAATTTCCACACTAAATGGGCACAGTAGGGACCAATTTCCTGCACTTCAGACCTGCTGATTTAGCCAATACAGTAAGTTAAGTGGCAGCTTTACATTTCTAGAAGGATCACAGGTAGTATAAAAACAGTGCATCTCTGGGGCCACTTTACTGTGCCAAGTCTGAGGGCAGCCAGTAGTGAGCATGGGGAATACAAATTCAAAAAGCAGCGGCAGAAGCAATACAATTCCAGCTCATCCTGAGCTGTCTTTTTGTGGTTCCTTTTCAAGAAAATGGAATGAGAATGTTTTTTTGGACAATGAGCTCTTGACATCCAAGATCCTGTCTGTTCTCCGTCCTCATTCAGAGAGAGGTTTGAGAGCAGGCGACCTGCAGTGTACGCCTCATTTTCTGAGTACCAATTCAATTTTTGCCTCTCTAGCCGCTTCTTTGAAGGAGCAGCCCCAAAGTCTTCTCCTGGGACCGGATGGCACCCCAGTACTATCACGGAATCTCGGTATGACTATCGCCCAAAGAGGAAAATCTCAGTCTTCATTGAATACTCCTGGAGCTGTTAATAAATTTGGGTAAGCAAATTGCTTCTCTTCTAAGCTTCTGCTGCCACCCCCCCCCCCCCTTCGTTTTCAAGCTCAAAAGAGATTTATTGAGCTTTTAATGCTGAAATTAATTTCCCTGCACAGTAAGCTTTTTTTTGTTTGTTTGTTTAAATCACCTTGTCTTTAGTACCTCTATACTATGTCACAAAAGATATCCTATAAAAAAGGGCAGGACTGGAGTATCTCTGTCTAGGTTATGGTTTTTGTGGGTATATTTGTCTTCAGACTTGTTGAAATTCAGTAATCTGAGTTCAGCTATTCTAGGTTGTGCTAGTTCTGACTAGTGTGGGAGACAGCAGTGTTTTAAATTGCAGGATACCTTGATTAAAATAGTAGACAAATTCAAAGCTCTCTGCTGTTTGAAGTAGTTGTTTACTTTTTATGTGCTACAGTTATGCTTCCTTCTCAGTGAAAGTGCCCTTTGTACTCTGAACCGGCTGTGGCTTGTCACCAGGCGATGTCTTTTTTTAAAATGTCATACCAGAAGTTGCATACTTGCTCATGCTGCTCTAATTAAAACTGTAATATTTCAGTGATGGAGTTGCTAAATTGGTTTGACTGTTTTAAAGTTGGTGTGCAAGGACAGCTTTTATATATTTATTTTAATTGCACTCGAGTTTAGGAAAGATGCTTGTTAAATGTAGTTGGATTTTTTATTTTTTTTTGTCAAGCAACTTAAAAAATTTTAATGTTCTGGTTTGGTCCCTCGGTCTAATTTCTTTGACCATTTAGACTAATTTCAGGAGACATGGATGAAGGGGATTCAGGCTTTATAAAATTTAAGCAGACTTCAGATGACGTTGTCGTGCTTGCACCTTCAACAGCAGACTCCATTTTTCTGGAAGGTATGGAATTTCTATGCTTTTCAGGATTTTTATGCAATTTCTTACAGTCTTAAAGCAGCACTGAGATGTTTTTACTGTTGTTGTTGTTGTTAATTATGGTAATGAGGGATATGGTGGGAAACAATTTAATAATAATTGAAATTGAATGTGCTTTTGGTCTAGATGCATATTACGTATCCCTCCGAAGTGAAATAGAAACAGATGCTCATGAGTTTGAGGCAGAGTCTTGGAGTGTTGCAGTGGAACAGTCTTATGCAAAAAGACAAAAGAAAGACGTTATAAAAAGGCAAGATGTCATTTATGGTAAGAATATTTTTTGTTCTTCTCTTTCACAGCGTCACTGTTTTGAAACAAAGCAGAAATTTTTTTTGGCTCCCATTTTTACTCATGCTTGAAAACTAAAATTATGTGAAGAATGTCAAGTCTGTTACCTGTCTTAGTGTGCCTAAGTCCTCCTATTAATGATTTTAAGCAACCTGTAGTTTTCAGTATGCCTGTGTTAGCAGCAAAACCCAGCTATACATTTGGGGAATAGCTCAACTGCTAATAGGAGATGTCGTTAAATAAGTAGGGTCAGTCACTGTTTGGTTGAGAGAGAAACAGGGCAAATTTAGGAGCTTCACATCAGTGATGCAAAGATTATGGTGGAGAAGAAGGTGGCTTTCGGAGCCTGCTCTTTTATATCTCACTAGTTATTTATATGACTTTTTTTTAATTTCCCTTTGCTCAGAACTAATGCAGACTGAAATGCACCATGTTAGGACACTGAAAATAATGCTGAAGGTATACTCCAAAGCCATGAGAGAGGAACTGCAGTTCCCAAATGCAGTCATCAACAAGCTTTTCCCCTGTGTGGATGAGCTGCTGGTGGTGCACGGGCAATTTCTGCTCCAATTAAAGGAGCGACGAAAGGAATCCTTGGAAGAAGGCAGTGACCGAAATTACATAATCCAGAACATTGGAGACCTCTTGGTAAAACAGGTGTGAATTAAATTCTACCAATTTTGTTGACACTGTTAAATTTCTAAAAATCTAACAGTAAGGTTAAAATTATGTTACATAAAAATTGATTTAATACTGGGTTTAAGATTTATCTTTCCAGTGTGATGTGTGAGCATGACTCCCAGGAACATACCTGGTCATGAATAGTATGAAATGTTCTTTGGGCATGTGTGTACGTATGTTGTAGGATGTGCCACTGCAGATGGTTTGGTTCTACTTCTCTGTTCCAGAAGTATCACATTCCTGGTATCCATCCCAAACAAGGCTCTCCTGCATTTAATGCTGAGCTTCTTGGTTCTGACCTAAAAATGCAGCAAAGAGCCTTTGAACTCATTACAGCTTTAGCACCTGTATTGGTATGGAGTGGATGCAATGATTGCTTTCATATATCGTGACCATTTTTTGCCCTTCACCTTTTACAAGTCCTCAGGTTTTTTTAAGTGCAGAGGCCCAGAGATCCTTTAAAAAATTCTCATAATCATAACTATCAATTAATATTTGTTTATCTTGTGGTATTCCAGGCTCTCAGATGTCACACTGTGTAAATCTCTCATTTGTGGTACAGAAGAAAATGAAATATTGAAGAAATGTCTCAGAAATCAGTTACCATAAAACCATGTTAAACCTGGGTCTTACAGTGGAGATAGGTTTACTCTTAACAATTCATGTCTTTCATTCTTCTATTTCCAATTAGTTTTCAGGTGAAAATGGAGAGAGGATGAAAGAAAAATACGGTGTGTTCTGTTGCGGACACAATGAAGCTGTTGCTCACTATAAAGACCTGCTCCAAAGCAATAAGAAGTTTCAAAATTTAGTAAAGGTAAACAACAACCAGAAGCCTCCTGTTCTGACTGTGCAAAATATACTTAACTACTTTAGGTTTTATTTTGTACTTGAAGATCTCTTAAATTTGAATGAGCAGGGTTAGAGGCCTATTCTCATTATTTGATGGACTGTTAGCTTCTTGCATTTTAGATGTTTTGATCATTTGGACACAGAGCCACAATTAGCAGGGGTTAAATTTGAGGCAGGATCTTGAGAGCACATAGAACTGGGGAATAGATTATTTGTTTTATTCATAGCTCTATCACTGACTGCCCTGCTATATCACCATCTCTGTAAATTGGCTTGATAATAAATTATAAATCAATGATAAATGCTGTTGATGAACCACTATAGGAAAGGCAGGTACTCTTAGTCAAGTTTTGTCCATTACATCATCTTTCCAAAACGAGAAGATTGGCTCCAGGGTGGTTTGTTTATCTGCTGTACACTGTGATGTGCAATTAATAGGAAGGGCTGAAGGGACACAGCCAGAGTGGAAGCCTGTAACCTGAATCCCCCATGGCATTGCACAGTCCTAAGTATTCTCATTTTCCAGTCATCAGTAAGTGATACTGTGTGAACTTTCCAACACAGCTCTATACTTACAGCTCTTCTCGGCAAAGTGTCTTTAAAAGTGCGAGCCCTTTACTTTCAAGGAACTAAAGAAGTGACCAGAGTTTGAAAATATATAACCCCAGTCCTTGGAAAGAAGGATCTTGGTGCTGTGTTCTGCTGCCAGGATTGTGCTATACCTGCAGTCAGACCAACCAAGTGGGATTCCCATGCCTTAAAGTCTTCCCTTCCTAAACAGAAATGTAGATGGGCTTACTGGTGAACATAGAGTAGTAAAATAAACACTGGGTTTATTTGTTATTGACCCAGTTGGTCTGTTAGGTGATTGAGTCTGGTTTTAAAACCATAGTACTATTCTATGTATTTAAGGACCGGTCCTATTGTAAAAGGCAATCAGTTAGCATATAAGCAGACAAACAATTCGGATTTGGAACTTTCTCTGCTTGGCTCCAGATTTAGTTAACGGTAGTTGAAAGTAATACCTAAAATATTTTCCAGTAATAAAAGCAATTTTTTCAATGTTACCAGGAGTTTTTCTTTTTACTAAAAGAGTGCGGCTAATTTAGTGGTGCTGTCCCTAACTGTAGAAAAATGTTTTGAGACAGAAAAATGTGTGAACGGGGAGGCGAGGGAGTTGAAGAACACCGTGTGCAATGGATGCGATGGGTCTCTCTTTGTTTTCTAGAAAATTGGCAGCTGTTCCCTTGTGAGGAGACTTGGTGTTCAGGAGTGTATCCTCCTGGTCACGCAGCGCATCACCAAATACCCAGTCTTGGTGGAACGCATAACTCAGAATACAGAAGGTGGGTTGTTTAACCTTTCCTGGAGGCCTCACATTTGTCTGCTGATCCTTTTTCTCCTGTGTTTTGCATGTTCTTTCTTCAGACGAGGAGGGGCAGGCTGGTACTGCCTTACACCTGCTTTCTTGCTTCTTCATTAGCTGAAGATGCCGTTCTAGATGCAGATCCAAGATCCAGATCAGCCTCACCTCATCAGAGGGTCGAGAGCAGCCTTCAGTTTCGAGTCTGCAACCACAAAGCCATAGTAGTTAAACATGTCAGTTCATAGAGATTTAGAGCTTTGGGATATTTTATTTTATTTTAAAAATTAAGCTCTTGAGAAATACTGTTACATGTTCAGTATTGAACCTTCATGTTAAAATATGTTTGGATGGCTCCTATCTTCTATTCCAGAGTTGAAACTGTGACTGACTGCTACTCTTTTCTCTTAGCCGGAACTAGAGATTATGAAGACCTGACCCAGGCCCTTAGTTTAATTAAGGACACCATCACTCATGTAGATGCCATGGTAAATGAGTATGAGAAGGGACAGCGCCTTAAAGAGATTATGCATAAAATGGAGCTAAAATCATCTGGGAAATGCAAGAATGGACTTTTCTTCCGGAAAGATGACATGGGACAGAGGCGGCTTCTGCTGGATGGGATGCTCTACTGGAAAGCTGCATCAGGGCGACTCAAAGGTAAAAGTACAACTAGGAACAAGATTTATTTTTTTTTTTTTAGTAACTGTTTATTACTGATCGATTGAGTATAAAATAAGATGACAATAACCTACTTGTTTAATAGGATATTGGAGGAAATAGCACTTGTTCTATTCTTGGCTTGTCCAATAAGCATCTCTGTAATGGTGCATGATAAGTTCCTTATGCTGTTTGCTTATTATCTGTCTGATCTGCTTTCCAGTTCAAGAGGGAGGTCTTTAGATAGATGACAAAGCTTTGAGTCATACTGACTTAGTCTCCTGTGGAAAGGCATTATCTTGTGTGAGCTCAGGTTCACACTTTAAAAGATCGTGTCATGTTAACCCCATGACACCTTCATTCTGCATAATGTCTGTTTTGCCAGAAAATCAAAACTGTCCATTAGTGAATTTTTCAACAGCTTCATTGCTCAAGTGTTCAGAGAAGCTTCAGTGGCCCATGAAATGCAGCCAGGAGTAGGTGGTACTGTGAATGGCTGCAGTTCCAGAAGAATCTGTTGAGGGAGACGTGTTCCCCCCTGAGTGTTTGAGTCGATGTGTGGGATGCCTGTGGAGGAGTTTTCAAGTTTCAGATCAGCTCTGTTTGTATTGTGCTGGTTCTGCATGACTGCAAGCTGTCTGTGGACAACCCAAGTGGAAGGCAGTAGCAGACCCAGTATTGCAAATGTTGACGTGCTATTCCCTGACCCGCAGGAAATTTAAGTCATGTGATTTATTTTTTTTTTCAATCTGGACCATTTTTTTCTGCTTTAATTATTTTTTTTTCCCTTGTCTGTTGTTACTGTAGATATCCTGGCAGTCCTGTTAACCGATGTGCTGTTGCTCTTACAAGAAAAGGACCAAAAATACACATTTGCATCAGTGGTAGGTATTTTCCTCCTTTTTCAATACGTTCACTTAGAGTATTTCTGAAAGTGACAGTTACAACGGAAGAAATACACTTAGAGATGTTAGATACTTGTTATGGTAGGTTCAGAAGGAAAATTAAGTTAATAAACCTATAATAGCTAATAAGCTATTAGAGAGTCACGCTTTCTGAAGCAGTTCTGGTACTTGTTGAATGCCTCCCACTGTCTCTAAGTGCAGAATAGTGTTCCTGTGCATCAGCCAGCTGAGCTGCCACATCTGTGGTATTCTGAGGCCTTGACTTTCTTCTGATGTTCACCATTTCTTTTCTTGTGCTGTGACTTTCCCTTTCACTGAACTTTCTTAGGCTATTGTTTTATCCAAGTCATAGATGTTAAACATGCTAAAACTGTTCTTGGAAAGGCACTCACAGGTAAGGCCTGCTGCTGTCTGTTAATGGACAGGGAAAGAATCTTCCATTTCAGTTGGGGACGTGGTAATCAGGTTCATAGTAGTCTTTACTGGGGGCAGAGAACTTTCCTGAAGTAAATGTAATAAGCCCTAAATGCAAATGTAATTACTGCAGCACTCTAGAACACTCAGTGGGTTTGCTTGCTTTTCTAGGGCATTTCCACAGGTGTCCTCAGAGCAGTTAATTGTGTACATTGTGTCCTAATTTAGCTCAGTTATGGCTGTAATAGAACCCATAACAGCGAAACTATTTTATGTAATTATTTTCTTGGGTGTATTTTTTTTTTTCAAGACATTAACATTAGAGCTGAATTCTAATGGCAAAAGCTATTTTGGTGACCTCAGGGCTGTAAAAGCAACTGCTTTTCAAATTACCCTTCCTCTAATGCACAGAATGGGGATACTTTCACAAATCAGGATGGTTGGAAGTTGTTTCCTCTGGAACAGCATTAGGTGAATCTTTGAACATTAATTTGTTTTATGACGTTGACTCTGATAGGCTAATTCTGCTCCGTTTTCCAAAAACGCATCTGAGCTATGAGCAGAAGAGCAAATTCACAGAGAGGAAAACCATAACTGTGTGTGTACAGTGTCTCGGCTGTTGTGGCAGTTTTCCATATGACTGCCGTTGCTTTGAGAGAAGTGTGAGTAGCTTACATCGAGGCTAAAGCACTGTTCCCAAGAAATAAGAGCATGCATGTGTGTTCTTAGTCAGTAGAGCTGTTCCACTGACAGGTGGAATGTATAAACCCTGGTTTGTATGTCCCCTAGTAACTTTTCTGTGAGCACATACCATACAGTTGCTTACGACAGTCCCTAAAAGCTGATCTGTTGGGTTTTTTTCCCTCCAGTAACATGCTCTACAGTTGTAGATTTACCAATTTTTTGCATCTTTGTGGGTATACAGTTTATTTGAAATGTAGATACCACTCTCCATACATAAATCAAGCAACAGGAGCAAATGGATCTTCTCGGTGATTCTGTTTTTCCAGTGACCTCTGTCGATGGCTTGAATTGCAGTTCAGTGGCTCAGAGCAGTTGGCAAAACCTGATGTTCCTGATTTTTGTTTCACAGCTCGGTTTTCTTATCATAGCTAGATTATGCTGTGAAGGTTCAGCAGTTAAAAAGAGCCTTTTTTTTTTTTTCTGGGGAGGATCTTTCTAGGTCGCATATATTGGACCTATGCTGTGTGAAGCATAGATAGGTTTTTAGTAACTAATATCCCTCCTGTAAATTTATTTTCAGTGCAAAGATTTACAGCTAATCCAGTTAATCCTTAGTTAGACAATACTATCTGTAACCTTCTTTTATTATTCACAGGGCTTGATGGCACACTGTAACACCTCTCTGTCACGTTTTTGTTTCTACTTAGAACTTCTAACACTTCATTCTGTTCCCTTCTTTCACTTGTGTCATTGAGGTTTTGGTTTTTCAAATTTTGGTTTTGAGCAAACTTTTTGAGCCTGTTCTTGACTTCTGGGACCTAGTGGGAATCTCGGGCCCTAAAATTGATACATGCTTTAATGCTCAATCAGGTACTGAGACCTCTTGGTTTTGAAATGTACATTCTTCGTTCCATTTTAGCTGTGGTTGACGATGACAGTGTCAAAGGTGTCACGTGAAGAGGCCATAGCAATAAAATTAATAGTGTCGCGATGTTATGGCTCGTGGTGGCCTTGTGTAAGTAGGAAGACAGGAAGCTAGGAAGCACAAACCCTAAAGAATGTATATAATGTAGTGCAATAAATTATATTTTGTTTTACAGGACTCTAAACCACCAGTTATCTCATTGCAAAAGTTGATTGTAAGAGAAGTGGCTAATGAGGAAAAGGCAATGTTCTTAATTAGCGCTTCCTTAAAAGGACCAGAAATGTATGAAATTCACACAAGTTCAAAAGAGGAGAGGAATTCCTGGATGACACACATCCGCAGAGCTGTAGAAAGGTAAATGATGAGTGAACGTGGGAGGGTTTGATTTCTCGCTCATCTGTCTCTCTTCCTAAGACTCATAGGTGTAAATTTATTGTAAAAAATCCATTTGACTATCCCGAAACTTTCTTTGTAAGACCAAAGTGTGTGATTCTGTGTTCACTGGGAAGAAGCCACACATAAAGATCAGAAAAAAAAAAAAGGCAGCCAAAGACTATATTCTGCTTTATTTTTAAAAATTAAAAAAAAAAAAAAAAAAGATGCACGGATGTCAAATGCCACAGGGCTTTGGATAAGGGAGGAAGATTGACACACAAGATAAACCACATCCTAGGCAAAAGCTTCAGGTTGAATCCTGAGATGGTTTTAAGTTCTCTAATGTGCAAATCAAACCTGTATCTGTCTCCTGCTTTGCACAGCTGTCCTGATGAAGAAGGAGGAACATTTAATGAACCTGAAGCAGAGAAGAGGCTGGCTGAAGCAAGAGCTGCTAAGTTGAAAGATTTTCAGGGTAATGACTTAGTTATATATTCCCCGAACTGCTTCTCAGCATCACTTGTGATTTATGACTGTCTTATTCTTTTATCACATGATCAAGTTTCTCCTTCATACGTCTTTCAAGGTAGTGCAAGATTATGTAGAAATAGTTAAGTTAAATAAGTCTAATAAGCTTTGTATGCTCCATGAGTTTTCCCCTTAACTGTTAATTATATCTCTGCATTTGATGCTCTGACCATAAAATGAATAATAATCTTCCAAATTGAACATCACCCTCTGACAGTGATTAGGAAGGCAGAACTGAGTTTGTTTCTTCCTTTAGAGCGTTTGAACATGAAAGACGACCTGATTTTGCAAAGCCTAACTGAGAAGCAACAGATTTATCTAGAAATGTCTGAAATGAATGGGTTTGAAGACCATACCCAAGGATCTCGATCTAAGCTACTTCTTCGGGGGGATATCTCAGAAAATCTTCAAGGAGAGGTGATCTTGAAGTCCGCAGTGACCGAAGGTAAATGCACTTTGGGAATGCGTTCCCTTGGGTGCAGGGGTGGGGATAAGCACATAGGATCTAAGTACAGGTCCTGGAAACCATCCTGTAGCAGCATAATACTTTTGTGTAACATTGTTCAGACTTCCTTATTTTCAGAACCAATCTGCAAGATAGGTAAAGTGCACCGTGTTTTTAGGTAGAGGATCTTCTCACACCTTGGATTTTTTTTTTATTTTTAAGGATCAACTGGTGGAGTCTTAGGACGAGTCTATTCAGAGGAGTAACTGGAGTGCCCTAATAATACACCAGTCCTGAAATATAATATTGTATGAGGGTTATATATTAAAATAGCCTGTCTAAAGATAGTATATTTAAAAAGAAAATAAGCACAAACATAACTTTTATTTTGGAAAAAAAAAAACAAACTAAACACTCAAGACTCGATAATCTAACTTGCAATCAAGGAAGAGGTCATCTTTATGTGCAATAGGCAGAGCCTGTCATAAAGAGCTAATCATGAAGGGAAATTCACCTGTACTGCAGGAAATCTCTCAAACTGCCCAATCTTTTAATGTATTTGATGGTTGAATTTTTTTTTTTTTAACTTGTTAGCTTGATGCACTTGTCTCACTGCACAGACATGGCTGTTTACATATGTTCTCCTCTTTTCTAGCTGAAAACCTCCAGAACCTTATCTTCACTCACTTAGGCAGTGGATCCTGTCAGCCTGAGGATTGCTCTGGATTGGGACTCCCTAGGAGAGCAGAGACCTTTGGAGGATATGACTGCAGTCCCTCAATTTCAAATAAAAGTAAGAAAGGGAAGATTCAGCATTCTTCTGAGCTGCTTAGCTCTTTACTGTTGTTTCAGAAAATGGGATAAGAACAATGAATTAAGTGAGGCTCTGATAAAAGGAAGCTTCACCAGGCTCTGAAAGGAGGAGGACAAGAGCATATTTCTAGTGTGTGTTAGCCTGTTGTATCTTTTGCTTCTAATACCAACACTAGAGAGCAGAGTAGGGCTCTCAGTGTTACGCTAAGAGCATTACATTAACCCATACTTCCTAATTATCACAATTCCACACAGAATTTTAATTTTGTTGAAAAAAAAAAATAAGCTTGACCTGCAAATGTAGAAAATTTTAATTCAGCTCCCTGCTTTTATTATTGAATCTTGAAAACTTTTTTCCACTTTCTTTTGTATCTGCACAGTCACTAAAGGGTTGCTGAATCCTTAGATAATATAAATTGTCCTTTAGGCCCAGATGATTTATCAGTTAATTAATTGAGTGGAAATACTAGATACTATTTATCTCCATTTTTGCTTTATGCATTTATTGAGAAATTGTCTTTATTTCACTGGTTGTTAATCTCTAGAATACCTTCTGTTGTCTCTGAAAGTCTATATATGTTTGTCATACTATAGGCTCTTCATGCGGTGTGGTGTTCACCTCAGTTTCTATCTCCCTCTACCTCCTTCCACACTTACAGTGGTGCTGCTTTGAATAGAATTTTTCTACTAACAATTATTCCATATTACGAGCTTGCAATTCTGGTAGCCACAGACAATCATTTTCATGTACACATTGTGGTTGCTTCACTTAAAATAGTATAACATAATCTGAACTTACTCTCCCTGTTTATCTTAACCCACTCTCGAGTTTTTACACTTTTCTGAGCAATCCTATTTGTCAGTGTTGTCTGTTCTTCCAGTTGGAAACAGCGTGGAGAAGCCACACAGTTGTGTATTGATTCTAACCTCAAAGTCACAATTTTTTACTGTTTGCTCTGTGAATACAATGAGTTTTCACAGGCCTGGTGCCGGTGTGAGCTCCTCATACTTCACTCCTCATACTTCATTCCTCTTTCAGCTGGTAGCTTTAGGAAGAACAGTGGTGGTGACCAGAAACAGTGGGACTGGAGAGGCCCTGCAGTAGGTTCAGATGTGCAACTCCACGACCTCCCTTCTGACGCAGAAGAAGGATCTCAAACCGTATGTTTGCCTTATGCGTGATATAAACGCATTTTCTCCCCTTCATACTAATGTTGGCAGAACAAATCTCACAAAGTTAAAGTCATGATAGCTGGTAGGGTGAAACTGTAACAGAGGGCTGTCAAATTACTCGACTCAGTTGAGGATGTTTTATGGGGCAGGCTGATAGATTAGCACTTGAGATGCATGATAATTTGGTTTTATAGCTGTTTAGTTGCTGCTGTACCATTAACACTAGCTTTATCACCATGCATCTGTTTCAGCCTGGCCTCTGATTTAAATATTTTTGATACGTGTCCTTCATTGTATGGGAGCAATCTCTGCTCCCGCCATAAACGCTGTTCCCTGATGAGGTGAACTTTTCCACCTTGTTCTGGCAGCACTTCCAATGCCCAACAAGTGTCTCTAGCGCAGGTGTTGGTTTTGTCTTTTTTTAGTGTGATGTGACAAGGCCGGATGACAGCAGTGGTCCTCAGCCCACCATAGAGTCTCAGGTATGTTATTTCTGCTGGTAGGAAATCTAATGGCAAATAGCTGTATTATAATAATAACATGCAAACCCAAAACAAACCAACCCACCGAAAAGCTCAGTATTTTTATTGTGGAACCACAAGCACATTAACAGCCTGTGCCTTATGACTCGAACACATTACGAATGCAGAGATAAAAGTGCTGTTAGAAAACAGATGGGTTCTGGGTACGTAGACACACATTTCAGAGCCGGCTGACTGCTTCTCCTGCATCTTTGGAGAGATCGCATGGTCTCAGCTCACTGACAGAACCGGCCTCTGGATCTCCCGTGAGTGCTGTACCTGTTTAGCAGTTCAGTGCTGGAGCACGGGAAGAAGTGACTGTGTGGAGAAAACATGATGAAGATTGCTCCCTGGCATCCCACTGAGATTTGCTGGGTGCTGATTTACATCACTGCAAGGACTAACATACCAAAATTCATCGTGCTGGCTGATTGCTTTATTGGCTGTTGCTGTGCTAGAGTACTCTTGTAGCTGTGCTTCCATTCTGTGTGCTTTTGTACAGATACTGTTGATTATGTTCACGGTTTAAAAAAGAAAAAACAAACTTAAAGCATCAAAGCAGAGCTCTGTTCAAATGTCTAATGTCTTTTTTCCCCTCCCTATGCCTCCCCTCCTCTCCAGCTTGTCCAAAGGATACAAACATTGTTGCAGTTGCTCTCCAGTCTTCAGGTAAACCACTATTTACCATCCCAGCGGTTTGTTAGGCATTAAATGTAATAAAATTTATGCAAGTGTGGAGATGAGCTACCTTGAAAATATCCCCTAAAGCTAGAGCAAAGTGCAGAATTTAAGACCTGAGACTCCAGGAAACAAACACTGTGTCTGGTATTTTGAAGGAAGTGTTAGATCTCTTGTCTTAAGTAATTGTTTCCTTTTTCCTGCTCACTTAAATGCAGTTCTTCTGCTACTTTGAGCTCTGTCTGCTCTGTCTTCCTCTTAAAACTGTTGTTGGGGGGTGGGGGTGTGTGTGTGTGTGTATTAGTTGTTTTTACTGTAACCTTGTAATTAGCAATATTTTGACCGATTGGATTCAGAGTAATAATTCTAGGTGCAATAAATGTTAATTTTGCCATATGGAAGCAGAATTTATTGGCTCAGCCATCTTCAGAACCATGTCAGTCGTGATGGGCAGTACAAGCTGAAGTTAGATCTGCTCTTGAAGGCAGAATTCTCTGCGATTTAATCTGATAGATGCTGTTGTCTTATGTTTAACTCTGCGTGTTTTTTGAACCCATGTGTTTCATGCTGAAATTCTTCCCTCCCCTCCAGGCAGTGATATCTCAGCAGGACAGCTACATCGAGATGCAACGAGCCACCATGGTAGACCGGGAGAAGCAATACCGGCTGCAGTCCACCCGAGGCAACCTGCTGCTAGAGCAGGAGAAACAGCGCAACTTCGAGAAACAGAGGGAGGAACTGATGAACGTGCAGAAACTCCAGAGCCAGCTGAAGCTGGAGCAGCAACACCTGGAACGGGAGAGGAGTCGGCAGCAGAGGGAATTTGAAAGCACGGAAGCTCAGCTGCAGGAGCGTGAAGAGGAGACTCGGCAGCTGAGGGAGAAGTTGAATCAGGAGAGGGAAGAGCTGGAGAGGCAGCGAGAGGCCTATCAGCATGACCTAGAGAGGCTGCGGGAAGCTCAGAGAGCAGTTGAGAAAGAGAAGGAGCGTTTAGATCAGCTCAGGAAGCTGAAGAAGCAGAACACAGTGTCAGGCACGTTCTCCCCAGAAATGGGACAGGTGAGGAAGTAATTTTCTTGGAGTTTTATTTCTGTTAACTTGATTGCCCCTTTCTGCAGCACTAACCCATGTTTGCTTTTTACCGGGCTCCTTGAACCATCATCTGAAATAGCTGGTGATGGCTACTGTCAGAGACCAGAGCTTAGCAGTTCCCCACTCTGTGAAATTCCACCCAGACATTTATTTGGTAATGAGAATTTTTTTTTTAGAAAGATAGCAACAGAGAATAAGTTATTTTTTAACGTGGCTCTCTGTGGATATATTTTTTTTTTTAAGCACAGGAACTGCTCTATGGCAGGCAGGTGATTGCAGGTGTGCTGCCTTGATAGTGTTTTGTACAGTTGATTCTAGAAACATTTCTTGTGTTTCAAAATGTGAAGGTTTGGATCTGAGTAAATGGGCTCATTTGTTACTGTCTTAAAGTCCTGCTTTCTGTCCGTCCTGCCATCACCTAATGCAGTGTGCTTCTGCGTTCCTTTGCTAGGTGCAATATTAAGCAGTCTAGAGCTGCTGAGGCTCTTTTCAGTGTTCAAGGGCTTATAATCTTGCTCTTCTGTTTGCCAGCATGCTTTGGGCTTTGTCTAACCTGCTGCATTTTCCACTAGGTGCTTTATGTTTTCAGGGCTGAGGGTGGTCTCTCCCCATTGTATCCGAGAGAGTAAAAACTACCCGTTTGACTTAGAATGCTTTTTTTTTTCCCCTCACCTAGAACCAGATGCTAGGTCATTCCGTCAGCTTCAATGGAGAAGGGGTGGAACCATCTGTACCCATCCTGAAAGCCTCTGTGCGAGTGAGCGTCTCCGGGATGGATTACCTGGAACGGCCGGACTTGGTTCGCAGGGACAGCACCACCCTGGAGAACCGCCCTGCTCTTGCACTGAAGAATGAAGTGCCAATACATCTCCTGAGCGCAACTAATCAGATACAGAAGCCAGCTGCAGTCCAGCAGCAGATTCCTACTAAACTGGCCACTTTTACAAAAGGAAGCAAAGAGAAAGGTGGGAAGAACAAAGCATCTCACAGGACAGACAGTTCAGGTAAGGGTATTTAAATACCTGTCTGATCTCTGCCAGCATCACAGGGAGGCAGAACACTGCAGCTTAAACCTCTGGCTACCCACGTGGAACCCAGAAATGAATATGCTCCAAATTGTTCGGGTAAATTAAATTGAAAATACAGCCCAAAGGCATAATGTTGAAAACGGAGTTCTGTAATCCCAACAGGACAGAATGATGGTGAGAGGTTGTAAACCTGGATGTAAACTCTCCTCACCTAAGTGTAGTGTTAAGGGAAAAAAAAAAAAACGAAATGCAATACCTTTCTTAGCACAAGTCAGTCATTGAATACAGATTTCCTGGCCAGAACTGAGATGCTGTGCATGTTGTAGAGTTGAAAAGGCCTAATTTTGTCAGAAATAGAAGCAAGCAAAAATAAAATCACCCTGTCATAGTGTAATTTCTGCTGCTAACTGCTGAGTACTAAAGTAGTGATCTTTGCCAATGACAGGCACAGGAAAAACCACTTTTTCTCTTCCGCTTAAAATACTCTTACTGCCAGCTTAGGAGAATGACCTATAATTTTAAGTTACAAAATTATCTTTTTTAGCTTTGTGTAGGATTCAGACTTGGCAAGTTTACCCATCACTTGGGCCTGTGCTACTATAGCAGACTCAGGGCCAAACCTGTCTAGGGAGGGGAAGGGGAAAATCTTTTGCTCACTGTAGAAAAGTCCATCTCTGTTGTGTCTAAAGTTTAGTACAGTTGCAGACTTGCTTATGTTTTTGCACATAAATGAAGCCTAATATCCTCTTACCCTGAATACCAAATGTTGGTAAATGGGAAAATAAAGCTCCAATACCACATCTCCCCAAGTTTCTTTTTAATAGCTCTTACATAATGCTCTCTGCTGTGGAAATGTACTTAATGGTGTTTTATACCTTTCGTATAACTTCCAGAAAAAACACAAATATATTGGTCTCTATTCTCTCATGAGCATTAGTGGGATGCATGCTTGTTATGCCCACATGTAGATCTTGGAATAAAACGGAACAAGACTTTCTGTACCAGAGGCAAAATACTGTGTATTGACTTTGGGGTTTGTGATGGGTAAGGAATGTGCACAGAGAGTAGTTCTTTGGATCCAGAGTAACCGTTTCATGAATTGCTTTTATTGTTGAAATGAAGCAGCTGACGGGCCGTAACACCAGAATCAATGGCCTCTGCTGCTGAGCAGCTGCGAGACAGATGGAGAGCAGAGACAAAAGTTCATCACGGTTCTGCGTGTTAGAAGTAGCACAGATAGCCATTGCTAATTGAACGCTAAGGACAGATTTTTTTATTTTCTTCTCTGCTGGGCTGTATAATACTAGATTTTAAATCTGTGGTTGTCAGGGGCTGCTAGTAACAGAATTAAAGTCCTCAAGGAAGAGGAGAGAGAAAGTATTCATAGTCTAAACAGCTGAAGAGAAGATTTAAGTAACTTGTGACAGAAGCACCAGCTCTTTGTGCTACAGCAGCTTCCTTGGGTAGGCAGAGGTGTCAGCACTGTGGGCCCCAGCGGGAAACAGAAATCCGTGAAGCACTTCTAGCCTCAGATACTAATTTGTAAAATACTTTCTTTAGCATCTGTTGATCAGAAGCAGCTACTCCCCCCCAGGCTTGTTGCACGAGAGGAGGGTGTTCTGAGAGGCAGACGATCAGCAAGTCCAGTCCTCCCCAGCAGCCAGGCCGCTGCGTTCCAGCCAGGTATGTCATCACCAACTTGCCTGTCTGTGGAAATGCATCAGGCTCTCTGCGCAGTGTCATGAATATGTTGTCTTCCTTTTTTTTTTTCTGTAGAATTGTATGGCCCTACAGATGCTCAGCCAGAAGCACTTTCCTCTGCCTCAGTGAACCTATTCAAGCCCAATAATGGTCACGTTCAGACCCCGGTGACCTCTCAGCCGAGTCTGCTAAATGTGCAAGATGATACCAGCAAAGAAGATGTCATTTTCTTCTAATTGTTTCCATTTAAAGATTAATCTTCTAACATACTGTTTTAAGAACTCAGGCTTCAGTATTCAACGTGACAGAAACATGACATGGATGTCTCCTCTTCATCTCCACCCCATTCCTACTAGCAAGTACCAGACCAGGATTACTGTTCTACTTTGTTGGCTTCTCTGCCAGCAGCTCAGAATGAGGGCATAGTAGTAATATTTTGCTTTTAAATTCTCCAAACATGGAAATGTATTGACATATGGCATAGATATATAAATTCAGAGCATATTAAAATGTTGCCATTTGTTGTAATGTGTTCTTTTTGGAGAATGTGCACTCTTTGTGGGCACCATCTTGTAAATTGTTATGGTTGATGTTGAACCGCACGGATTTTTATGTAAAAAGTTTTAGTAGTGTGCCTCGAAGTGGCTGTGAATTTTTAAATCCTTTTTCACAGGTACGTGGTCAGGAATGGATTATGCTACAGTCTGTTGATAACTAGTTGACTAGGAAGCCAGTCTCCTTTACAGCCAGGTGTGACAGACATTGTGATACCCACTCAGAGGAGCCAGAGCAGCCTCTCTGTTTTAGTGAATTCAGTGGAGCCACGTGCTCGGTGCCACGTACAGTGGAAGAGAGAAGGTAAGCTGCTTAAGGGAGTCTTCAGGGGGTCAGGAGCTCCACCTGCTTGGGCATGAGAAGGGTTGGACATGTCAGGATGTACAGTGGTAAACGAAGAGCTGGACTAAATGCACATTTCACTGGCCATCAGCTTGCAGCGGGATACCCGTCTCCTTGGACACGTTGGGTTGCTCTCCACACTGGTGAGAGCAGCACAGGTTTCCGAGCAAAACTCATGAGTTGGTTCAGAATGAACTTAGAGACTTGGATTTTGTTCTTTGCTAAAGATGTGTATAAGAAGCGTTGGAATGCAGTAATTTATTGTCGTGTTTAATCCTAAATTTTCTGCATCTTTTTTGTTTGTCTGTTAACTTGTTGGGACTTGGAGTACCAGAAGATATCAAAGCTGCTGTTACTGCAGAGGATTCTCTGCAGCACTATGTTAGGAATGAAGGGAATAAGAACTGTTTGGTTTTAAAATTTAAAAAAAAAAAACACACAACCTCTTAGCTAAACCTGTGTTTGGTTAGCTGCTTACAGCTAAACCAGCTTTGATACCTCTTGTTAAATGGATCAGTTCTTAATCATGAAATGGTGGTGACATATTAAGTGTTCTGCTCAAAAGGCATTATTTCCCTTTGTAGTAATTTGCACAGTCGTTTTGTTGTATTGTATTACTTCACTCTGTTCTTCATGACACACATCCCCTTACGGATGTGTATTCCCGTGTATGTTGAATGTGAGCAGTCAGACATATTGTGCAGCAGAGAGATTGTTTAGAGGGTGTTATTACAGAATTAAACAGTATCTCAGAGCTTCAAAACTTGGGTTAATACCTTTCAGAACATGAATGATAATAGTTTTTTCATACGTTTAACTCTGTCTTAAAGCGATTTTTAGCACCAGTGGATGGAATGCCTGGTCAGGTCTCCATCCAGCCGCCTGGCAACGGCATCAAATGGCAATTTCTCAATCTCCTCAAGTCCTGCTGTCTCAGTGGTCAGGTCCTGTGTGATGTTAGTAATGTTCTCTAAGACTGTAACTTCACTTTGCTTGAAAGTTCTAAAATTATTTCAGTAGTTACAGTGCAAGAAACATTATAAATTTTCAGCAGAAGATACAGAGTTTGCGTACAGATGATAATTCGGGTTACTGTCTTCAGACACAAAACAGAAAAATCCAAATTTACTGGTCAGCGTGAGAGGGGAAAAGTACGCTACAAAATACTGAATTGGCCTTGGATTTAAGGGTCTGTATCAACCTGAAGCAATGGCACTGAGTTCGGTGAGAGGAAACAACAAACCGTCTGGTTTGTGACCAGACTGGAAATGCTCCCCCACCCCCAAGAGATGATTGCTGTGAAATTGGACACACTTCACTAATACCAAAGGGCTGCTTGCTAAATCAGCACTGCAGAACTGACAGATTATCAGTGCGAGATTGGCAGGAAACACTATGGGGAACATAGTGATTTTTTTGCATTGTTGTGATACGATGTTGATGGTTAAAACCTAGTTCTACATTATATTAATTTTGTGCATTCCTAAAAGCTAGGTTGGAGGAGAATTCTTCTTAAAATCAATGTAACTTCTGATCAAGCCAGCGTGTGAGATCCAGCAGCTCTTTAGGACTGATTCCAGTCGTCTCTGATGGCCCTGTAATTTCTCCTGTAAACATACAGGGAAGCAGCAAGAATGCACAGTGTGGTCTCTCCCTCGTGCTGTGCTTTGGGCCGCTCCTAGTGTAAACTCTGTGCCCCCATTGCCTTAAAGTACCAGGTTTTTAGGAGTTTTAGCCTAAAGTGAGGTTATACCAGTGGAGTAAACCACCTCAACCAGAGGGGTGTCTCTGGGTATTTGAAAACAATTTTTGGAAACATTTATTTGGTTTAATTTTGTGCCTGTCCTAAAGTACGGGACAGAGTGTTCTGTGGACTAAAGGTGTTCATTTGACTACTCTCTTCTGTGCAGTGAAGAAACTCAGATATAGAACAGTGACAGCTAGAAAATAAAGTCTGCAGCGAGGTCTCATTTCTTTAAAGGTCTTAACTTAAACATACTTGTTGTCAGCAGTGCTTTGGATAAGTTCTGGCTGTTAGAACTTATCCAAACTTGTCAGACCCAGGACTGTTACAAGCGAGGCTGTTGGTTCAGCACCCCAGAAGCTCTGTGGAATATGGGTCTTCAATCTGTAACTGAGAAATTACCTTAAACGTCGTTATCTGTCCTCAGTACACATGTCTAGCTGCAGCTAGCTTTGTGAAAACTGTTTTCACCCTGAATAGAGACTGCAGCTCCTTTCCCTTGGGTCAGAATTTAAGTGCCATACCAGGTATTCATGTGGCTTCCTGTTAGTACCGTACCCAGCCTGGAGAAGGTTTCAGAATTAGCAAATGCTTGAGCATGTCCTTGCTAGTGCAGAGTTTACCATACCAGAGTATGATACAGTTATCTGTAGAAGGCTGAGGGAAGCAAGTGAAAGATTTTTCTTTAAATGAATAACGGGGTCATCTTTTCACTTCTGCAAAACTGAAGGTGTGAAATTGTTATCAGATCACTCCAGTTGAGTGAACTAGTTTTGGACTCTTTACTCAAATCTCGTTCCTAGAAAAATAACTTTTCTAGGCAAATCAGATTGCAAAATAACTGCTGTGTCCTGGGCTAATTGATTCTGAGTAATATCCTTTCCGTTTGACTTTTTGATTACTTCAGATAAATGTTTCCTTTTAAGTGATATCTGAGGATTAGACAGTTCAAAATTCTGTGCCTCCCAGGTGCCTTGTGGCTTCTTTCTGAGCTGGGGTGTGGAGGAAATTTACAGCACGAGCTTTGAACTGCCTTCTTTGCTTTGTATCACAGCCTTAAAATGACTGTCATGTTTGTCCTTTAATATTGTGACGTTGCAATGTAGAGGCTGTTTCTATGGTTCTGATTTTCAAGTTTAACTCTGGTGTACAGGATGCTTCCTCTTTCCCTTCCCATCTGGAATTTTGTGTTCCAGACTGAGGATCCCTCCGCGTTCACTAGCGCTGAGCACATCTGCCCTGTGTGTACTGTAAACGCTTTCCGAGTTTTGAACTGTGCTATCTGTGGATTGTAGTTGTGGCATGTCCCACAAATTGAGATCGCTAATCATTTCCCAGTGTGAGGCAGAAGAATTGGTATTTCTAGAGAAGCTTGCTCATCAAGGTAATAGCATTCCTGCAAAAGTAGGAGTCATTCTAAATAATTTGCGGACAGCTTCGTCTTTCTGAGTAATAGTCAGATGATCCTGCATACATGGAACTTGGTGTTTGTCATTTGCATTTCCAATGGAAGTTGAAACTTAAACTGGAAAAGGGTTAAAAAATACGTATTTTGTTTCACTTCTACTTTCAACTCTGCAGAATAGGAGCTGAGGCTCTGCGGTGCTGCTCGATGGAGTCCCTGTGTGTTGTGCCCCTGTGCAAGGGAATTTGGAGCATTTTGTTGTCTTCCCCAGCAGTTCTCTCATTTACAAGAAGAAAAAAAAGTCTTCTTAACACCAGGTTACGCATGTGCTACCCTTGCCTGACCCTCTTGCTGAATAGGTAACAGAAAAGCCTTTTCCCCTGCTCTCTCTTTCGAGGCCAGACCCAACATCTTCGTAACCACTGGCGGCTCTTTATCATCTACCATCTGCATGTTCTTCATCAGATACCGTTTGTGTGAGCTCTGGTTCATACCATTTGTGCCATGTTTATAAATCAGTTTTTTATATTTTTGTACTGAAAGAAATTGGAGCACTTTAGAAAAGTTTATTTCAAATTCCATTTCTGTTTGTACCTGGAAGGAAATCTCTCATGAAAGTAGATCCTGTTGGCGTAACTGCGTGCATCTCACTCAGAGCTGTGAACTTTCTTGATGCTCTTTAGTCTTAGGTCTGGTTTCTAGGCCCACCTTGCACTGTAAAGATTTAATAAATAATCATGGTCCATGGTTAAATTGACCATTTTGTTGGGGAAGCATTTGGTTTTGGTTTTTTGTTAGGGTGTAAACATTGTAAATAATTCCTTTATTGTTGATACTGCAGTAGCAGCATCTTTGTAGTCTATTTTATTTGTAAAGTTGATGGTTAAATGTTAATATTCTGTTGAATTGTGCACTCTTAATTAATTGTAAACTTGATCTTAGCACACCAAATGATTTTTACAATGATTGCAATGTTTCTCCACTGAAGGATTTCAGAGCTGCAATAGGACTGAAACCAACTTCTAGCAATAAAAAAAAAAAAATTTAAAAACTGACTGCCTTTATATATATATATAATTATTTATTATTTTCTATTTGAACTGAAGATCAAAGCAGAAGCCACTTCCCACATGCTTCTCATTTTCTACCCTGGACAGAAATAACGTGCCATAGGAACAAAACTCTGCCTGTTTTCCAGAGGAAGGGTCAGAGCACAGGAGGTGTTGGGTGGAGAACGCCAGTAGCTGCAGACCTTACCCGTGAGGTGAGCACCTGAGGAACAAACCAGCTGGTCTCAAAATGTCTGAACTCAGCACACTAGTGAGAGAGGGAGCTTAAACTTGCTTCTATTAGCCTGTAGGTACTGTGCACGGTGCCAGTCTGAGACATGCCTGGCTCTGTCCCAGACAGTATCGGTTCCCATTTGGAACAAGTATAACAAAAATAGAAACTTTCTCCCTAGTGCTTGTGCCAATTTGGCAGCCCTTGCTCCCAGCACCATCCCATAGCCTCTGGCTGGTGCAGAGCTTCCCAGCTCCACACTCAGCAAGTTGTTTCCTGGTGAAATCCCCGTGGCACACTGACAAGCTACCCCAAAAGCCGTAGCCTCGAATAATTTCTAGAGATGCAAAACGAGGGGGAGAACTGAGACGCAGATCGGTGCTCTCCGAGGAAGACGTATGATTTTTATCATCAGAATCCTGCGCTGTAGCCAGCGTTGAGGAAAACCCTCGGCCAGTTGTGGGTGTGACAGCACCTGTGGCGCGGTCTGGGAATCGCTGTGCGCCGCGCTACGTCTTTGTGTCGATCAAAGCAGCTGTGAAGGACCCAGGTTCCTTCTGTCCACGAGTTCGTAGAATACAGGCTGTGTTTTTCAGTCTCTGAAGTGCAGTGGACATCTGGGTTGCGGCACAAACTGGAACTCAATTGGAAAAACACAAGTTTTTCTACTTTTTTTCCAATGCATGTAAATAATCAAACTTCTACGTGCACCAGCGTCTAAAATACTTGATCTTTATGGGAAGTTACGAACTGGCGTGTTAGCAGATGAAGTTTTAAAGTGTGTGTGTGTATAAATTTTTGCTTGTACTACATTTAAGAGGATTTCTTGCATCTGCTTCTGCTCTGCTCAGCTCCCAGGGAGTGGAGCTGCAGTGGCCACTGGAGGTCACTGCCTCTGTTTCATTTCCAACCTCACCGGCTTTGTCACTGGGCGAGTAACTCCACGTCCATTTCTAAATATTTCTCAGCAGCAAGAGATGGAATCACAGTGATTTCATGGGGGACAACAGAGAGGGACAGTCTAGGACCAAAGTTACAAGGAGCTGCTTCCACAGTGGTGGGTTTAATTTTTATTTTCTAGTTGCACTGTACTTTCCTGCAGCCATAACCGTGTGTCAGACCCGTAGGAACTGTTTCTACAGGGACAGAAGAGCCAGGATCAGGGAGATCCCAGGTTAACGTGGCCAAGAGGGATCCCTGCAGCACAGATTCCCACAGGGAACTGCCCCACTGCAGCAGCCCAGAGCTCAGCGGGGGCAAGTTTAAATCTTGGGCGGAATTTGCATCTGTTGGAAGTTGGGTGCTGCTGCTGCTGCCGTCGGTGTTCAGAGGAGTGAGGGTGTTTCTGTGTTGTGCTCTGGTTCTCGCCAGCAGGGCAGAGGTTCCTTCGGCGATGGCAAACACCTTGACTGACAGTGTCACTGATAGCGCTGTGGCTCCTCTGTGAGACACGTTCTCTGCTTTTCACAAGAAGGGTGTGAGTTCAGGACGGGTGGCGGTGCCTTCGGAGCTGCTAACTTGCTCATACCAGTATTCCAGCAGCTCCGCCCTGCCTTGTCTCCCTTGAAAATCTGTAGCTAATTAACCCGAAACCCAAACCACATTCTTTCTATTTGGATGAATCACTCGGAGGCCATAGGCAATGACCAGCTTTATGCTAAACCTTCCTCTTTCATGTGGGTGAGACAGGGCTGATGGTTCCCATACGTGCATCTGAGATTCATCGGCAAACCAGATGCTTGAGGACAAACATGCACAAAGGATATTGGCTCCGCAGCGCGCCCCGACAGTGGGAATGTGCTGGTTTCTGCCTCTCCCTTTCCTCACCCCTGTGACTCGAATCCGGTTTAATTTCTCATCCCAGCGCCGGGGCCGGCCCAAGGCTCCGCAGACGGGGGCTGTTGGGCTTGGCCTTGTGTGGTGCCGACATTGTTTGCTGCTTCTGGGCCCGTGGGATCTGGCAGAGGATAAAAGCCAAACCCTCTGGGAGCTGGCGGTGCTGGAGCGTGCGAGGCACGGTCCCGGGCTCTGGGACGGTGTCACACGCACGGGAGAGGCTCAGACAGGGCCGGGATCGCTTCTCACTGAGCTCCAGTACACGGGGGCACGGAAAATCCTCACTGCACTGAGTCGGTGCCTTTTCACTGTACAGGGCGCAGACCTGAAGCCATCCCAGGTGACTGATTAATTGCTGTAAGATAGTTACTAATTTAATCAGCAAGGACAGTTTGTGCCCTTTCAGCAAAGCAGCGGTATCTTGGTGCTTAAGAAAACTATCAGAACTAGATGAGTAATTAAGAACTGTCACAGACAGAACTAACGACCGCCAAAGGCCCCATGGAAGCCCCTTGGAGACCCGAGTGTAATGACTTGTAGATAATGTAGATAGGATAATTAGTTCTGGGACATTTAATGCACATGTGTGTTAACGGAGTGATCCGAGCTTTGGCCGAGGCAGCGGACGGTGGACAGGTGAGGTGGAACAATTCCCTCATGGCCCCGGCTGAATAAAGTAATGCCTCCGCGTTACTGCGAAACCCAGCGTTGAGGAGCTTTATTCCTGATGTCAGTGACACGATACGCAGCTCTTCCAGGGGATTTCAGACAGCTAGATATGTAATGTCCTTTTTTTTCCTTTCTAGAACTTCTGAAGTCACGGACAAAAATCACACCATGTGTCGTTAGTGCTTTGTTTTTCCTGGGCTGCCATGAGCTGTCATTGTGACAGCAGCGTGGACTCTGTTTCCTTGCTAGACGTGTGCTGGGGGCTCTGCAGAACATTTGAACGGTCCGTATCGATCTCAGACAGAAAAGGAAATTTCTCAGTTAATGCTGTGCTGGTTTTTTTGTGATTAACAATCACTGGCCATCCACAGGGGCTGCTGAGCACCTACAAAAATGAGAAGTGTTAAAACCAAGGCTGGCTGTCCTGGGGCCGGGAGGGAGGGGGGGGTCAGGCTGAGGTGGCATTTCTCTGGCCGTGGTGGCTTGCGGGCTTTGTGTGAGGACAGGAGCGTCGCCTGGGAGAGCGATGGCACACAGATTGTTTTGGCTTTGAGCCTAACGATGCCCACACGTGGTGCCTCTTCCAGCGGTGGGCTGGGGGCCAGCTCCTGCAGCTGGAGGGGTGCAGCCACAAAGTGGGGCTCTGGGCTAGGAGGAGAGGCCTAGGTTTGAGCCGTGTCAAGATTCTAAGTGAATTCTATTAATTCAGGAGGATTTCTCTCCGGGTAACCAAATTAACGCCTAAAGCAACTTCACCTGCAGCCCAGTTGGACTAAATCTTCTGGCCCGGGCGCTGAAGCAGCGAAGTGGATCGATGCGTGGAAATGTCAAACTGGGAAAACAGGTCTGTTGGGACGAAGTCAAGCAAGAGTAAAAGGTGTCTAACTTTGCCCAGGGGTGCTCCCCGCTGTGCAGGGAGCCGGTTCCTGCCAGGAGGAGGTGGAGCTGGAGGGACAGCACGGGGCTTTCTGCCAGGTGAAGGAGGATGAAGGCGATGAAGCGCAGCTCTGGCTCTCTTTGTTGCCAGCAGTGAGGAGCCACCACGGAGCAGCCAAGCCCAGGTGTGCTTGAAGTGCCGGTTTTCCCCGCGAGCTCTAAGTGAAGTTTGACATGAAGAAACAATTCCCAGACGCTCACAAAGGCGTCAGCAGCAGGACCACTTGCTCCCTGGGCTGAAAGGGCCGTGAGGGTGGCTCAGATAACATCCCAGCGCCGGGAGCAGGGGGCAGACAGACCCACGTTGCTAGAAGCAACTTTGTCCCTGGTGCAAAAGGCGGATGTGGCTGGGAGCCAACCTCGATTGCTTGGCAGCATAAATAAAACAGCTGCTGCTCGACCGGCCATGAATGAAACCTCCGCTCCTCGGACTTGCTGAGCAAAGCTGGACTTTGTCCGACCCTCAGGAATAGCTGCACCTATGATAAAGGTGAAGCAGCTCCCTGCTCGCTATCAATCAGGGATGGAGAGGCTTCTTGCTGGCTTCTAGTCCGTGTCCTGTGCTGTGACATTTCCCTGGGCTGCAAACTCACCTGCCTCCCGTGTGTGCAAGCGTGGGGAGCTGCCCCACGCTCCAGCTGCTGCTGCCTGCGGTGCTCCGGGTCGGCTTTGGGCTCGTGTCCCTGCACCCTGGTGCACAAACCTCCCCTTGGGCTCAGCCAGTGATGGAGAGTCGGCACAAGGGTAAATGAAAAAAGGCCCAGCCTGGGGGCTGAAAATGGCAGAAGATCAGAAAACAGGATGGAAATGAAATCAGTTTATCTGCTCCAGCCACCAGCAGCAGGGCAGCTTGCTTCCTTCCAGTCTTGCCAGTTCTTGCCTATACTAGCAGCTAGGAAGGGTTGTGACATTGATTTATTTAACTCTGAAATTGAATAATGGATCACACCCAAACCATGCTTCTGTGGTGAGACAGTTGGTTGCACCTTCGATGCCTGTTTCCTCTGACCGTGCTGATTCCTGTCCTGCACCTCCCACCCCGAACAGCTTTTCCTTCCCAACCGCTGCCCCCACCAGGGCCCAGAGCACCCAGCCCTCGGGGAGAGATGTGGCAGCACTTTCCTCCATTCTTTTTCGCAGGGAAGAAACCCAGCTCTGCAAAAATGACCAGGGTAAGGGCAGAGAATAGCTTCATTTTAGAGTTTTAAAATAGATTTGTGTGTCCTTCAAAGCTGGAAGGCAGTGCAGGACCTGAGCTTTCCTAAGTCCCATGTTACAAAGCTATGGGAAGATCTGAGCCCTCTCCAGCCGATGAAGGTTTGGACTCATAAACAGGGATTGCTCTTTGCTATTTTGCTAAATATTAGTCCAGGTGTGGGCTGGGAAAACTTGCAGCTTAAGCACACAGAATAGTCAAGGGACACAGTGGATTTTATTCAGATTTATTGAAGCAGCTCCAGGCTGAGTAATAAACACACACAACTCCTGTATATAAAAAAAAAAAAATGGTAATAATGTACAGAACCAGCCCATGGGCAAAGTACTGTCACGTGTTAAGGCATTTCAGGCAACTGCCTCTGGTGCTGCTGGCATTCCAAGTCACAGCAGACAGCAGCACAGTCCTGCTGGTAACTCAGGAGCTTCCTTTGCAGTAAGTATCACTTAAAACAAAATAATCAGTGAAAGAAGTAAAAAATATTCCTCTGGTTCCTGCTCTGAGATCACACGAGTTAGGAGAAAACTTGGAAACCTTTTACCATCTCCAAGTGACAGCCCAAGCTGCCAGCCCAAGGAGGTCCCTCCATCCCCGCCCTGGTCGGAACGAAGGGGATTTACAGAAGCGGTTTGAAGCCAAAGCCGTGGTGCCGTGGGCCCTGCTGATGCTAACGAGCACCAGGGCTGGCACCCAGATCACAGGCTCCCGTGGTGGGAGGAGACTCTCCTTCTGCCCGTGTCTTTGGGCTGGGTCCTCAGTGAGGTGAGACACTGGCAAAATCAGGTGTGCAGCCTGAAAAGCAGAAGGAGATAACTGTGAGATCAGAAGAAAACTCCCCAGGCCTCAAAACCCCCAACGCTCTAATCACGGAGCGACTGCTGCGTGTTTTCCCCTACATCAGGAATTTTCTCTGGGTGTTGCAGGATATTTTATTACATTAAACAAGTCCATTTGGGTGGTTTATCTCTTGTAAGGGGAAAAGAAAAAAAAAAAAACCTGCAGGGATCTGTGATTCAGTGGCATCTTTTCTGCCAAGAGCCTTTAGAAAGGTTTCATTCCAGCTGCAAATTTCTAAAAAGTTAATTGCTGTGTAGCAGGAAAGAAATGGCATGAAAGAGACACCAGAGAATAATTAGAAGCGGAGAAACCCCGTGTTTATATGTAGACAGGGCTTGTCTCACAAATGCAATTACCAACCATTCTAGGACTAAATCCCAGCTGTAATCCTGTCCTGGCACCAGCTCACATCCCTCACATCCCACAAGACATTTGGGTGCCACAAGCAGATTAACGGTGGCACCAGGAGGAGGCGGCTGTGCTAAAAGCAGCAGCCAGGCCCCCATGGCACGGCGGGGTCTCCCCCAGCTCCTGCAGCCAGTCTCCCTTAACATAATGACCGACCCCACGCGCTTTGTGTACCAGGAACGACACCCAATCCTCCTGGCAGAGAGCATTCCCCAAAATCTTTGCATAGGCCAAGGCTCAGTGGAAGGGCTCGGATGCCAGGTTAAGTGTCTCGTTATTTATACTGATCTTCTCCCCGCAGCATGTCAGCACCTAAGGAGACTGATCCCTCTCTCCTGCAGGGTTTTAGCTCCCAAACTACCAGCCTGGAAGCACATTTCTGGCCCTGGTGCTCACTAGGACACCTCCAGATCCACACACCCCTCAGGGTTTAACCCTTGTGCAGCGCAAAGTTACGTAGAGGAGTTCTGGGTTGACCCACAACTATTTACCTCCCAGTTTCTTCGCCACACCGTGACTCAGGCAGAGAGGTACTTCCAGGTGCTGACGAAGGCAGTGGGGATGAGGGAATAAGGCACCGTCGTGACGCTGCTCCAGGTGTCGGATGATGGGTCGTAACAGTCCAGCGTTTTGCAGCGCTGAGCCCCGCAGTAGCCCCCCACCACGTAGAGTCTGTTACCCGACGTAACAGCACGGCAGCTGATGCGCTTCGCGGTGACGTCCCCAAATTTGGACCACTGGAAGGTGTCACTGTGGAAGCGGTAAGCAGAGCTGGCGGAGAACTCCGTGTCCCCCCCGATGACAATGATGTGGCTGCCCACCACGGCGGCGGCCGTGTAGCGCCAGGGCTGGGGGCAGCTGGCGGGCACCGTCCAGCGGTTCTGGCAGGGGTCGAAGCACTGCACCTTGGGCAGCTTCTCCTGGTTGGCGCTGGTGCCCCCGAAAACAAAGAGCTTCATCTTGGCCCCCACCACGGCAGCGTTGCTTACGCCTTCTCGGAGAGGAGCCACCAAGGACCATTTGTCCAACTGCGGGTCGTAGTGTTCGACTTGCTTCAGAGAGACGGAGGGAGAGGCCGGGAAGGCGCCGCTCACGGCCGTGTGACCCCCCACCACGTACAGACAGTGGTCCAGCTCAGCGGAGCCGTGGCCAAACCGCGCCACCAGCATGGGAGCAGCTTTCGCCCACTCGTCGTGGAGGGTGTCGTAAACCCAGACGTCTTTGGAAGCGCCGTTCTCGGAGCCTTTCCCGCCGGTGATGTACACTTTGCAGCCGATGGCGCAGGCGCTGCACTCTTTACGAGGGCTCGGGATGTCAGCACGAGGGATGATCTCGCTGGTTTTGTGATCCAGCATGTAAATCTTGTCACACATGAAGGTCTGGCCACCGAGCAGCAGCAGGGCCTGGCTGACCTTGCGGGGTCGGGCACAGCACCCCGTCACCAGGCCATCGTTTTGCAGGATCTTCATTTTGCATCGTACGGCGTCGGCCACGATCTCCTCCCCCAGCTTGTGGCTGGTCACCAGCTTCTCGCAGGCCACTTGCTTCCGCAGGTAGGACTCGGGCAGAAGGGCCAAGCGGACAGAACGCAGCAGCTCGGGCAGAACTTCGTGGCGTTGGGGCAAATCGTACCGGATCCAACCTATAACAGCTTCGTAGACCAACGTCTCATCCTCTACCTCCAGCTCTTCGCTCTCCACCAGCTCCAGCAGCTTGTCTTTGGGCAGGCGGAGGAAATCTTCGGTCTTGCAGAGCGAGGTGAAGTTGGCCAACGCCATCCTCCAGGACAGCTCCAGCAGGCGCTCGCAGCAGTGGGCATCGGACAGCAGCAACATGTTCAAACAATTCCCAGGGTAGAGATTCTTCTCCAGAAAGTCAGCCGACGCGTCCCGAATGTCCTGAAACTGCAGCATGTCCCCAGCCTCCAGCAAAGACTCCGCGTTCTCCTCGTTAATCAGCACCCGGGCCGAGTAGGCATAATCCAGCAGCAGCTCCAGCACCTCGGGGTGGAGGGAGTCGTGGAAGTTGACTTCGGCGTCTCTGCTCTCCTTCAGCCCCCCGCTGAACATGGCGTCGAAGTACCGGCTGCAGGAGGCCAGGACGGCGCGGTGGCAGTGGAAGGTCTGGTTCCCGGCCCGCAGCACGGCGTCGGTGAAGAGGCGCCGCTTGCGGAGCAGGTTGAGGTGGGTGAGGAGGCTGTCGGCGTGGCCCGGTTTGTGGAAAAGGTGGATGTTCATGGAGCCGGAGCTCGAGCGAGATTTCCGGTTCTCGTGGCTGCTGACCGACATGGCACTGAGCCTGCTCGCCGAGGGAAAACCGCAAAGGCAGCGGGGAGAGCCCGGCAGCGCGCTCACCGGAGACCGGGACCGGCGGGGGTGCGCTGGC
>NW_020799139.1:1106784-1110189 GCF_003259725.1 Athene cunicularia
CGCTCCTCCCGGGCTTTTTGTGAATGGGAGCCGCGGCCCGGCAGCGCGCATGCGCCGTCGGTTAACCCCTCCCTGCCCGGCGGCAGCGGGGATCTGTGTGTGCGTGTGTCTGTGTGTGTCTCTGTCTCTGTGTGTCCCCCACCCCACCGGGGCAGCGCTCCCGGGGCTGGAGCGTCTCCTCCCTCCCGCAGCGAGGCCTCGGCACCCGCAAAGGGAACGGCGAAGTCATAAAGCCCGGCTGGAGCTTTGGCGGTGGGGCCGCCCCGCCATAAAGCGGCTGTAAAGGCAGGAACCGAGGCTCTGGGCTGGAATCAGCAGCTCAGCTGATCCCGGCTTGCTGACAAAGGGAGGTCACGGCCTCAACAAACCATCCCTGCTCAGCAAATGTTTGCCTTCGTGGGGTAAAGCAGGAGCTGAGTTGGGCTGATGGCCGCAGCAGTAAAGAGAAAAAATAACAACAACAACAAAAAAATAAAAGCAGGTTTGGGGAGGATGGGGTCTGCCTGCACAGGATCTTGTGTTAAAAAAGAGCAAAAGCTGCCCTGGACAGTCAACAGCCACCGTCAGTGCTTCACTATTGTGTGTCAGCAGGGACTAAAACGACTCCACAGAAAAATTTCAGAAATTCTGAATGAGCAGATTTTGCTGTATCTCTGCACATTTCAGTTTGTCCCGAGCCTCGCTGGCTGTGATTTAAATTAAATCACTCGATGAGGAAAGGGATGAAGTGGACGCACTTAGATCGGTTTACAGCGTCCTATCTCTACGTTAAAAGTGTGGTTTAGGGTTTGAATAATTCAGCAGCAGAGCTGTGTGTAGTTGGTTTTGTGAACAGATATAGTTATATATTTTTTTAAAAATCTATATTTTTAAATATATATAGTTACACCTTGTCCCACACTGTGCAGGAGAGGGTGTTTTGAAGGAATGGTTTAACTAGGTTAAGAATACAAAGAGATAAACCTGGTTTCTTCTTAAAAAACCACTAAATTACAGTGATAGGGCTGGGCAGTGGTGACAGTTCAGGCACAAGACCTGCAGCAGGAGTAGAGGAAAAACAAAGAGTCTCTTCCAGGTAACACCTGCCTACACTCCGAGTTGTACCAAAACCTGTAAATCTGACACCAAATTCTGAGAGCGCAGTCAGGGAGGTGTCTTCTGGGGCCCTTTATGGGGTGAAGGTCCAGATAAACAGCAAGGACAGGGCGGAGGATAAAGAGTATCAAGGCCTCGCGCTGCTCTTTGACCACAGGCAGGAGATAGTTTCCCCTGTCAGTGCCGCAAACAACAACAAAACCCCCTGGAAATGCAGCGTGTGCCGTACTGCGCTGCGGGGAGCACGAGCACCACGCAGACTAAGCAAAACCCTTTTCAAAAGAAGCATTTCCATGACAGTTAGTCAGGTGCTCTGAATCATTTCGGGAGAAGGAAGGCTGGTAACAGATGGGGAGCTGCAGCTAACGCAGCACAAAGGTTTTCTGTCGCCTCTGCGCTGTTTGGAGCTTTCTAGAAGCAGACAAAGAACATTTGCCCAGTTATCAGAAGGAATGATCACTCAAGGCCACCTTTGAAGCATTCACCTCGTTTATTCTTGGCGCGGCCTAGAAATACAACCGTAAAACTCGTCTTGGCATTGGTTTGATTGGTCCTTCGAAAGGTGATTAATACATTTGCTGCTGTTTTTTTTTAAAAAAAAAAAGTGCATGGCTGCTGCCAGAGCCTGGTGGAAGAGCTCCACCCGGTGGCTTTCCGTAAAGGCACAGTTGGAGGCTCAGTGCTGCTTCTCATTTACCCGGGAAGTCTCAATTTCCAGTATTTCTCCTTAAAAGGAGCAAGACAGACTAGAAGAGAGCCTCGCGAGGCACTGCTGACAGTTGCTATTTCCTCCCCCTCTCGCCTCGAATGAAACACAACAGTCCAAACAAAATAACCATTTGCTCCTCTTTGCACTATGAGGTACCTGCTCCGGGTTCAAACACTAAAATATCTGACAGAGAAGTTTCCACGATGCTGGTCACCTCCCTGGTTTAGGTGAGGCACCAAGCACAGAGCACGGAGCTCAAATTCACATGACCCATCTGTCAGGAGTTTTGTGTGACAGAACTGTGGCCGTTTCTCCACCTAATGCTGACTTTGTGCTCTTTTAAGTGACAGTGAACACCGGAGGATTGCATTTGTCTTTTGGGACAGTGGAAGGAAGGATGGAAGTTACTTTTTTTCCCTCTATTTTACCAACCCTAGATTTCTTGATTTTCAGAGGATTCACCTGAAAGATTTTTCTGAGGAAGAGTGATAAAATTGTTAAACAATCCTCTCTGTAATAGACATCTTTACTACAGTCCCAATTATACAGCTTCAGAATTTCCTTTTCTAGATCCTTGGTAGATACCAGTCAGGGAAGATATGGTCCCCAGGAGCCCTACTAACCATGGAGGAAAACGTCCAGCCCAAAGAAATCCCGGAGGCAGCCAGTGGATTGCGTTGGCGAGATCTGCTGCGTCCGTGAGGATGCTCAGGACTTCAGCCTTCACTTGGGCTTTCATTTCCTTTTGACTCTGAGGAGATGATGTACTGTCGGAAGCAAAAGTAACATTAGCGATAGCCCGTAATGGAATAATAATCAGCAAGAGCTCACAAATGAAAACAGATATATTTGGGTTAAATTAGATGTATAGCCAAGGAGGGAAGTCACAGAATCACAGAATTATTCAGGTTGGAAAAGCCCCGTGGGATCATCGAGTCCAACCATCAGCCCGACTCTACAAAGTTCTCCCCTACCCCACATCCCCCAGTCATACCGCTTGTGCTGCCTCAGCTTTCTTCTTAACTGGAACAAGATTCTCAGGGATCTGGAAACAAGACAACAGAGTTATTTCTCCTGTAGCATCAAGGGGGAGGGTTTTATATCTCTAGCATTAACTGCATCCATGAGGAAAAGCACCTTTCTGCAGCTGAGAGGATCTTTCATTTTAGCCCGATTACAGGGAATTCATTCCCTGCCCGTCTCCTTCCCACGGCAGATTGCAGCACCCCGGCCAGCCTTACCGCAGGATGCCCAGGAGCAGGGACACGGCCCAGAGCGTCGTGCTCAGAGTCCACCACTTCCGAGAGCCAACAGGGACAATGCCGGCGTCAGCCGCCCACGCCACGTGCTCGCAGGGGTAGTAGAGCTGGCTGGCCAGGTTGCAGAGCACCGACAGCCCCCGCACCAGGCTGTCCTCGTCCTGCGGGGAGCACGGGGGACACGCCTTGGAGCCTGCGGCGTGGCCGGGGAGGCTGCCGGTGCTCCCCGTGCCCCACGCTCACCTTGGGGCCCAGCCCGTAGGCGTAGCTGTAGCTGAGCATGGCGAAGTCGTCGAAGAGCCGCAGGGCCGTGCGGCAGGCGCTCAGCTGGGCCGACACGGC
>NW_020799139.1:1110239-1120432 GCF_003259725.1 Athene cunicularia
GGCCCTGCCCTTCCTAAAGGCCTCCCGCTTCGGCCGGGAAGCGCTGTCAGCCATTTTCTCACGCCCAGTTCTCCCCGTTCTGGGGGGTTTGCAGGCCGGCGCCGCCCCGCCGTGGGCGGGGGCTGGGCTTGGCTGGGGGTGATAGCGGGGAAACCTCCTCGGAAACTCGGCTGGCGTTTCCAGAGAGGCCCCTGCAACCGGTGGCCCCAGGTGTTCCCCTAGAGTCGCACACAGACCCCCACATCCGTGGCCTCACCTCAGCGACGAGGGAGAGCTTCCCCTGTCCCCACACCCCCCTTCAGAGACCCCCCTGCCCACAGCCAAGAAATGGAAGGATAACATTCCATGTGGGGACAGAAAATAAGGCTCCCTCCATCCATCTACACCTTCTTGTACCCGACACGGGAGATCCAGCCCGCTACCAGGCCACGGCACTCGCACAGGGGTGAGCTGTTTTACAGACCCGTCCGTCCCCAACAGACCTTCCCCACAGTCCAGGGGGTTCAGTGGCTTGGCTCAGAGTCATGCTGCAGGCAATTAAAGCTGTTAGAACTATTTGGATATTTTGCTTTCTCTTTTTATAGCTGAGTCAATCAATCTGATGCTCATCAAAGAGGTTAACAGCACTAACCAGAGCCACTCACCAAGCTTCTGCTGCGCACCCTTTCCAGCTGCCTTTCCACTTGCTGGATCCCCACATGCTGGAGTTTTCATGCTTCTGATGCACCTCATCCATGTTCTGGAGCGTTGCAGCTCACCTTACCACAATCTGGTGTCATCTGCTTTGCCGTTTCATTACACGAAATGGATTCAGGGGTACTAAAATGCTAAAAGAGCAGCTGCCTCGAGATTGCAGCTTCGATATCAGTAATATTTCCTTTCAAGGGTAAAGAAAGCATTTTTAGAAATAACACCATTCGTTTCCCCTTCTGGCTGTTTGGCAGGATGTGTTCCTACGATTAAAGGGGACGGACAGTCCCGCGATCACACTTCTTATCAAGCACAGTTTAAGGGTGAACAGAGTACACCCGCCAAGCTGAGTGAAAAGGTAACAGCATGATTCTGGGGAGGACCAAGACACAGCTAAAGGGCAGCACGTTCCCATGTTGAATTCTGTCCTGAAAGGGGCGGGATCTGTGCCAGTGAAAAACAGATGGATGGAGGGACACAGAGGGGAAACAAAGGGATTATGCTTTAAGTGGCTGTTCTGTAGCTCTCTTGGCTTCCCTTCAGCACACGTCTACTATTAAATTTGGGGATCCCAGAAGCAGTGGATCTTTGTGCAAGCAGAAAAGTGCCTACAGTGCCCCAGACAAGAGGACACCAGGTATCAGCAGGAGAGCCTGATGGGCATCTCCCGGAACTGTTCTTTCTGATGAACGCTGCTCCTATCTGGTATCTCGCAGAGTCTATGACAAGGAACGTGCTGCCTCCCAGATCGACTGCACGAACATGCAGCTGGGGGACGGTTGCACCCGATTCTCCACCTTGACATCAGAGCTCATCCCAGAGCACGATCTAGGCAGGGGGAGTCTGTGACACAGAGGCAACGTGTACGGACCACTACTGAGGTTTATAACGAGCTGAGCAGTAGGTTTTATCAGTTGATTTTAGTGATGTAATTATAGATAAAGATATAACGCATTCATTAGATATATAATTATATATTTTGAATGTTTTATAGTTTTGACATACTCAGCATCAGTGTCATCACCATGAGGCCCAGGTTCATTCTCGCTCCACTTCGCTGGCAGGATAAATCGCTGTATTGATTCCTGTGCTCCACTGCAGGAGGAGAAGCTGCTGTAGCTAAAGATTGTTCAGAGACCAGAGTGCTCTAACACCTTTCACTTTTGCTTTCACCAGAGCCTGTAAATATTGTTCATCCCAACAAATATGCCTCATCCATCCCCAGAGGTGATAAAGACCCTGAGAGAAACCAAGCGTTGGTAAGAACCACTATGACACAGCTCTTCCTACCCAGAGGTCTGTTCCCAGCTTTGCTGTGCAGATGTTTCTCTGGTGGGGACCCTCTTTTCTTTTACGTACGCTGCTCTGGCACCTACAGCCAATGTGGTTGTCCCTTCTCCCCACAGCGTGTGGCAGTGCTGCACTTGGGGCTGTGCAGGGTGTGATGCGCCTTTCCCAGCTACCGCCTCTTTCTGTTAAAGCAGCTCTTGTGTTCTCCAGACTGGCAGGTAGAACCTCACACGGAAGCCTGACTTGCTACTTCAGAAACATCAAAGCAACCTCTGCCTGGGGGATGAGTGTTCAGGCTCCTGTTTCTTCAGCGCAACGCAGCAGGCAGCCTATCAGCCGCCCTCCGGAGCCAGAGGGTGATGGCAGACAGCAGGAGCCACCGCGGGAGCCACATCCCCTTCCACTACCACAATAAGGCCGCGTTGCTCAGACCCTTGGGGTGCCCGCCGAGGTGGTTCTCCTGGCTCTGGGTGAGGGGCAGCAGTGCCCAGGGCTCTGGGAAAGGAGGCAGCTCAGACATCACGGGTTGGAGATGGCAGGAAGGCACCAATGCAGCAGCAGGTCTTCAGGAAAATGGGACTGTTACCCCAAAACCACGCAGGACAGCTGTGCTCAGCCCCGTGCCTGCTGCTGCTGGTCCCACAGCGGCTCCTAATCTCAGGAGGGATTTCACCTCCCCAAGTGCCATCTCACCCACCACGCTGATGCCTGTGCCAGCCATAGCACTCACTGCCATCACGCAGCAACGTTCAGCGTGTCCAGGCGATGTGAAAGATTTTCTGGAACGTGAACCAGTGGCTCGATCTTCCTCCCTTGCTATATTTGTTTTTAGAAGTTGTTTTGCATTCGTATTTGGGAAGAAGGAGAGGATTTCAATCAAAAGCTGTGCTTATGCAACCTCAGGAAGGGATGTGGTTAGAGCTGGTCATGGAAGGCATTAAGAAAATCCTCCTCTGACGTTGCCTCCTGTTTCTGATGGCCAGTACTCTGCAGCTAAGAGAGAGGCCCCTTCATGCCATGTATCTGTTTCTAAGCCATTTGTTTTACTAAATGTGGAACAGATCATAGCTGAATCGATCTTTTCCTTGGCCCCAAGCTTCTGGACCAGCTCCAGAACTAGCATATGGAGTGATATTCCTGTAACTGCCATGTGAGTTTCTTCATTTGCCTCCTCACCCTGAGAATTGTTTTCTGTCTGGGCAAAGGTTTTCAGCAAAATGCTGACGGCAAAGCCTGGCTTTTCCTCTCGTTAATGGAAATGCATGCAGCTCTGTGACTGCAAGTCAAACTGCAAAGCTTTTCTGATGCTGCCTCCTAATTTGCTGGCTTGAATTTAATTTTTATTTCAATTCCACCTGTCAGCAGATGAAAGTTTGGTCTCACAACCACACAGGCCATGCTGGTCCCACACAGACAGCAGAAACAACGACTCTCCGAAGACATGGTACAGCAGGTACGGCCTTAATAGGCTTGGATTTACCACGGGGTGGCTTGGGGAAGCGGGATTATACCAAGCAAAGCTGTAGCCTCCCCATTAACATCATCAGTTTTAGTGTGTGCTCTTGAGCTACTTGAGACAGGACAGCCATGTGTCAGATCCTGTCTGCCTCCAGGCTCAAGTCAGTGCTCTGTGGGGAGCAGAGTTGTAGCTGAGAAAAATCTTGGAAGAGAGAGGAAGAACAGGGAACCAAATCCCTAAGCCAAGAAGCATTGTGGGGAGGGGGAAGGTGATTCTGGTTCCTCACAGAGGATCAAAGGAGGAAGACTGGCATGGCTAGAGGTGTCCAGCCAGGGTAAACATCTCTTTGCACCACTCTGTGCATCTGCCAGAGAGAGAGGATGCAGGCTGGCACAGACTGCAGCGGCCTAGGGGTGTGACCCCTCAGATGTAGGAGCTGCCAGGTTCCACATTACCACCTGCCTCCTCCCCTGCTCCGCGTGCTGAAAGCTTTTCTCTCTCCTCAGATCAAATGCTCCCACCTGGGGCTACCCTGGAGGGCGCAAAACCTCTTCAGGACCCAGCAGAAAGAGAAGTTCACACCTAAGTCCAGAGGCCCAGCGGAAATCCAAAAGGCAAACTCTCCAATGAGCCATGTCCCCCTGGGGCCCCTGGAAAGATACTGTCCCCAGGGGAAGGTGACCTTCACCCCGTGATGTTCTCCTTCCTTTGGTGACCGCCCAGACCTCGCTACCCAACCTACATGTTGTGTTACCTGTTAGCAGTCCTGGTGCCCTGCTCTTGGCCCAACTGTGTGTTATTACAGGGAACATTTCTTTCTCAGATTGAATGAGGACACACGAAGGTGTTGTGACAGCAAGAATAAACACTGGGAGGTTAGCCTCGAGAGATGGGTGACACATGTCTCTAGATTGCGAGACCCACTGAGTGCTTTGAGTCAGGTGCTGGGGCAGGAGGAAGCAGATGGGGTAGGGGGAAGCTCAGGGAAAGGGCAAGAGATCAGAAGCAAAGTGAGAGGCTCTGTCAGGGCTGTGTGTGGGCTGGAATATTCCCTTATTATCTGTTTGGATTTTGGTGTCAAGGCCTGAAAGCAAAGGTCAGTGAACATTAGGGCAGAGAGGCAGCTCTCCCCAGCTTATGATGAGTGGGCTGTTTTCCTAGAGGTGAGCTGTGTATTTTTGTTGAGTTGATAACTCACGTGGGCTTCCTGAATGCTGAGCTTGCACCATCTCTGTTTGGGATGTAGGTATTTTAAAGAGGGATCAGAGTGGGCTGGGCTGCCCCATCACCTTGGGAGGCCGAGTGAGCAGGGTCAGCTGCCGCCTCGTCACTGCTGCCACTTCACAAGCTCTTCTCTGCCTTTCGATGCAGATGGGCTTGATTCACATGTGCCCTGAGCCAGCACCAGAGCATCAGAGCACGGGTTACTAACCCATTTCCAATTGCTGCAGTTTGTGTGTGAGCTGGGCCCATAAGCCCTCGAGCTCTCCTCTTGGGATTGGACTCCGTGTCTCTTGGGAGAGGGACAGTCTTCGCTCCAGCCACGTACTCACATCTTGCAAATGCGGTATCTTCTGCTGGCACGTTGCAAACCCCTCGATTCAAACACCTAGATTGCATCATTTGGTGTAGTAACAGGGTCTTGCATCTGCTACAAGTCTGTCCCATCACTTTGACATGACCCTGAGGTGGCATTGCCACCCGTGCAACCGCAGAAACAGACACGGTTCACTGGGGATAAATGATGGACGTCACCCTTTTGGTGGAACCAGCTGGCTGGGGAGCTGTCAGTGGGAGGACCCTGTGGTTATTCACTTTTCTTTTTCATGTGGAGTTTGGTGCAACTTCAGACACAGAAAGTAAACTGGCTTCTGAAAACAAGGGTCTTTGCTTTCTAAACTTGTCTCCCACCCCTTCCAGCAATGCCCCAGGAATGCCTGAACTGGGAAGGCCAAACAACCTTCCTTCGGTTCCCCCAGCTTTGTGAAATCTGCCAGCACGGTTGGTGGTGTGTGACACCCCTCCCTGCCGACGGAGCCACCAGCACGTACCAGTTGCACGTCGACAGTGTCTGTGACTCAGAGATAAGATGAAGTCACGGTATTTCTCGATTGGTTTAAAAACACTTTGCTCGTCTCCGCGGCCCCAGCCTTGGCACGGCATCAACCTTCATGCGCGTGAGGTCAACGCCAAAACGTCGCTGCAAAACAGGGTCTCGGTCCAACCCTGGGGAAGATTAAGTCTGCAGGGTTGGGCCAGTTAGGGGCAGGGATAAATTAGGGGGGTTTCAGCGTAGCCTTTACTCTTTCCTCCCCTCCCCAGAGGGCTGCGCAGCCGCCTGTCCCGCTCACCTCAGCCCAGGCAGCGACCAGCCTCCTGGAGCTGCTGGAGCAGTGGGGCCACCAGCGATGCAGCCCCCGGGGCGTGTGAGGAGCCTGTCGGTGGAGCTGGAGGACGGGCAAGTGTGCGGTGCCTACAGCAGCGGGGAGGTCCTGCGCGGCCGTGTGCGGCTGGAGCTACGCGGGACGCTGCGCCTGCGGGCGCTGGAGGTCTACGCTCGCGGACGTGCCCTCGCGCGCTGGCTGGAGAACCACAGCGTGGGGCTCAACATTGTCTACTATGACTACATGGCCTCCCAGACCTTCCTGAACCGCCGCTGCCAGCTCATCCCTGGTAAGGCTGGGACATGGGGGTGGCTCTCTGCTCCAGGGCGTGGGGTTGGGACCCCCCCTTAGGCTGTAGGTACCCCCTCCGGGTGAACCTCTGCCCCCGTGGGTGCTTATCAACCCAAGCAGGGTTGTCCCTCTTCTCACCTTTGGTTTCTCTGCTGCTTGTTTCTAGGAGGTTGCCTGCAAACTCTGGTCGGGTGAGCACGAAAGTTGTGGCTTTTGGTCTGTTTGTGCAGGGAAGTGCAAATAGAAGTGTCTGTTCGCAAGTGTGGAAAGAGCACTTAGGAGTTCAGTAAATATTTATTTTCAGTTTCCTGATGCTGGGACCGCATGCCCAGCTGGCACGTTGCTTAGATCTACTGCAAGAGGACAAGTCACACGAATTCTTTGTGTGGTTGGGGTGAAATGATCCAGAGCTGAGAGATATGGGACAGCTGTCCATCCTCTCACTAACTCTGTCTTTTCTTAGGGAAGTGCATGTATTTTATCCTCCTGTCCAGTGATAGCATTACAGTTATGTCTCTGTGGCTTTTTTGCCCCCTTTCCCTGCTTCTGATGGCCTTGGTGTTGCCTGGGACATGGTGCTATGTGCCGCCCAGCCCTGGAGATGGCCGTAGGACTTCTCACTCCTGCTGAGGGCATTTAATTGTGTCAGTGGCCAAGTGCAACAGAAAGCAGTGCCAGCCCTAGCTGGCAAATGTGGAGGTTGCAGGAAGAAATCGGAATGATGGAAAGAGGATGTGAGCTGCTTTCCTGGAGGTGTTCTTGTCCCTGGACCTCACTGGGGGGTCATACTCTCTATTTCTGTAAGTCTGTCCCTTGCCATCTGCTCCAAACACCTGCATTACTCTGGAGTTTCTGTCTTTTGGCAGTGGCTCTTGCCGTGCTGAGCCTAAAGATGGCCCCTTTGCAGCCGCAGCTCTGCTAAGTGCCCTGATTACAATTAAGGACCTGGGAGAAACCCTTGCCCTGAACTCCAGCAGAGAAGGTGCTGAGCACTTGGTCGCCGCAAGTGTTTGCATGGTGGCCACGTTAGCTGTGAGGTTACAGGGAGAGTTTTATTCCCCGTGATCCCCACAGTGAATGTCTGTAGGGAGGCCACGAGCTGCTGCGAGCATGTTTGGATTTTTCTGCTGGGATTGTGTATGATAGAAGCCCCTGGAGGCACCTGGAGAAGGGCTCTTGGCCAGGGGCTGGAGGAACTGCACGAACTGCTCAGCCTCGCCAGCACCCTGCACTCCCGTAGCTCCGAGCTGATGGTTTCTGGCCCTCGCCTGCTGCACGGGGAGAGTTGAACTGGGCTCCTTGGGGAGCAGAGAGCCTCGCCAGAACTTGTGGGCTGGGATTTTTATTGTCTCTGTCTATATGCAGATTCCTTTCTGCTTTGTGAGAGGGACACGGGCATGTGATCACATGAGGTGAAAGCTGCAGGCTGGGGAGAAGTGCTGTTCTGCAGCCAAAATCGCTTCCTTTGGATCCCGCTGGGTCCTGCTCTGTCCCACCGTCCCCAGCGGCAGCGGCAGGACCCTCCTGATGTCAGCTGGCGAGAAGCTGCTGAAAACGTGCCATCATGTGAAGGTCCCTGTGACTGCTCCCTTCTTGTTGCTTCTCAGTGAGATCAGCTGTGTCTGCGTGGTGTTTAAAAAATGCAGGTTTTGTCATGGTAACAAGGCAGTGCAGAGGAGGGAAGCTAAGCAGAGATAAGAGCCCTCCCTTCTGCTCTCTCCTGAGCTGCGAGTTTATCTGCAGTTTCCTGTCAGGGTGGTGAGCGCTGGCACTGGGGTGCTGTGCTTTGAGACAAGAAAAGGGGTGAAAGAAGGATGTTCAGGCTGTGTGGCAGGGGCATTAAATGTATATTGTGTATTCCCCTTCGATCCAGAGCAGGAAGAGGGAGAAAAATAGGGGTTTAATGGGCAAAAAAAGGCAAGGAAGGTCCTGGACTCTTCTGCATGAGGTGATGTGAGAGCCCTAGGAAACAGAACTGCTTTTTGTGCAGTGATCCCTTCTGTCCAAGGGTCCAGGTCCTGCCCTGGCGAGAGGCAAACATCTAGAAGCCATTTTATTTTCATGGAGGCATCCAGGAGAGTTATGGCACGTGGGTTCAGAGCATGTCAGGCTCCTGTTCCATTGTGGGGTGGCCCTCGATCAGCACCTTAATCCTCGTACGTACGCAACACTCGCAAATCCGGCAGGGACGGAGCTTATTCCTCGAGCCGGGAGCGTGCGCTTGTGCAAGGCTCCGTGTTGTCCCATCTTGTCCCCGTATTGGGTCAGGGTAGAGCTGCTGACTCGATTTTTTTACCTGCTGCATCTCCCTCTCCCTGGCTTTTCAGGGACCCCCGTGTGGCTCCAGGGTCAGTGAGGAGAAGCCACCAGGTCCCTGCAGCGGGTCAGGGAAGAAGCCCCTTCTGAGCCGGGCAGGGTGTCAGCTCCTGTTGAGACCAGCTTAAGCATGGCCAGACTCTAGGTGGGGCTGAAGGGTTGGAGATCTCTCCTGCACTGAGCCTGGCCTGGGTTTTAGATGGGTTTGGGCGCCCAGGAGCATTCTTGAGTGGAAAGCCCTGCTGTGGCCGCACAGCCCCTGCACCTGGAGACCCGGGAGAGAGGAGAGACCCTCTCCCAGCGCTGGGGTCCCAAAGAGGTCAGAGAGGGGCTTCCCACCCCCCGTGGAGGCACCGAGGGGTAACTGTGGCCATCTCGTGCAGCTGACACGGGAGAGAGGTTTGCAGAGATTCTCATCCCGTGGGCGAAGGCTGAGTCATGGGCTGAGGGGTGTGTGCTGACAGGCAGGAGGAGGGAGATGCCAAGTGCAGGATGAAGCTGCCTCAGCCCAGCTGAGGCTCCGGCCCCTTCTCGAGAGCCCCACCACCTCTAATGTCACCGTGTATGGCCACAGGGACACCAGGCACCTTCCCAGAGCTGGCGTCACCCCTTAACTCACGCTGTGACATGCCTCCCTTCCTTCTTTCCCATTGCTGCCGAGCTCCCTTTACAGCATTTGCTATGATTCATGTTTGCTTGTGGCAGCAAGTGGTCGTGCACATAAAATAAAACACGGTCCCCTTCCCTTGGGGACGGAGAGAGACAATTCCAGTTAGCCTTTGGAGACAGCTAAAGCTTTGCAAAGCTTCAGCCCAGCTCATTTTCGGTGGCTGAGATCAACCCAATTCAGCACAGCAGGTCCTGCCCAGCACAGCTGGGAGCAACACAAAAATCCTCAAAACTTTGGTGGCCAAGTGCTGAGTAACATTTTTAATGCCTGTTTTGTCTTATCCCCAGCCCGTACCCGGGGTGGAGAGCTCTGGTGCTCTGCAAATGTGACAACTGTGATTAGAGCAGAAATTTCTAAAGCTGTGTTAACCCGTTGGGGAGAAGGCAAAGACCCTTTTCTCCTCCCTTTTACAACATTTCGGGGTGCTGCTAATGGTGATGTCCACCCTGAGAATCGCCAATTCCCAGTTTTTATGCTTTTACCCTGTCTGGGCACCAGCAGCAGCAGATGCTGCTGGCAGATCCGAGTCCCCACGCCGCGCCTGCCCACGCAGGTGTCATTTTATCGCTGGGATTTGAAGCGGCACCCCACAAACCTCAGCACGAGCCGGTAGCAAAGCAGCGCTCGCCTGGTTAAAAAGCGCAGGGAGGATGTACTGCTCCCTCTGTAATTGCACAAGCTGAACAGGAGCCAGTTCTTGATTTCTTAGAAATAAGTGAAGCGATGTCCCAGACCAGTTTTCCCTTCGTGGCCAGCTGGCCCGGCCGCGCCGTGCGAGGAGCCCAAATCCAGTCGCAGCCTGTCCCGACCCCCAGGAATGGCTCTTGTGGATCCACACGCGGCTTCGGCTCTGGCCTGCGGAAGGGGAAGGGGCCGCTGCCCCCGGGGACACACCGGCCTCTGCCCGGGACCCCGGGACCGCACATTTTGGCCGGTGCAAAGCCCAGGCTGTGGATGGGATGGGACTGCGGGGTGGGAACCGGCGGGGGGTTTTGGGGGCCCCCGAGCAACACCGTAACAGAGCCGGGGTTACCCACGGCAGGGCTGGCAGCACACAGCCCCGGGAACCGGGAACCGACCCGCTCCCGGACAC
>NW_020799139.1:1120482-1126087 GCF_003259725.1 Athene cunicularia
ACACCCCCCATCCTGCTGCAGCATCCCCGGGGTGCTCTGAGGGTGGGGGTGAGGGTGTCCTGGAGACCCCAGGGGCCCAAATAGCGGGTGTGGGGGGTAGCCTGGGACACCCCGGCTGCTGGGTGTGTGATACCCCAACCACCTGAAGTGTGGGTGCGTGGGGCAGCCCGGGACCCCCCGGCTGCTGGGTGCTCCAGACTCCCCAACCAGCTGGAATCTGGGTGCCTGGGATACCCCAGCTGCTGGGTGCGTGACACTCCAGCTAGCTAAAATCTGGGTGCTTTAGGGTCTGGGGACTGGGTGAACAGGGCCACCTCGACATCTCAAATGCTTGAGTGCACCCTGAGGGTCCTGGGGTGCGCAGCTGGACCCTGCTGCTGTGCAGGACACCCCGTTTGGGCACTGGCCCCACACAAGGCTCCCCTTTTGGTGTGGGTGCTCCTGGGCAGGGATGCAGTGCTGGAAAACTCCTGGGGAGGTTCAGGGGCTTGTTTTGAGCAGGGTGGTTGTACCAGATGATCCCCAGATGTCCCCTCGGACTCCAGCTGCTCTGTGCAATGCAGGCAGGATGGGGGTGCACACCCGGGGGGAACTTGGCTGGCCACCTTCCCAGAGCTGCTTTGGCCTTGGCCGGGCATCTCCAAGCTCCTTCTCCCCGAGCCAGGGTGGCTGCAGGAGGAAGCAGATTCCCCCCCCCGGGAAGCTGCCCCTGGGTGCTCTGCACCTGGAGACATGTGGAAAGCAGAAAGTGCCCATCGCCCACCCACGGGACATGCCCAGCTCTCCTGTCACAGCTGCGTGACGGCTGCTGCGGTTTAACCCTGGCAAAAATATTCCCTGTGCCATCATGCTGCTTTTTTGCCGTGTATCGTACATCTCTGCCACCAGTTTACCCAGAGAGGAAGTTCTGCAGGACAGATATAATAGTCTTAAATCTTTTTTGCCCACAGACAATGGTGAGGTCACCATCCTGCAGGCAGGAAGGCACGAGTTCCCCTTCACCTTCCAACTCCCCGAGTAAGTTGATGGGTTTTTTTGTGGCCTTAATGCAAAGTGGGAGAGGAGCTGCTTGGTGTGTGACACAGATCCTGGGAGGGGGGACAGGGCACCTCAAAAATGAGCTTCTTTCAGCAAATCCTTTCTAAACTGCTCGTTGCTTATACGCAGGACTCTGGCTACCTCCTTCGAGGGAAAGCACGGCAGCGTGCGCTACTGGGTGAAAGCCAAACTGCACAGACCCTGGTCGACAGTGAAGAAAGTGAAGAAGGAATTTACAGTGATTGAACCCATCGACATCAACACGCCTGCGCTGCTGGTGAGCTCCCCCCTGCTCCTCCTCGGGGCAGCAGCACCCAAAACTTCCCGGGGAAGCCCCTGGGGAAGGTGTCTGCCTCCCCTCTGGCATTACAAAGCAGGCCTGACTTCCAGAGGGAATATTTGTGCCCTCCAGTGTCACCTGGACCGGGCAGAGGTCATCTGTGCCTGTTTAGTTTTTGGAAACTTTAACACATTGCGACAGCATCTTGCATCAGATACCTAAGAAGCTGCTGATGCTCCCTGATAGGTTCTCAGTGCCAGGGAGGTGCTTGCTTTGAGTTTCATCCTTTCGAAACTAAACAGCTTAAATATTTCCCTTTCTCCAGGCTCCCCAGGCGGGTGCTAAGGAGAAACTTGCTCGTGCTTGGTACTGCAATCGTGGCCAGGTTTCTGTAACAGCCAAGATTGACCGAAAAGGTTACACCCCAGGTGAGACAATGTGCTGGTGCCCTTGAACCTCTGCGGGCCCTGGGGTAGACCCCAACGGGAGGGGATTTGGGATCACTGGGAGCTGGGCTCTTGATTTCTGTCAGGAAATCAGTCAGAAAGCTTTAGTGTGTGGACCTGATGTGTGCAGACTCTTCAGGCCGAGTTTAAACCTTGTGCCTGCAGTGTCAGACAGCCTGAGCAACCCTCAGTGATCCTATGCAGAATTTCTTGAGGCAGGACTGGGCTCCATCTCCCTTCCTCACACATGTGCGTCTGTTTTGGTAGGTGAGGTCATCCCTATCTTTGCTGAGATCGACAACTGCACAACCCGAGCGGTGGTTCCCAAGGCAGCCATCATCCAGACTCAGACCTTCATCGCTCGGGGCACTAAGAAGCAGAAGAAGTCGGTGGTGACCAGCATTGTTGGTGACTCCATCGCAGCGGGGAAGCGGGAAGTGTGGCACGGGCGGGCGCTGAAGATCCCCCCGGTGGGTCCATCCATCCTCCAGTGCCGCATCATCCAGGTGGAATACTCCCTGAAGGTGAGGGACCCCCCAGGTGGCCCAGCTCGGTGCCGAGTGCTCTCCTCCTCACCAAAGCTGTGCTCCTTGTGCCTGCTTTGGGCTAGTGCAGAGAATCTGGGGGCTGGTGATTTATATGAGACCTTGGGTTCTCCCTGTTGCCCCTCAGGCACAGCACAAGGGCTCGTGCAGGAACGTTCTCATCTCAGAATCACAGAATTGTCTGGGTTGGAAAAGACCTTGAAGATCATCCAGTCCAACCATTAACCTAACACTGACAGTTCCAAACTCCACCACATCCCTAAGTGCTCTGTCGACCCGACTCTTGAACACCTCCAGGGATGGGGACTCCACCACCTCCCTGGGCAGCCCTTTCCAACCTAAAAACCCCTTCTGTAAAGAAATGCTTCCTAATATCTAGTCTAAGACTATCTCCCTTTGCACCCCGCTGCAAGAATTCCCTCCTGGCCAGCTTGAGCCAGTGCTCTGGGGAAGATATCTGCCCCTCTGGACTGGCAAAACACCAACAGCTGAGCTTCCCTGCTGTCTCCTGTCTCTGAAGGTTTGTGTGGATATTCCTGGGACGTCCAAGCTGCTCCTCGAACTGCCGCTTGTCATCGGCACCATCCCACTGCATCCGTTCGGGAGCCGCACGTCCAGCGTCAGCAGCCAGTACAGCGTCAACCTGGACTGGCTGAGCGCCATCCCGGAGCAGCCGGAGGGTGAGCGTCTCCCCGGGGCCTGCCTGGGTGCTGCAGAACCCCCTGCTCGACCCGCTCCGGGTAGTGAGCCTCAGAGCAAGTTCTTAACTCTGCCTCTTACTCCAAGACCAGCTTTTGGTGCTTTACTTTTTTTTTTTTTTCTTCTGGTTGTGGTGCTGCACCTCCTGGGTTCCTTCCCCAGGGAACTGGGAGGGTTTAGGAAATAGTGGATATGAAGTCCTTTTACCTGCGTGTTTCATATTCCTTGATGAATCTCCTCTTCTCTTCAGCTCCCCCTGAATACTCAGCAGTTGTGTCCAGCCCAGAGGCCGAGCAGAGCCTGGCTCCGCCGTGCCGCAGCGAACTCGGCAGCATCCTGGAAGGTCCCTTCTTCGCCTACATCCAGGAGTTTCGCTTCCGACCACCTCCGCTCTACTCGGAGGTAACTAATCCCCCTGGGCTGGGAGGGCTGGTGGACATGGCCGGGCTGTACCCACCACCGAGTTTTTTTGACTCTAAACTTGACTTTGCAGATTGATCCAAACCCCCCTTCAGACAACATCCGTCCACGCTGCATGACCTGTTGAGAGAAGCGCATGGGCTGCGGTTGGCAGCGTGGCGATCCCTCGGGATGAAAGCTTGTCCCCTCGCAGCACTTGGGGCTGGAAACGGAGACACGGCGGCCGTGAGACCAGAGCTCCTGCAGCGCCGACACCCCGGCTCCGCTCACTGCCCTCAACTACTCCTGTCCTGACTGTCCTACGGGCCGACACCGAGCGCGGTGCCGCAGGCTCGTGCATGGGAGGAGAACGTGAGACCCTGCGCCGTGGAGCAGCTCCGCGTGGGCTTGGGCAGGGCGCCGAGGGTTAAAAGCTGCCCCAGGATTTTGGGATTCGAAGCAGGGGGATATTTGCTCTCCCCTTGCCTGCAGTGGTCGTACTCTGACAACTCCTGTCATGGAAAACAGGAGCTTGGAGGTATTTCTCGGGATTACTAGAGAATATTTTAGTGTTGCTGGGGTTTGAGTCCTGTGGTGATGCAGGCACAGCCCTTCTCCTGCAGTAGCTCACTGGGATTGCAGTTCCTGGTGAAAGTTAAAGGCCTTTTTCTGGCCGTATGAAGCAGAGACTTCATCTGCTGCTGATAATCTTTGCCACAGCCTGGTGATGCCTGCAGGGAGAATGGTCTGAGCTAAATACCGAAGCTGGAAAAGCTTCCATGGGCTGTTACCAGGGGAGAGGACTCGGGCTGATTTTTATGATCTGTGGCAGCGTTTTGGTGCCCTTTACCAAGAACAGGAAAGCTGCTTCTTGTGTGTCAGAGCCAAACCTGCACCATATGCTGATGCCTCCCCTGTGATGGGGCTGAAACCAACCCCCAAACTGCCATACCACCACGGGGGTGCTCGAGCCGTAGCTCTGGCATCTCCTGGGAGGCCGAGGAGAGGAGAAGGAAGCCCGGTCCAAGGCTGGTGACAGCCACAAACGCTGATGGAGTTGAAATAAGTCCCTCAGGGCCACGAGTCCTGCTCAGGACGGGTTCCATCCTGCGCCCGTAGAGGGGGTCAGCGTCCCTGGCGCGGTGAGGACGCAGCAGCACCCTGCGCTCGCCGGTGTGGGAACCGGAGAGCCGGGTGTTGTAGCAAGAACCGCTCGAGCCAGGGGCTGACCCTGCTTGCTCCGGCATCACCTGAGCAGAGTTTGGGTGCTGAGGCCCTTTGCATTCCCTCGCTGAGACAATCCTGCCCGCGGGGCTGCTCACGCGTGGCCGGGGCCGAGCCTGCCTCAGCCTCCGCGCTGCGGCTGCGCTCTGCTCCCTCGGGATTGCTCAGGCGACTTTTTGTATCTGTGAACACTTTTGTAATGACCACCCTTGTCTCTATTCTTTTTGTACGACTTTTTGTTGGGGAATATTTGTTTGAAATAAATTCTTTAAACCCAGATGTTGCCTGGATTATTTTTTTTTCCCATTTTCTTTCTGCTCCCCATTGCCCTGGGCCGTGCAGCTCATGTGGCTGTTGGGAGTTGGGAGTGCTCCCTCCCTTCACCTCATTGCCCTGCGGGCACCCAGCTCCACCCTGTACCCAATCCCATTCTGCACTGGGATTAACTGGGTCACTCAGCCAGTGCTGCTCCCTAGCAGGATTGGTGTCCCCTGTACTCCGCTTCCCCCCAGCTCTGGATGTTGGGCAAGGCCAAGTGTGATGCTCCACACGGTGCCCCCAGCTCCTCCACCTCAGTGCAGGTTTGGCCCTTTTCCCATCACCAATTTTGCAGGGCCACGAGCCATCCAGGTGTATTTTTCCATACTCTCTCCTTGTGTCCGGGCTGTCGGAGGACAGACCCACGCTCTCAGCCTGGCAGGGAGCAGCAGGTCCAGCTGGGAGCCAGACAGGACCATGGTCCCTCAGCCATTCCCAGGGAGGGTTGGGCTCAGCCCCACGCTGTGCCGGCTACGAACAGAGCAGGAAAGCTCCTTCACCTGCTTCCTTGGGCTGGGATTTGGTTTTTAACGGCATTTCAGTGCTTCATATCTCTGCTGAGCACAGCAAATCTGGCAGGGCTTGAGTTGGGGCTTTAGTTGTGTCTTCCACAGACTATGCTAGTTAAAAATACTGCCACTGGAATGTGATTTCCC
>NW_020799139.1:1126137-1138656 GCF_003259725.1 Athene cunicularia
TTTTTTTTTTTTTCCTGTTGTTTGCTGAGCTGCTCAGGGCCACGGCTGTGCTGGAGCATGTGCTCCCACGGTGGGCCAGGCCCTTGGCAGCTGCCCAGCGAGATAACTCATCCCCATGTTTGCCTGCAAGAGCCTGGTGCTCATGCAACCTTTATATAAAGCTGATTTTTATTTGGCAACCCTGGCTACACCACGTAACCTTCCTCAGAAGAGGATTAAGTGGCCTCGCAGTGAATTTGTTTGCATCTTCGCTCGGGGAGATGCGTGCCCAGATCTGCCACTCGTGGCAGCAGCGGCCGGTGCTGCGTGGCCTCGCGGTTCATCCACGCTGGGGCTTTTTGGTGACATCAAAGAGGGCACAAACCGCAGCGCTGCAACGTCCCTGCTTAAAGATGCCTCTGAAGGAAATCCTGTGATCAGCCACCCCCCCGCCACGCTGCGACAGGGCACAAGGGAGCCATTCTGTGCCGGCAAACGCCACGCGGCAGAGATGGCCGGGGGCTGCGGATCAGACCCCGATCATCTGCCCCGGCCGCACAAGGGGACGCTTATTCCCACGGCCGGAGGCAGGGGAGAGCTGCCGAGCACCCCCGTCCGTCTGACTGCACCTTTCTGGGAAAGCGCGTCACGCCGTGACGGGGACAGCCATGGGGACAGGCCATGCCAGGCTGGGGAACCCAACGCCGGCGGGCACCGCTCCCGGTCCCCACGTGGGAGGGATCTTTCCATCAGGAATTCTTGTAAATGCCTCCAGGTTTTTCTTGTAAAGCCAGACAGTAGCTCAGCAAGGCGAGGGGCGGGGAGGGGGGCACGGCCGGTCTGGGTCTTTTGCCAGCCAAAAGCTGCGATCCTGAATCCCAGAGGGACTAAAAATACCTCGTCTGGATATTGGGAGCTGAGGAGAGGCGCGGACGCCCCCCCGGGCAGCGCTTTCACAACCACAGGTGCTCCCTCCAACCTTCTGCTGTTTATCTTCACCGCTCCAAAGTCCTTGTTGTACAGCCCGGGGCTGTTCGCCTCTATTGGCCCAAGGGGTGGGGGGTGTTGGGACATGCGGGGGCTTCCCGGGGGGCTGCTGAGCCAGGATGGCCCCGTGGCCTGCGCGGTGATGCTGGTGGTGGCCCGGAGGCCCGATGCTGGGCAGGAGGTGTGTTACACAATTACAGTGCCCGGAGTATTTTTAGCTCTTGGCCCCGCGCGTTGGAAAATGCTTCCTGGACCACCCAGCAAAATCTGTTCCTCTTTTCCTTTTTGCCCTTCAGTCCCAAAAACGTGGGACCCCTCTGCCCAAGGCACTCTGAGGCCAGGACCCCCCCTCACAGCTCTGCAGGGTGCTGGGACTCCCACCCTGCGGCTCACAGCCCTGCAGCCCCTTTCTGCAGCGTGTCAGGGGGCCCCCCCCCGGCTCTCCCTGTCCCCGGAGGATGCTCAGTCCCGGCACGGCGGCCATGGCCCTGGCTTGAGGCTGTTGTCCTCTGGCAGACGGTCAGTGGCCGGGGGCCAGCACGGCCATGCCGCGGGGTGGGTGACATGTGAATCTCGCGGCTGTCCCGGCGCTGACAGGGACAGAATGTGCCGGCGCCGGTGCAGCCTCGCGAGGGCCGGGGATTAGCTGCGCGGCTGCCGCCTCCCTGCCCGGGCACCCATCCAGCTCCCAAAACAATCCCTGCCTTCCCCCATCCCAGCTGGGCTGAGCCTCACGGGGTGCAGCTCACCCCGAAACACCAGGGGCTGGTCTGCTTGCAATGGGGGGGGTGGTCAGTGATGACAAATCTGGGGTTTGCCCGAATGGGGGTTCCCTGTGCTGGGGACGGGGTCGATGCGCTGCCCAAATTCAGCATCTTTGTGGCTGGTGGGATGCTGGGCTCATCCCCCGGGGAGCAGCGAGTCGGCACTGATGGGGGCTCAGGAGCACGGGGACCTGCTCATCCCTGGGTTATGGGATGGCATGTGCCAGCGAGTCCCTGAGCACCTCGGGGACACGCACATGGTCCCCAGCAGCCCTGGGCCTTGCTTTACTTTTGCTCCAACCCCTGGTGCTGCGAACAGCACAGCCTGGCCGCGGGAGCATCTCGGGGGACCCCCTTTGCCCGGCGCTGGCAGAGCTCTCCCGGGTTGCCGGGAAGCAGCCGTGCACCCCGACATGTCAGGGCGGCATCGCGGCCGCCCTCCGCTCGCTGACTCAGCCGCCTCTTTGCAGGAGCCGCTCCCGCCCACGAAAACCACAGGCAAAGTCCCCGCATCCCTGCGCTGGGGCTTTCCCCGCCAGCTCGACAGGAATCGCAGCTTTTTTCCTGGAGCAGCGGCTGGGCCGGTGCAGGCAGCGAACGCCTCTGGGTGCAGGGGAAAAATCTGCAGAAAACGGGGTGGGTTTATGCCAAAAACCGGGGTCTGAAGACGTTGCACGTGCCATGTGTCCCAGGAGCATCGTGCCAACACCCCACAGGCCCCGATGGCGGCGGGTGCTACCGGTGCTGGGTTTGCCGCAGGCTGCCAGGAGCAAAAGGAGCAAACCGCTGCCTTTAGTCACTACATCAAACCCAACCCCTTGTTTTTCTGGGGCCGAAGCCCCCCCATTTGGGGTCCCTTGTTGTGCAGCTGCCCGGCTCCTCACGTGCTCCCTGCTCCCTCCCTTGGGCAATGGAAAATTTTTATGACTTTTTGACTTTTATTCGGTTGTTTGGGAGCGAGGAAGGGGCTGGGCACCGCGCACAAACATGTCTATGTATAAACAGAGGGGGCTGTGAGGGGGGATGGAGCCGCCGGCACCGGGTGCCAGCAGGGACCGTCCCCAACGAGCCGGGTGTCCCCTCTCCCACCGGGACCCCAGCGCAGCATCCCAGGCTCAGCGACCCAAAGCCGTCCCCACGGGGACGCAAATATTTTGGCTTTGTTCAAAACAACACCACCACTAAAAAAAACCCTACCCTCCCCCCCGCAGAGCCACCCGACGGTGGCGCGTGATGTGTTGGCACACAAACAGGGTGCGCGGGGCCGGCGCTCGCCCAGCCGGGGCCGTGGCATGGCTCCCACGCTGTGGGATCTGCGGTGACACGGCTGTGCCCCGTGCCAGGGATGTGGCACGATGGGACTTTGCTCCCCAGCCCGGCCACGTTCGCCATCACACCCGGGTGCTGCTTCACAAGTCGTGCCGAAACCCCCGTCCGGAGCAGGGTGCCCGTCCTGGGCCACATCTCCGGTGATATGGCACGGTGGCATCTCCCTGACCACCGCATCTCCCCGCAGCTAAAACCTTGCTCGCACGGGACGTTCGGCACCAGGGAGGACACAAGTGGCACCGCCGGCCTTGCGGGTGGGGACGCAGCCGTCCCTAGCTGAGAGGCGAGGAGCGGGGGGCCTGTCACCCCCACTGCTCCCCCTGCTCCCAGGGCAGCTCCTGCGACGGGTCACCCTTGGCAAACCCCACGAGTCCAATCCCTCCTCTCACTCCCCAGTCTCGAAGTCTCCAAACCCAGGGGTGTGCACCACTTTTTCTTCCCCTTTCCCCACCCCCACCCTGCAAGAAGCAGCAATTTCGAGCTGCTTTCAGCAAAATAACCTTGGGCCAAGGCCAGTTTGGGGGAGAAAAATGGTCTGAGCCAACTTTGCAGGGGCGCTCCTGCACCACCAAGGAGCTTGCAATTCACCCCCCCCTCCCTGGGCCAGGGGTGCTGCACCCTCCTCCCCATTTACTGACCTCATTAGCAAGCCTGCACCCAATTACTTTTAAATGCGAGGGTTTATGTGGAGCAGGGAGAGAGCTTTTCATGCTGAGCAGCTGTGTAAATGCCACCACATCCCGGGCCAGCGATGCCGGGAGCGATAGCTGGGGGGGGGCCCAGCTGGTTGGAGGTGGCTGTGGCGGGCAGCGCCGGCGGGGAGGGCGGCTGCGGACAGTCCCGGGGGGCCCCGAGCCGGTTTGCTCCGCTTTCCCCATGGTTTTTGTGTGTGAAAAAATGAGGGAGAGTCAATCTGCTTGCAAAGGGCTGGTAAACACTGGGAGAACCGATCCGGGGAGGGAGGGGGTTGCTCTTGGTCCTGTATTTATCCCTGCAAAACTCAGCTGGTTGCGTGCTCCTGGATCAGCCCCTTTTCCCTGCATGCACGGATGGGGGTTTTGTTGCAAAAATGAGCTTTCGGGGGGGGGTTTCTCTAGGTCCTCCCCAGCCAGCTATCCTTAGCTCAACCCCGGCCGCCCACTTGAGCAAAATATGTTTACGCCGCAAACCTCCCGACGGCTCCGCTGCCAAGCGGGCAGGGGAATGTGTGTGTCGATAAGGGCGCCGCGTCCTTTCCTTCCAGATCACCCGATAGCCAGGGAAGCACATGGAGGCAGCCGCCTGGCTCCCAAGGTCCTTGTTTTATGATTTATTATTATTATTATAAAGTTTTGGTAACAAAAAAAAAAAAAAAAATTCAATAGCTGTGGCTTTGCCCCACCAGGCTGCTGCCAAAGCCTGGAAAGCTTCAGCTGTGCCAGAGGCTGAGCTGCCCCGGGGCTGCTGGCCCTGGGAGCGACCATCTGAAAACATTAAAACTGCAGAAAGAAAATATTTCCTGCCATCGCCCGGGTGTTTCTCATGTGGCAGAGGGAGAAGATGGTTTCTAACCACTTCTCCCAGCTTGCATGCTGGGGCACGCAGCATCCCGGTGGGATTTTTACATCCAGCGCAGCCCCACAGGGGATGGGGCAGCAACGAGCCCCTCTCAGTGGGGGAAAAAAAAAAAAAAAATTAAATATTCAGTTTTGCTGCTGCTTCAAGTCATTTTCCATTCTCGGGTTTGGAAATAACTCTCGCCCTGGTGAAGCTGTTGCAGCAGGCGAGCTCAGCCTGACGTGAGCAGGAAAAGAGCCGGGGGTGCTGGGCGGCCACAGGCCCTGTTTGCAAAGTAAAACTGCAGTTGTTGTTGTTGTTGTGATACTGTACTGTTGCGAAACGCCGGCGCTGAAATACCCGTGACATTCAAAACAAGCTGAGCCCAGCTGTGGTCGGCGTCCGTCTGTCCAGCTGCGGCCCCTGCAGCCCCTTTCCCACTACATGGGCATAGCTGGGATGCCTGTGCCAGCAATGCTGGGTTTGTTGTTTTTTTTTTTTTTTGAGGGGAAAGAAGCCCAAAAGCTTTTCCCAGGGAAGAAAAGCAAAAATTCCCCAGTTGCAGAGGTTTTTTTACCCTGAAAATCTGTCGGGCACCCGGGCTACAGGGGGCTTGCGTGCTGGTGGGGGTGGTGGATGAGCCATCTGGGTAAAATGCAAGCCCTTGAATTCTGCTTAAAGACTAATTAAAAAAAAAAAATAAAATCCCAAGGGATCAGTTTGTTTGCTTAGAGATTAAGTCGAAGCAGCTCCTGAATGGTCACCTAATCCCCCCGGGAGCGGGTGGCATTGTGTAGGTGGTGGCAGTGGTGGCTTTTTGCCCGGCAAATAATCCACCTCCCCGCCACGGCTCGTGGTCAGGCTGGGCTCAAGCACCTCGCTGGCGTCGGCTTTTCTCTGGGCTGGGGCTCAGGGAGGGAGAAAAAGGGTGCTGGGGGAGGGACAGACCCACAAGGGAAGGGGCTGCAAGAAGGACAGACAAGGGAAGGGCTTGTAGGGCTGCAGCATTCACCGCTGCCCAGGCTAAGCCCAGGCTAAACCCAGGCGGGTGCTTTGCTGGGCTGCGTTTCCCCGAGGCTGGGAAACAGGTTCAACTCCTCAACCTGGGAGCAAAATCCCAGCGCAGACCCTGTGGGATGGGCCTCGCCTTCCCCAGGGGCTCAGAGGACCCCCCAGGAGCTGACGGGGCGTAGCAAACCCCTCTGGTTATTTTATGGTTTTTCCTCTGGTGCCAGACCTGAGCTTGCCCCTCCAGCAAAAATCAGGGAGCCCAGAGCGAGCCCCCAGGCTCCCAACATCTTCCCGCAGGCTGCACCAAGATGCGGAGCTGAATTTTTCCGCTGAGCGAGAGCAAGCGGAGGCGGCGCGGGCTCAATCCACCCCTGCGTGTCCCCGGTGTCATTTTGGGGACACATTGCTGGGACCCTGCGGGAATAGGGAGGGAAGAGGGGGAGGTTTTTTCCCCCCTTTTAGGACAGGGATGCTCAGCCCTGGCAAACGGCACCTTCACCCCCGGCGATCGGGCAGTGCTGGCGCCGGCGGATGTAAACAGCCGTACAGAAATAGTCGGCAGATCAGGCAATATCAAACGGCATCGCAGGACAGAATCAGATGTTCTCCTCTAAAAATAAAAGGCAGAGGGGTCTTAAATTAGCAGCTTGTAAAGGTGTTGGGGTACGGGGGTGCAAACGGCTGGGGCTGCCCCAAAGTCGGGGGGACCCCGCGGCTCGGGGATCGATCCCAGTCCGGCCGTGCTCCCGCCATCCCCCTGCGCCGGGCTGAACTTTTTGTTTTTTTCCCCCCCCTGTTGCGACGGCATTTTGCTGCTTACCCCCGAGCTGTGCTAGGAGTCCCCCTGGTCAGTGTAACGAGTTGTCCGTTCTCAGGCTGCGGCTCTCACCAGGTGTCACCGATGCCCTGAGGCGTGTGCGGGGCCGCTGTGGCCGGAGGAGCGGGGAAGGTCACGTCCTGCTGCAGCCCAGCGGCCGTCCCCAGGTCACTGCGCTCAGAGCGGCTCCGGGAGACTCATTTGGAAAACAATCCTGTGAAATTTCAACTAATTAGAAAGCCCTGAGCTGCTCGCTCACACTAATTAGCAAGGTTGGCTTAATTAGTTTTCCCCGGCACGTTGCCCGTGGGCTCTGTGTTCCCAGCAGAGCACCGGCCAACTCGGGACACATGTGGGAAAGGATGCGTGGGGCTGCTGGTGGGGACAACGGGACTGTCCCTGAAGGCGCTGGGGGGGACGCAGGTGGCATCGCAGGTGGGATGGATCCCCGAAGGGTGACCCTGCAGGGGCATGGGGGGGTCTCCCATCCGTCCCCCCCCCTCCCCAGGGTGTTTTTAACATATCACTGAGGACTGACTGTCCCGGCACGAACTTGTTCCGTGAACAGGAATGATTAACCGGCCGCGGCGCTGGCCCCGGGCCGGGCAGTGTGTTCACCACCGCTGCCCAACCGTGCGAGCCGTGACCCCGGTGCCGCTGCCTCCACCGCTCCGGCCCCAAAAACGGGCTGTAAACGGGGGCCGGGGCTGAAACCCGAGTGCGCGCTCGCGCCCAGCCGGTAACCAAATACTTCCTTCACACGTGGCTGGCCCAATGCGCCCCGGCGAGCCCGGCATTGCCCAAATCCCAATAAAATCCCTAAATCTGATCTCTCCAGCTGGGTTTTAGTGCCGGGAGGATGCCAGACCCCCGGCCTCCAGGCGATCCGCAGGGATTTGGGGTGCTGGGCAGGCAGGGTGGAGGCTGCCTGCCACGCAGGGGTGAAGCGTGGCGGGAGGGAAGGATGGATTTGTTCTGCTGGGAGGTGGGGAAGCACCGTGGGGACGCGGGGCTGGTGCCACCTCGTGGCTTCACCGGCAGCGGAGACGCCCTGGACGTGCGGTGCCGGACATGGGTGGGCACGGTGGCTGTTGGGCACAGTGGCAAGGGGGGGGTGTCTGGCATGCAGGCAGCCAGCCGGGACCCCCCTCCATGGGAATGACACCATCACCGCCGTCCCCATCCCCTGGGAAGAGCCATAAACCCCGACCCACCCGCGGCTGGCGGAGGTCGCACCGAGGACAGGGAGGGGGACACACGGGCCGAAACGCAGCCACGTGCTCCCCAGGGCGTTATCTCCGGTCGGCATCCGCGCGGTTTCCGCCCGCGCGTGCCGGTGCCGCGAGTGTATTTTTGGTGAATTCCCTTGCAAAACACAACCAGGGCTCAAAGCAGCAGCGAGGAGGCCGAGCCGTACGCCGGCAGCTGCAGCAGAGGCACCGCGGCTGTGCTGGTGCTGCCTTTCCCTGGACTTCCCCGTGCTACTAACCCCATTTTTTTTTTTTTTTTAGTTTTTCTTTTCCTTTTTATTTTTCGCACTCTCAGCAAGTAAACGCTGACTCCTCTGGTCCCTGCGCGCAGGGCAGACAAAACCACAAACCGCTCTTCATCTTCAGCAGCATCTCCAGTTCTGCCCCAGATAAGGCCCGAGGCGGCGGCATGGCCCCATGTGGGGGTGCTGCGGGAGGGACCCTGCCTGCCCTGGGTCACCCCCAGTCCCGGCCCCGCTGCCTGGCTGCGTCCTCCACGGCACCAGGGATTGCCCTCGGCTCTAAATCCTTGCTGTTGTCTGCCCACGTCAAGCAGGGGAAGCCACCTCAGCCCTGCTGCTTCGTGCATTTATTTTTTTTTTTAATTTTTACATTTCTTTATTTTGCACTTTTTTTTAAAATTTTTTTAAAATTTTGGCGCTTTTTAAACTTTTTTCAGATTTTTTTTATTTGTTGCCAGTAGCCGATGTTTGAAGCTGGGGTTGTTTGTGCCCCCATCCTGCCGGGGAAATGCTGGCAGGAGGGCAGGAGGCAGCCAGCTGGGGTGAAGCACTGCCTCTCCCCCCGATCCACCCTCAGCCCCAGCCGGGCTCTGCCACCACCTTCCCTTGTTATTTATCACCCACGAAAAGTTGAGGCTGGGAAGTGCGTGGCCCGATTCTGGCCCCGTGCAACGCTGCATCTGGAGGCATCTCCTTCTGTCTCCTGGAAACCAGAAAACCCCCTGAAAGTGCCTCTGTGGCCATGGACCCATGGGTGGGTGCTCAGCATCCCGGGTGGGTGCTCAGCATCCCATGGGACCCCCCCACCTTGTCCGTCCCCACTGCCCCAGCCTGGTGATGGCTACAGCACCGACTTCTCCAGCGATGGGTCCCATCCTTCCTCATCCCTGATGATGATGGGTTTGTCGGAGATGAGCAGGGCAATGGGGACCAGTGGCTGGCGCAGGCCCTGCCGTCCCCCCTCTTTGTCTTCTTCTTTCTCTTCCTCCTCCTCCTCCTCCTCCTCCTCCTCCTCGCCAGGCAGTGGAAATCCCACCGGGCTCAGCACCTCCTGCCTGCGGTAGGCGAACGGCAGCTCCTTCTCGCAGCCTGGCGGGCACATCACCGCCGGTTCTTTGGCCACGGGGCCGGGCTGCGGTGTGCCAGGCCGTGTGCCGGCCTCGGTCAGCTCCTTGCCGGGATCCAGGTCCAGCAGCAGCAGCTCGGCCGGGCTGAACCTCTCCGAGGGCTCCAGGAATCCCGGCCGGGGCTGGCCCTGAGGGTCGGATGTGTTTGGGGTGGGAGCATCCCGTGGCAGGGCCGTGCGCGGGACCCTGCCGGGGTGCAGAATCCGGCCCCTCCTTGCACTTTGCATCTCACCTGGGTCGTTTCGCTGGTGGAGAACTGGATGGCTTTGCTGCCCATGGGCTTGGGCAGGGGTGGAAAGAGGAGGCGGCGAGCCCTGGGGAAGGGGGTGACCAGTGAGGGGGTGGGTAATGAAGGGGAGGTGAGGGGGAAGGTGCCACTGTCACCTCTTTTTGCCCATCTGGTAGATGGCAGCCACGGCGGGGAGACTGAACGCGATGCCCAAGTACTTCAGGTTGGATTTCCACGCTGCTCCCTGGGGACCTGGGGACAGGCACGGCTGGGTGGTGGCATTTCTGCCCCCAGCAGCCCGGGTGGGACACGGGAGCCATTTCAGGGTGAGGGTGAGCTCCCCACAGGGACTGGGGAGGGGACAGTCTCCAGCCATTACCCAGCGCCTTGGTCTGGAAATGCCACCGAGCACCACAGGTCCCCTCTCTCTCTGCTGTCACCTCCCAGACGCCCACCCTGTAGGCTGTGCCGGGCCGCAGGTTCTGGAGGGTGTAGTGCGTTGCCGTGGCATTCACTTCAGCATCTGGGCAAACGATAACAAGCAGTCAGGAGCCCAGCAGTTGCCCTCCTCCTGCCCCATGGGGATGGGGGGGCCCCACTCACAAGTCACGTTGTCCCCCTCGGCCACGTGGCAGACGAGGTAGTTGCCCAGCACCCCAGGACAGGCGGCGCGGGGGGACGGGCTCCACCAGAGGACCACGGCAGCATCTCCGGCGCTGTCGTTGATGTTGATGGGCACGGCCAGCGAGGCTGCATGGGATGGTGGTGGGGTGCAAAAAAAGAGGGGGGGGTTGTTTCAGAAGCCCCTCTCTTTTTACGGTTAAAGCAGGCACGGACGCTGCGTGTTTCCACACATACCGTTGCTGGTGTAGTGGTGCCGCAGGGCGAAGGTGGCCCAGCCCCGTGCCGGGGCCCAGCCGTGCACAGCCAGGCGGTAACACGCCGGCACTTCCAGGGCTCCTGGAACAGGAACCGGGGGTGCTGGTTAAAGCCCTGCCAGGAGCCGGGGACAGGCGGGGGGCTCGGGGCGCTCCCTTGCCTCTCTCCACATGGATGCTCTTGGCAGGGAAATCCCGTCGGATGCAAATGCCCTGTTTTGGGGGTCCTGGCAGCAGCTGCTGCTCGAAGCAGTAAATGAAACCAGGGCTCGGTGCCTCCCACCACGCCGTCACGGTGCCACTGGCCACGCTGACATCTTTGAAGCCAAACTCTGGGATGAAACAGGGGGTGTGAGGGATGGCTGAGAAAATAACTCCCGGGGAGCTCGGGCCTTCCGCAGGGCAGGTACCTGCGTGCTGCTCTGCCGGCACACGGAGCTGCTGTGCCGGCCCCGTCCCGGCGGCGTTGGCCGCCGTCAGCAGGATTTCGTACTCAGCTCCGGAAAGGGTGAGGTTGTGCCCTGTCACCTCCCTCCCCAGCACCACCGTGTCCTCCTCGGCCGGCTCGGCACAGCGACACGCCGGCATGTGGGCGCGCAGCGTGTAGGTGACGTCCCCTTGCTCCTCAGGGGCTTGCTGCGGGAGGGAGAGGGGGGTGAAATGGGAGGGGGACACACACACACACACACGCAGGGGGGTTCTGGGGATGCCGCCGTACCTGCCAGCCCAGCCTCAGCACCCGCTGCCCATCTCGCCCCAGTTTTCCCAGCTGGTAGCTCAGCGCCGGGCTCACCAGGATTTCTGCAAGAGGAATGAGCCCGGCTGGGCTGTCAGTGTTTTGGGGAGCCATTGGGATCCCACCTGTCTCCTCTCCTCTTCCTCACCCTCAGGAACAAAGATGGAGCTGCTCCAGTCGCTCCAGTAGCTGCTCCAGTGGGGGGGCTTGTGCCGGAGTTGGACCTCGAAGGCACCGTCCCCCTCCAGGGCACAGGTCACTAGAGGAGGGTTGCAGGGTCAGGTGGGGGGTGACCCCCCCACTTTTCCTCCAGTTTTTTGGCCATCGCAGGGGGCCAGGGGGGAGCACAAGGCAGAGTCTCCCTGCAGGGACCTGGGGGCACCCCTGGGAGATGCTTGTCCCCCGCGTTCCCAAAGGCTAAACCGACCTGAGTCATCCTCATCGGTCACCGTCTCGCACATCACCTGCAGAGACAACCAGGGACAGAGGCACCCACCCAGTAAAACCACTATGTTACTGGGACATGAAAAAAGATGCTGCCCTGTGTCCCCTGAACAACCCAGGGGCTGGGAGAACCAAATGGGGGGCAGGGGAAGTGGCAGCCAGGAGGGTCCCCTCTGCCCTGGGACCCCCCGGCAGCAATCGAGAGGCGTGGGGCGTCCCTGGCTGCGGGGGTTTCGCTGGGAACAAGCATCCGGACTTCACCCGTCATCGTCATTAGTATAATCCGGGGTTTTGCCTGTGTAATCCCTGCGAATCACGGCCTGATCCTGTTACGGGCAGCAGCAGGATCCTGTGGCCGGGAGGACGGGGCAGAGCCGATAACGCCACCAACCAGATGGGACATGGATGTGTTGGGGGGACGGTGGCATCGCCGAGCCCCCCGCGCTCCTCAGGCTGCCTGGGCTGCCACGACGCTACTGACTGTCCCATCGGTCACCGCCAGCCCCGAAAAATGACATTTTTACCTGCATCCAGCTGTGGTTGCCCATCCTCCGAAAGCGAGCCTCCCGCTGCGGTGGCTGGCTCCCGCGGCGGCACAGTAGCCACGGCACCTGCAGCTGCAGCTGGCCACTGCTCTTGGTGAAGGGCATCCCGGGGGGGGGCGGATCCGGCTTGACTGTAAAGACGGGGTGGTCTCGAGGTTACCGGCACCGATGCTGGTGCCCAGCCCAGCCCCACCGGTGCTTACCGGCCTCATTGAGGTAGAGCGTGAGGTTGGGGGTCCTGTGGACGTGGTGCCCCCATCGTGCCTCCACCCAGGCCGTGGTGTTGGTGAGGACGTAGACGTGGTGATGCTTCAGGGTGTACGTGGTCCTGGCGCCCGCCTCGAACCGCCGGCACAGCCGGGGCGTCGTGTAGCTGCGGGGGGAGCAGGCGCGAGGTCGGGTTTGGACGGGGCAGCACTTGCCCTCTGGTGGGTTTGGGAGGGAGCAGGCACACATCCCCCTGTGCGCCCACGTGTCCCCGTGTGTCCCCACGTGTGCCGACTCACCAGAGCGTCAGGAGGTAGGAGGTGTTGCCGGGGGGGCCGTGGGGTGGCCAGGAGCAGAGGAACCAGCGGGACCCGCAGTGTTTCCAGCACGAGAGGCCGGCGGCTGTGGTGGTGCCTGCGGGAGAGGGCAGCGGCTGGG
>NW_020799139.1:1148138-1150502 GCF_003259725.1 Athene cunicularia
GCCTTGCAGTTTGTCTCCGAGCAGCCAGAGCCCGACGCTGCTGAGCCCCTGCAGCCCCTGCAGCCCCTGCAGCCCCTTACTAACCCTGCACCCCTGGAGGTAAGACCCCCCCAAACCCCTCCCCGGGCACCGCAGCCACCAGCTCTGCGGAAGCACAGGGGGAAGAAATGGAGATGGGGGCTGCAAAGTGGGTCCCCCCCACCAGGGGTGCCCGGGGAGGGGAACCCTGAAAGCTCTGGCTTCTGCAGGGCACGTGGGGTGACAGGGCTGGGGGCCACCCCCAGCCCCACGAACCCCAAAAGCAGCCTGGCCATGCCAGTGGGCTCCGTCTCCGTTACGGACTGGTCCATTTTGGGGACCCTTGATGGAAACACCATCGCGGTGGGTCAAGCTTAGGCTCCGAGAATCTTTTTTTTTGAGGGGGGTGTCGCCTCGAAATCGGACCAGGGCAGGGTGCTGTGATGGGTGCAGGGTGGGAGTGGGGATGGCGCCTTCACCCCACCCAGAAAACCTCCCTCGCCACCTTTTCTGCTCCGCCGTGGGGGAAAGGGAGAGGGGAGCTGCTCTGAGGGGATGGGTGCCCCCCCCCCCAAAACGCCACAAACCCCTCGCGGTGCCCTGGCGGGTGCTGCCGTCACAGAGGCGGGTGTCCGGATCTCGCGGCATGTGCCAGTTGCGCTCTGCCCTCGGGGACAAGGTGCAGCGGGTGTGCTGGCACCCAACGGTGACACCCCGGCCGTGTGGCACCCACAGGGCAGAGCTGCGGCCTGCCCAGCACCCATGGGTGACGCCGGGGGCCTCCATCCATCTGCCGGGGAGAGCGGCTGGCACCAGGCGAGAGGGAACCGGCGGGGAGCTCTGCTGCTGCTCAGCCACAGGCAGAGCCATTTGTTGCAGGCAGGAGCCAGGGTGCTGCCTGCGCTCTGCCTGCGCGCGGGGGTCCCTGCCTGCTGCGCTAGCCCTGCCTGGCCACCCCTTGCCCGCAAGGACTGCAGCGTGGGGATAAACAAGCACAGCCACGCCGTTGCTCAGCCGAGGCCTTGGGGAGGGTGTTTTTTGGGGGGATGCTGACGGTGGGGATGGGGATGAGCAGTCTGGCAGCACCTTTGGGTGCCTCCATGCGCTGGCGTCTCGCGGCTGCTGGGCAGGAGGCGAGGGGAAGCCGGTGCTGCCAGGCTCGGTGCTGCCAGGCTCGGTGTTGTCCTTCCACCATGCTGAAATCCTGCCCAAAACCCACCGGCGTTGGGATTTGTGGCCATGGAACTGGCCGGTTGCCACCGGGCGAGTGTGGCAGTGCCACCCCACGGGGCTCAGGAGGCTTCCCCGGGTTTGGTGACCGGCACGGAGGAGGGTGGGTGTCACCGGGGCTTTGCTCAGGACTAAACGTGAAAGGTGGTGTTGGGGGGAGGCTGTGGGGTGGAGGGGTCCTTGCCGGGCGAGTCCCCTCCGAGCACGGTGTCCCATGGGTGACAGGGTGCTGTTAAGGGAGTGCTCCCCCCCGAGGGAGACCCAGGCTTTGGGGCTGCCCCCACTGACTACAGGGGGGAGGGTTTTGTACCCCTGAAATGCATCAGCAGTGGATGCTGCATCTCCATGGTAACCCTGACCCCATTTTGGGGTGCTACCCCGTCTCTATGGTAACCCCAAGCCTCCATTGTGGGGTGCTGCCCCATCCCTGTGGCAATCTTGAACCTCCTTTGGGGTGATGCCCGGTCTCTACATTAACCCCAACCCCATTTTGGGGTGCTGCCCTGTCTCTATGGTAACTCTAAGCCTCCATTTTGGGGTGATGCCCCATCTCTGCAGCAACCCTGAACTCCCTTTGGGGTGATGCCCTGTCTCTATGGTAACCCCAAACCTCCATTGTGGGGTGCTGCCTCATCTCTATTGCAATCTTGAACCCCATTTTGGGGTGCTGCCCTGTCTCTATGGTAACTCCAAGCCTCCATTTTGGGGTGATGCCCCATCTCTGCAACAACCCTGAACCCCCTTTGGGGTGCTGCCCTGTCTCTATATTAACCCCGACCCCATTTTGGGGTGATGCCCCATCTCTATGGCAACCCTCCGCCATTTCTGGGGGGATGCCCCCTCTCTAGTTAACCCAGACCCCAATTTTGGGGTGCTGCTCTGTCTCTATGGTAACTCCAAGCCTCCATTTTGGGGTGCTGCCCCGTCTCTCAACCCCAACCCCATTTTGGGGTGATGCCCCCTCTCTAGTTAACCCAGACCCCAATTCTGGGGTGCTGCCCCAGATCCATGGTAACTCCGACCCCATTTTGGGGCACAGCCCCATCCATCTCTACCATAACCCCGACCCCATATCGGGGCGCTGCCTCGTTTCTATGGTAACACACGCCCCCCCCC
>NW_020799139.1:1151741-1169430 GCF_003259725.1 Athene cunicularia
GGGGGGGGGGGGGGGGGCAGGAGAGATGAGTAATTGGAGAGATGATCTGGGCAGCGATCCGTTTCCAGCTGAGCGTGATGAGGCTGTAATTCTCATGAAGGGAGCGGATTTGCTCCTCTCTCATTGGTATTCCTAGAATCCACGTCGAGAACCGGCCTGGCCTATTTTGCAGTGGGCAGAAAGCATATGATGTTATTTAGCGGGATTAGGAGGGTTGAGGGATCCTCATTTCCTGCGGGGGGATGCTGAGATGGTCGGCGCGGGGCAGGACGGCCCATGGTTCGATGGCTGACGGGGCTTTTCTTCTCCGTGGATGCTGCCCGTGGCTGTTCACACCTCGCACACCGCAGAAAAACGTGCCAGCAGACGTAGCAGGTACCATTTCCTACCCCCTGATGGGAAACTGCGGCACGGGGACGTGCAGGGATGCGTCCCAGGGCGTGGGGCAGTTTCTTTAGGATGTTTTCTTGCAGTGCGAAGAAATAAATAAGTCTGTACCCAACTCGTTACCCCGTGATTCCCTGCGAGGGTTTGGGATTTGGCTCTTGGGAGGTGCCCGGCGCGTTGCTCCGGGGTGGGTTCATAAGAGCATCCGCAGCACCAGGCTTTGTGCTGGGGTGGGGCGAGGGGCCAGAGCGGCTCCCCAGAGTGATGCCGGGTGCCTGGTGGGGTTGTGAAGATGTGGTGGGGTTGTGTGTGCTCTGTGCCAGGCGGCGTGTTGCGTTTCACCATCCAAACCCCCCGTCCCCAGGCTCCCCCAGCCCAGCCTCCATCCCCGGAGGAAGCCGAGTTCAGCGCCGTCACAACTCGTGGAGGAGAAACTCGGGATGCGGCTGCTTGGTTTGGCAGGTTTTGCCGTTAAATATAAACTTATCCCACTGGAAACTGATTTTTCCAGGATGTGGTGATCCACGGCACTTCCCCAAATCTCTCCGTTTGGGGAATATGGAGGAAAAATATTCTCTGCAGCCATGCAAAGAAAGGAGCTGGGTGAGCCGACCCGTGCTCTTCATCACGCAGGCGGGAGCGGAGCCGCCCGCTTGCCCTTTGAGACTGCGCCCGCTCCCTTGTCCCTTGGAAGGGTTATCAAGCCTGGAACAGGCTGCCCGGGGAAGGGGTTGAGTCACCAACCCGGCAGGGATTTAAAAGATGTGTAGACGTGGCGCTTAAGGACACAGTTTAGTGGTGAGCTTGGCAGCGCGAGGTTTACGGTTGGACTCGATCTTAAAGGTCTTTTCCGAGCTACACGGCTCCTGCCCCTGCCCTCGCACCCTGCTCCTGCTTTGCCCCAAACCACCGGTGTTCACCCGCTGGCGGTGCCCAGCGCCGGGCTGGCGTCTGACACGGGATGTTCTACCACCCCGGGAAGTTTGAGGGGTCGGATCCTGCGGGAGAGGAGCGGGATGCTGCAGCCCCCTCCGTGCGTCTCCCGGTGGTGGCCCTGCCTACGCTCGGGTGGTTTCGCGTGGCCGGTGTCACACGGTGCTGACTCCTTGCCACCCGACGCCGCTTGCCCGGTTCGTGGCGGAGCCATTTCCCAGTTAGAGACATCAGCATCGTGCTGCACAGCCAGATCCTGCCCTTCCCACAGCTCCGGGAAGGTGCCAGATCCTGCTGTCTCCTGCCTGCGGACACCCCGACCGCGCCGTGCCAAGGCTGGGTGCTGGTGGGGGTGCTGGGAGGTGCTGGTTCCTCCTCGCAAGCAGCCTCAGGGACGGGGGACACATTATTTTGCTCCAGGCTTCGGGGTCACACCAGCTGTCACACACTTTCCACATCCTTTGAAATAAGTGCTGGATGGCAACGGCAGCGCCGAGGCCTAGGCTGCCTCAGCGTGAGCAGCGCGGGAGATGCTGACGGCAATTTTCCACTCCATTTTTGGTACCAAATGTGCAATTAGGTGATGGAGGCAGAGAGGGAAACCAGCCCCAGCTCCTGCCTTCAGGGCTCGGCAGCTCGTCTCTACCCCGAAGCTGGTTTCTAGCCCGAGGTTTCCGTGCCGGGAAGGATGGGAACCAGCTGGAGATGATGCATCAGGCGAAGGGGGGTTAAAGTGGCGCAAGATGGTTGCGGAGCCGAGGGTGGAGCGCGCGGAAACAGGAAACGTCGGCCTCCCTCTGTGTCACCATTACTGGAACTTGCTACATTAAAGGTTTATTTTCACTTCCAAAATGAAACCAAACAAGCAGGGGCAAGCTCCTCGTCCCCGGGGACGTCCCCTCCTGCAAGACCCAGATGCACCCCGTGGTGGGACCAAATGGCGAAGCGGCGCCCAAGCTGGCTGCTCTCTGTAGCCCTCCTGGCTACCGAAGCTCTGCCTGTGCCACCCCGGGGGGGCGGCGGGTTCTCTTGCAGTGCCTCGGTTTCCCAGCCGGCGCGCAGAGCCGGCGGCAGCGAGAGGCTGCGGTTTGCTCTTGCTCCAGGGGTGGGTGCTGGGCTGTGAGTTTGCAGCTGTGGGTGCTGCAATTGGTGTTTCAGCCTGTGTTTAAGTCAGAAAAGCAAATGGAGGGGCTGGGCAGGGATGGGAGGGGGTGAATGATTGACATGGAGGGGGGGGGGAAAGGTTTCTGCCTCCTCTCCCCCCCCTCCGCCGGCCCCGGTATCACGGCTCAGCTCCGGCGCTGAGCAGGAGGCTCAAGCCCTCCAGAGCCGCTGCAGCTCCGGGTGAGCTCAGGGTGGTCGGGGGTGAGTGTCCTGGGGGGCACCCAGGGACCCTCATCCTGGCTACAGGGAGGGTGCAGCCAGCAGAGGAGGGTTTGGAGGGGGGGGCCAAAGCAGCCTCCCCGGTCGCTGTCTTGGCCAAGACCTTCAGTCTTCAGCAGAAGAGTTGGGGGTTCTGGTTTTAGGGTGGGAGCAGGAGGAGTCCCTTGGGGGGGAGATGCCAGTGGGAGGTGATGTGGTGCTGGATGTCACCATGTGCTGGTTGTGCGGGGCTCTGACCACGTGTCCAGGCCTCTGGCCACAGGTGTGAAGCTCTGGCCACGTGTGTGGAGCTCTGACCACGTGTCCAGGGCTCTGACCACATGTCTGGGTCTCTGATCACGCATGTGGAGCTCTGACCACGTGGCCAGGGCTCTGGCCACGTGTGTGACACTCTGGCCAGGCGTGCAGAGCTCTGGCCCCATATCCAGGACTCTGACCACACTTGTGGGGCTCTGACCACGTGGCGCCGGCGTTGGCTGTGTGTCAGTACCAAGTGCATCCATCTGGAGGGGTGGGATGTTGTGAAACGCCCTCCTTTGCACCCTGGATACCACATCTGCTGTTCACTTCTCCTTTTGGGATCCGGGGACAATCCCTTCGCTCCAGGGTCAGCCTCTTGATTTTTGCAGGTGTATCTGGCCGCGGCGTGATGTTAAACAATGTCCTTTAATTAGTGGCATCCATGTTGGATCCCGTTCCCGGCCTGGCAAGGAAATTCAGAAAAATTTGCAGCCTGAGGAAGTGCAGACAGAGGAAGGGGAAGGATGTCCTCATGCTTGAACTTCTGCTCTGTGCTGTGGCTGTCTGCAGTTTCCTCTTGGCAGAGTGAAAGAGAACTTAAATGAGCTGATCATATTTTAATCGGGGTTGAAATGGGCTGCGTATGGTGGGAGAGGGGCTGCCGCATCCCTGCTGGGCCTGCTGTCGAGACCGGGCCATACTTGCAAGGTAGCCTTGGGCTCAGGGCTTGGAGAAGGGCTGAAAGGAAAGGAAAAAGGGAATTCCTGCAAGAAGGATTGAAATCTTGTGAGGTGGGAGGGTGGGAATGGAGATGGTGATACGGAGACCTGACACTTGTGGATGTGACCTTCCCGTTGTTTCAGAGCAGCTCTGCAGGATGCTGGGATGTGGCACCAGGATGGGGGTTTTGGGGTGTCTGGAGTGTCGAGGTGCCAGCACCGTCAGCGGGGACCTGCGCGGCGTGCTGCTTTTCACCCCGCGCCAGCACACGTGGCTTCCCCCCGCTGCCTGCTGAGCCAGCCCCTGCCGCGGCATCGCCAACGCCCAGCAGTGCCGCAGAGTCTCGGGGAGTCGGGGACCAACCGTCCTCCCCACTTTTCAGTGGTGGAGTCCCCATCCCTGGAGGGGTTGAAGAGTCGGGCTGAGCCAGCGCTGAGGGATCTGGGGGAGTTGGGAAGGGTCAGGGGGAGGGTCATGGTTGGGCTGGAGGAGCTGCAAGGGCTTTTCCAACCAAAATGATTCTGGGATTCTGTGACGTGGGGACCACCAAGTGTAGGGAGGCTTATAGGAACTGGGGGGGCATTTTCCACGCGATGGAGCAGGTCAGGTTGTGGCCGCATGGCGTTTCCATCACTTCCTCCTTTTACATCCCTTTTTCTATTGTTGTTGCCCAAGGGGCTGCCTGCCTCTGCCCTCCCCTAGCGAGCCAAAACCAGAAGTGGGACCTCGATGAGACAGTTTGTTGTTAAAAATGACCCTGTCAGTATGTCTTCGGCAGTGTTGAACCGGGGACAGATCTTCCCTGCGGCAGGAGATCCATAGTCGATGGGGTGACAGCACCCATGTCCCCTGGCTCAGGGCATCATGCTCAGGCAGACCCGTATGTGCTCGAGCCCATCCAGCCCTGTCTCTCTCTTTCACTTCCCCAAATTAATTCCCTCTTTTTCTTCCCTAGTTGCCGAAGCAGCAATAGGAAGAGCTTAGTGGTTGGCACCCCCTCTCCGACCCTCTCGCGGCCTCTCTCCCCTCTCTCCGTGCCAACAGGTAAGGGGTATCCCAGGGGATGAGTAGAGAATCTCCCCAAATTCGCTGAATGCTTTGGAGGGGCAGTGGGGGACCCTGCTGCTTCTGCAGCACCTTGTTAGCAGCAGTAGGCTGGCTCCTGGCCGTGGGGGCCTTTCCCAGGAGGGAATAGCTTGGGAAGCGATTTACCCCCTTTCTCCTGAAGGAACAGGTGGCAGCACCCTGGGGTGGGTATCGGGGTGACTTTTCCCCCTTTCTCCCCACAGCGGGGAGCAGCCCCTTGGACAGCCCACGCAACTTCTCCGCCAGCACCTCCATCAACTTCCCCTTCGCCCGCAGGTGAGCTCCCAGCCTCCCTCCCCGACCATTAATATTCATTAATAATTATAATTCCCCACCTGGGACTGTTCTGTTGATCTCAAGTGATTTGTTTTGATTTTTTTTTGTTGGCTTTTTTTCTCCCTGATTTTTGGCCTGGTGTTGTCCGCTCTGCCGCGGCCGGTGCCTCCCACCACCCCAGCCATGCTCCTCGGACTGACAGGTGAGCACAGGGACGGGCTGGGGCTGCGTTCTGGGGAGATGTTCGCTCCTCATCGGCACGGCCCTTCTTTGTGTGCATCCCTGGGCGGGAGATTTTGCTCTAGGACCAGGTTCCGTGCAGCTCCAGGAGCACAAATATCCCTGTTCCCACCCCACTGTCCCCAGCCACCAGCTCAGACCCGCTCCGGGTGCTCCCCACGGATGCTCAGCATCTGTCTGATGGGGACGGATGGTCCGGACGGATCCCCCATGTCTGGGGACGGATGCTCGGCTGAGTCCCCACGGAGACACACCTCGCTGCGTCCCCTCCCCAGCCCTCACCGCTCAAGACACAAAATCCTGTTTAACTAATTAATTAATTGCACACATGGGGGCGGACGGCTGATTTAAAACCATTGATCATCACACGGAAAAAAGCTGGAGGCTTTCAGATGCTTTTCACTCTTACGACAGAATAAAAAGCCAAACTGCGGGGCTGGGGCTGTGTGAGTCCGCCGGCAGCGAGGGCACACGGTGGTGCTGGGTCTGGCACCCCGCCAGTTCCCACCGTCCTCAGCCCCGCACGGGAAACGGCGGTGGGAGGTGAAGGCCCTTGTCTTGACGTGGACGTTGCCCCATCCATTAGAAACGTCTCCAAGAGGAAGCATTCGCCTACGTATGAGCGGTTGCCTTCCTGTTTATAACCGGGCTCTGCGCCGCGGCGCCTGTTGTCTCAGGATGGATCTTTAAGAATCTCAATTTCTCATAGAACAAAGTCCCAGAAGGCTGAATTTTGCTCTAATTAAAAATCAGATTCTCACAGGGTTGGGGTTTGTTGTGTTGTTTTTTTTTTTTCCCCATCTGAAGTGGATTCACCACCCAACCAAGCCCCAGCACAGTCCCTTCGTGGGGACCCTGCTTGCTGTCCCTGTGCCCTGCACACCAGGGTTGCAGGACACCCCACCTCACCTGCAAACGCCTCTCATCTCACCCCCTTTCAGTCCTTTCTGAAAAGAGGGTTCAGGGCTTTATTATCCAAGCCAAACCTGCGTCCTCTTCCCCCTCCTTATCACTCTGACGTTATTTATTTGCATTTAGATGTTGCTTTTTTTTCCTGTATGTGATCGGCACGTTTGCACTCGCAGGGCTGATGGCAGAAGGTGGTCTCTGGCTTCGCTACCCTCCTCTGGCTATGGGACCAACACCCCCAGCTCCACTGTTTCGGTAACGTTTGCTTTCTGAGAAGAACCCAAAATCCTTGATTTTTGGTGAAACGCCTCCTGAGCCTCATGGTGTCAGTTCCTAGGCAGCCCCTCCATTCCTAGAGGACCATGTGCTTTAACTGCATTGTGCTTCCCAAATGTGCTTTTAAGAAAGCTGTAGAGCTTGGCTAACGGCTTACAGCATCCCTGGGTGTTAGAGCATCCCCGGGCATTACAGCATCCCTGGGTGTTACAGCATCCCTGGGTGTTAGAGCATCCCCGGGCGTTACAGCATCCCTGGGCATTACAGCATCCTGGGTGTTAGAGCATCCTGGGTGTTAGAGCATCCCCGGGCATTACAGCGTCCTGGGTGTTAGAGCATCCCCGGGCTGGGATGCTGGGTGTTACAGCATCCCAGCATGTCATGGGCAGGAGCCACCCAGGATGCTGCAGGTACAATGGAAGGGGCTCAGCGGAGCCGGATTGAGTGGGAGAGCAGGGAGGGTTTGGGGTGGGAGTGGGCAGCACAGCCCTCCCCGGGCTGCCCTTGCTGTCTGTATTTCATGTTACTGAGTGCAGAGTGTGCTGCCCATCAATATTTTCAGCCTCCTAAGAGGCTCTGAGGAATATTTTCCTCGTGGGCTTGCTGGTTTTCACCCCGGTGCCTGGAAGCATGGAGCCATCTCCTGATCCCCTGCATCTCATTTTTCTTTCCAGTCATCTTCGTCCTCCCAGGAGCGCCTGCACCAGCTGCCGTACCAGCCCACCCCCGACGAGCTGCATTTCCTTTCTAAGCATTTCCGCAGTACGGAGAGTGTCACGGACGAGGAGGGGCGGCACTCGCCCTGCCTGCGCCCACGATCCAGGAGCCTCAGGTACGGCGCCCGCTGTGGGGAGCACCCACGGCGCTGCCAGGAGGATGTGCTGGGTACCGGCACGTCCAGTGCATCCTCTGCCCTCTCGTGAGCTGTTCCTGGGATGTCCTGGTCCTGCTGAGCCCGTCCTGAGGTGTTGAGCCCGATACGGGTTTTCCCCTTGTCAGGGAACGGAGAAGTTATGGCTTGAGGTTGTAGATGCCTCATCCCTGGAAACGGAGGCTCTCAGCAGCCTGATCTAGTGGAAGGTGTCCCTGCTTATGGCAGGGGGGGGACGACTAGATGACCTTTACAGGTCCCTTCCCACCCAAACCATTCCATGAGTCTAAGATTTTATGATCCTAAGTGCCACGATTTTGGGTGTTAGGGTTGGTTCTCAGCATCTTCTTGGCTGTTGGGATGCAGCGTTGCTCTCCTGGCAGCAGATGACACCTGAGAGCGAGTTTTCCTGGGGTTGAAGATGGAGAAAGTGGGATTTGGTCCAAAATAGTTGGTTTGCAGCTTCTGGCTCAATTGTCTCAAAGGTTTTGGTGGAGAGAAGGGGGCCGCCAAGCAGAAGCCCAAGTAGTGGCCATCCTTGCAGGGCACAGCTGGGAGGCCACTGGCCTGACCTGCCATTAAAAGGTTAAAAATCACATTTCTGGGCTTGGATTGGGAAACATCACCTGTGTTTGCTGGGACTGAGCATCAGCCTGGCCTTTGCTTCTGCAAAAATTTAGGAATGCATGTGGATGGACATTTGTGGGCTGGAGAAAGGAAAATTTGGAGACAGCATCAAGCTGACCCTACAGACCTGTGAGCTCCATGTTGCTGCTCCAAGACCATGTCCCACTCAAGTTGCTGGTCACGTTTCTGCTTGTCCAGCACCAGGAGCTTGTGATTTTTACAGGGGATGTTTTGGTTAAATTCTCTTTTCCTACAGAAAAAGGTCCCGACCCTCTTTTCATCAGAGGCAGAGCCATAGCCCTGCGTGTTGCCAGCTGAAATTTCATTTAAGTCAGATTAATTATCTGGTGGGGTTTTGTAGGTGGCAAAGTCTTCACCAAGGAGATGCCAGCTCTGTGGCTGGCACAGCAAAGGCTGACCTGGGGCTGGGCTGGGGCTGGCAGCGAGCGGCTTGGGTCTGGTTTTAATCACCCCATTTATTATACAGCAGTTAACGAGGCTGCTCCTGTGACTTGCTTTGCATAATGGGATCACCAGGCAGGGGTGAGGGTAAGAGAGAAGCCTTGTTTAACGAAGGTCCTTGCGTCCACCATGGGGTTTGGTTGAGTTGTTTTTGCTGATGAGCTGCAAAAAGGGTGACGATGGTGGGAAATTTTGGGATGCAGAGGAACGAAAGGGTGAGCTCACTCCTCAAAGCCAGGTCGATCGATGGACCCAACTCTCAGCTCTGGATTTTTAAGTGACTTGAGTTTGGCAGACTCAAGTTAAGGACCCAGGGACCTCCAGATCCACGCATGGTGGGATTGCTGCTGCTGGAAGTGCTGTCCCAAGGCTGATGGCTCCACTCGGATGAGCTTTAACCGCTTGGGACAGGGAGTTAGGAGGAGGAAACAAATTGCTCTCCAGGGTTAGTAGCTATTTGCGTAGATGTAAATCACTTGGACCTCATGACACAACTGGTTTCCTCCCTCTGCAGCCCTGGGCGGACGAGTGGAACGTTCGATAATGAGGTTGTGATGATGAACCATGTCTACAAGGAGCGATTCCCCAAGGTAACTGCTGGGACTGGGAAGGACGAGCACGTTAGTGCCTCTGTGGCATCCCAACAGCATCTTCTCCAGAACAACCTCTTCTCCCTTGTGGCATGTAGAATGCATGGGTAGATATACCAGGGGGTGTTGGAGGAACCTGGAGACGTGGTCATGAATGGGGGAGGCAGGGACCTGTGGGTCTGCGTTATCACACATGCCGGCAGAGGTCTCTGGCAACTTTGGTGGAGCTTCTCCATCCTGCTGGAAGTTGGGTCCCAGGGTGTGCACGTGGGTATTGGAGCTGTGGGAGGTGGTAGCATGAGATTTGGGCTGGCCAGACCCAACGCATGGTGTGGGGGCAATGTGTTCCTGGGCATCACCATCCATTCTGCCTTGCAGGCCACAGCCCAAATGGAAGAGCGTCTGCAGGACACCATCAGAAACTTCTCTCCAAGCAGCACTCTGCCTCTGGCAGACGGGGTGCTGGGCTTCATCCACCACCAGATCATCGAGCTGGCCCGTGACTGCCTGGCAAAGTCCCAGGGAGCTCTCATCACCTCCCGCTACTTCATGGAGCTGCAGGAAAAACTCGAGAAGATGCTCCGAGATGTGAGTATGGGGCAGTTCCCTGCCTGGTGCCATCTCCCGAGGCCACCGATAGACACCTGGCTTCTGTCTCCTCTCCGGCAGGCTCAGGAGCGTTCAGAGAGTGAGGAGGTGAAGTTTATCGACCAGCTGGTGAGGAAGCTGCTGATCATCATCTCCCGTCCTGCTCGCCTTCTGGAGTGCCTGGTAAGACATGGCAGCTCCTGATGTATCTTGTCTTTCATGAAGCTTTGCCTCCTCTCCGGGCAGGCGTGGACCATGAAAGATGAGGCATCTTCTCACCACCTGCACGGTTCACCCTGGGAATCGCTGTTCCTCACCATCCTGCCCGGGCTGTAGCAAGGAGCTAAGACTATTTCTAGCATTAAAGCCATTTCTCAGAGAGGAGAAGCTGGTTTTTCCTAGCGGAGTAGGGAGATGTGAACTTCTTGGCAAGCTTTCTCATCCATTTTCAGGCGTTTTTTTAGCTGTTGTGCTGAATTTCTAAAGCACCCACCTTTGTGCTGTTCCTACAGCTGAAAGAAGGAGCCACAATGAAGCGTGCTGCTGGTGGTGTGCTCTCCTTGATTTCTCCTCCAAGGCCAACTCATGGGGCCACATTTTTTTTCCATCAAGCCTTTACATGGGGAATGATGCAGGAACAATGCTAGGAACAGGAGCAGAGGGTTTAGCTTTCTTCTGCAAGCGTCCAGAACCTGTCCCCAATTACAGGTGTCACCTGAAAGGCTTAGAGGAAAGGTTTAACTTTGTGAAGTCTTGCTCTTCAGTTGTGTTTGGTTTTCCCCATCCAGGAGTTTGACCCGGAGGAGTTTTACCATCTCCTGGAAGCTGCAGAAGGCCATGCCAAAGTTGGCCAGGGAATAAAGACCGATATTCCCCGATACATCATCAGCCAACTGGGGCTTGTCAAGGACCCACTGGAGGGTAGGGAAGAGTTTGGATTGGTGGCCCTGAGGTCTGCAGTGGGATGTGGACTCACAGCTTGGCCATTGTCGAGTGTGAACAAGCACTGGGAGGTGGCAGGGGGACCAGCAGGGCTGAGCTGGTGTCATGAGGTGGGTCACAGCAGGACCAGGATGGTGCCCAAGTCTCCAGGCCAGCCCCACATCCCTTGTTATTGCTCCCAACATGTTCAGCAAAGCAGCTTAAGCTCAAGAACGCTTAATCCATAGGAAACCACGGCTCTGGGGGGGAACCATAATCCCCCAAGAACCCAGGGAATGACTATGGCAAAAAGAGAATTATATAAATGCTTAACCTCGGGTTGAACCTCTTAACGCCGTGACCTGAATTTCTCCATATGATAACTCGAGCAAAGCGTGTGGCTAAATCCCCACCGGATCTCCGAGTTTAGAGGGAGAGTGGTTGGTGGGGGGTTGTTTTGGTGGGGGTTGAGCATGAAGAAGGTGAAAACCATCTCTGTCTTCTGCAGAAATGGTCCAGCTGGATCACTTTGACAGCGGGAACACCATCACACCGGAGAACGATGATGCCTGTGAGGTGAGTGTGGCCCTACCTGCGTGTCCCACCTGCTGCCTCACCCCACACCGAAGCTCCTCAAAGCAGCCTCTCTGCTGTCTTAAGTCTGGGAGACGTTAATTTGGGTTGTCCCCAAGGGTGACTGCTGTATCCAGGTGTAATATCTCACAGTCCTTCGTCTGGCTTCTTGAGTGGATAGAGCTGAGTGAGCTCTTGATCTGCAGAGCATCTCAGTCTTCTGGTTTGGGGTTTGTGGCTGGAGAGGGCTCAGGGAGGGATGTCCTCTGGCACCACGGAGGATTTGGAGGTGATACCTGACAGTGCTCAGTGAACTCCTGCCTGCACTCAGAGCGCTGGCACACCGGTAAGTGATAAAAACCTTCTGTGTCTTCTTCAGAGCCAGCCTTTGGTCACTGCTCCTCGGAGGAAGCCCTGCGAGGGAGACTTTGAGACCATCAAGCTGATCAGCAACGGGGCTTACGGGTGAGTTGGGAAGTTCCTAACACTTGTCTCTCTGTAAACGTCTCCAAAGTCCTCCCTGTCCATGTGGTTGGTCCCAGTGGTTGGAGGACACGCCTTGAGGTCCAGCCGTTTCACTTCTCCTAGGGCCGTGTACCTGGTGAGGCACAGGGAGACGCGGCAGCGCTTTGCCTTGAAGAAAATCAACAAGCAGAACCTCATCCTGAGGAACCAGATCCAGCAGGTGTTCGTGGAGAGGGACATCCTCACCTTCGCGGAGAACCCCTTCGTGGTCAGCATGTTCTGCTCCTTCGAGACGAAGCGACACCTCTGCATGGTGATGGAGTACGTGGAAGGTGAGAACGGGATTCGGGGCTGGGTGGCGCACGAGGAGGGGAGCGTATGAATGTTTGAGCATAGAGGGCACCACACAGACATCTTCTGCCCTGCTCTGCTCCAGGGAGCAGGGGGAAGCACAAGGAGATGCTTTTGTGATCCTGAGTCTCATGTTGATGAAGGTGGTGGCCATGCTCGCCCAGGAGAGTGTTTGTCCCCATGCCCAGGGATCAGCGCTGCTCTGAGGAGGGACGGGAGGCTCTGGCTGGGAGCCTGCATGGCAGGAGAGGCAGCGTAGCCCTGCCTGCTGACCTCTCTGCCTTCTCTGAGCTCCCTGTGTCCCCGCAGGGGGGGATTGTGCCACGTTGTTGAAGAACATGGGCCCACTGCCCGTCGACATGGCGAAGATGTACTTTGCTGAGACCGTTCTTGCACTGGAGTATCTCCACAACTACGGCATCGTCCACCGGGACCTCAAACCCGACAAGTGAGGACATGGGTCAGGTCTGAGCAAGGATGGGGTTGGGTTTGGGTGGGGAAGCGAAAGGGACTGATCCAAACCAAGAGGATAAGACAAAGGAGGTCATGGGTTTTGGTGCCCAAAGACCTGGTTCTGTGCTGTTGCACCAGGACCAGAGGTCCTGGGGTCCGGCTGGTCCTGCTCAGGTCTCCCCAGAAGCAAACAGCATCGTTGTGGGGTGTCTGTTTTCTCTTGCAGTTTGCTCATCACCTCCATGGGCCACATAAAGCTGACAGACTTCGGTTTGTCAAAGATCGGCTTGATGAACATGACTACGAACCTCTACGAAGGGCATATGGAGAAGGACACGCGGGAATTCATGGACAAGCAGGTACGAGGTCCTGCTCCGCTTGGCCAATCTGCCATCACCAGGGACCGGGATCACCTCGGGAATTGTTGCAAAGGTCATGGCAGAGGTGTCAGCTGCTGCTTCCCACGCAGGTGTGTGGCACTCCGGAGTACATCGCCCCAGAAGTCATCCTCATACAGGGCTACGGGAAGCCTGTTGACTGGTGGGCCATGGGCATCATCCTCTACGAGTTCCTGGTGGGCTGCGTCCCCTTCTTTGGGGACACCCCTGAGGAGCTCTTCGGGCAGGTCATCAGTGGTGAGTGTCGGTGGCAACTTTGCTCCTGGGTTCACCCTTCCTGGCAATCATGGCTCATCCTTAAGCCGTGGAGAGCTTCATTCCTTCATTTCATACTCAGCTGGATTGTGAGGAGGCTCCTCGAGCTTTGATTTCGCAGTTTCTGAGGATCTGCTGCAGCTCCTGAGGGACTTTTCTCTTGCCCAGAAGTGTCTTCTCCTTCATCTTCACAACTCCTGCCGTGTCCAAACTCTTCCAGCCACTCCAAATTCCTTTTCCTTTTTCCTTGCAGATGAAATTATGTGGCCAGAAGGAGACGAAGCTCTTCCCGCGGACGCCCAGGACCTGATCACGCGGTTGCTGAGGCAATGTCCCCTCGAGCGCTTGGGCACCGGTACGCGTGACAGCCCCCCCGCAAGCCCTCGGGGGGTGACCTGACACCCCAATGCAGGCCAAGCTTGCATGGCGCTGAAACCAAAGTGTGTCCTGCTGTGTTGAGGATGCTCGGAGGAGATCCCCTGCTCGGGGTTCATCCTGGGAAGGCAGCACAGGGCTCTGGTCCATCTTGTTTTAAGCCATTTGCTCTGCATGGAGGAGAGACCGTGCTGCCGTTTGGGAGCACCCCGGGGCCTGCCCCATCCCCCTGACGTGGGTTTTTCTGCCTGGCAGGGGGTGCGCACGAGGTGAAGCACCATTCCTTCTTCCTCCACCTGGACTGGAACGGCTTGCTGCGGCAGAAGGCTGAGTTCATCCCCCAGCTGGAGTCGGAGGATGACACCAGCTACTTCGACAGTGAGGCCAAATCCATCCCCTTTCCCCCCCGCAGCACCACCAACCCGTTATCCCGGCTGCAGGTCGGATGCTCCCACGGGAGATGAAAATCTCCTGGGTGAAGTTGGTCACTTTACAACCAAAGTCACAAAACAGATGCAATCCTGTTTCCAGGCTGCTCAGCCTTACCTAAAGCCTTAATTTCTCACCCCAAAACTCTCCTGGGATTTGGGGCCAGGCTGGCAGCCACAACACAGCTCCCCACAGGCGCAGGTCCCGCGGCGGGCAGGCGGGACATGGTGTGTTGCAGGCGGGGTGACAGCCCTGCCTGCTCTGGCTCTCGCTTTCAGCTCGCTCCGAGAGATACCGCCACTTGGATTCGGAGGATGAAGAGACCAACGACGAGGAATCATCTGTGGAGATCGGGCAGTTCTCCTCCTGCTCCCATCGCTTCAGCAAGGTGCTCCAATTCCTCCTCCAGCATCCAGAACAACGGGTGCTGTGGCTGGCACAGTTGTGCCAGGCTTTGGTGTCCTGGCTGATGCTGGAGCACATGGGCATGCCTGGATTTCTGCTCCTTGCTGACAGCTCGTCTCCTTCTCAGGTGTACAGCAGCTCTGAATTCCTGGCGGCTAACTCCAACCTCAGCCTCTCGTCCTCTGACCGCAGTCACAGCGAGGACAAAGAGGAGCGATGGGACAGGCACTCAGGAGACGAGGACAGGAGCCGGCTGGCGGGCACAGAGCCCCGGTGCGTGCTGAGACTGGGGATGCAATGCTGATGTGGGCTTGTGCCAGCACCGAGGGTTTGCGCCAGCACTGAGGGTTTATGCCAGCACCAAAGGTTTGTGCCGGCATCAAAGGTTTGTGCTGGCACTGAGGGTTTGTACCAGCACCGAGAGTTTGTGCCAGCACTGAGGGTTTGTACCAGCACCAAAGGTTTGTTCTGGCATCAAAGGTTTGTGCTGGCACCAAGGGTTTGTACTAGCACCAAGGGTTTGTGCCGGCATCAAAGTTTTGTGCCAGTACCAAGGGTTTGTACCAGCGTCAAAAGTTTGTGCTGGCATCGAGGGTTTGTAGCAGTGTCAAAGGTTTGTGCTGGCACCAAGGGTTTGCAGAGCTGTTGGGGGGACATGCCTGGGGGTGCTGCAGCGGGTCGGTGCCACCCCCCTCACCCATTTGTGGTTGTCCCGAGCCCTCCTGCTCTCCCCACACAGGCTCCGCTCCTGGACGTCCTGCAGCTCCACGCCGTACACCTCCCGGCATGAGCGAAGCCGCAGCCCCGCCGCGCTGCCCAGCACCTACAGCCTGGACACCATGCCCAAGTTTGCCTTCTCCTCGGAGGATGAAAGCCCTTGCGTGGCATTTTCCAAGCCAGAGAGACCCAAGTTTGTGCTGGGAGACCCTGACGCAGGGACCGGCGGCGCGGCGAAGCCAGCAGCACTATCTGGTGCGTAGGCTGTGGGTGCTGTGGTGGGATGCTCTGGGACCAGTCATGGTCCCGTATGACATGGAGTGGCTTCTCCACGTCCCCAAATTCTCCCTCCTTCCCTCTGTGCAGCCGATCTCGTCAGCCTGAACCGCATCCGCCTCCGGAGCAACAGCACTGGCACCAAAAATTCCACTCCCCGGGGCCTGGAGCCGGGCGGGAGCCGTCGGCTGAGCAGCCAGAAGGATGTGCCAGACAGGCAGAGAGCCTCGCCGGGCAGCCGCGTCCCCAAATCCGCCTCCGTCTCAGCGCTCTCCCTCATCATCACCTCAGGTCCGCGTGCCGCGCAGTTTATCCTGCCGGATGGCAGTCGCTGCGTGATTCTTCTGGGCTGAACCGCCTTCTCCTGCTTGCAGACGACTTCGGCGGCGGCGCCCTGATGAGCCCCATCTCCCCCCACTCCCTCTCGTCCAACCCCTCTTCCCGTGATTCCTCCCCAAGCCGAGACTCATCCCTCGCCATCGCCAGCCTGCGGCCCCCCATCATCATCCACAGCTCGGGCAAGAAGTACGGCTTCACCCTGCGAGCCATCCGCGTCTACATGGGGGACAGCGACGTCTATACCGTTCACCATATGGTCTGGGTACGTGGCGGGGAGGGACCGGTGGTGCCAGACGCTGCGTTTCCCAATGGGAAAACCCCAGGAGGGAACTTAGAGCCAAAGAAAATCTTGGTCTTTTGATTGCAGAGCGTGGAAGAGGGGAGCCCTGCGCAAGAAGCAGGGCTGAGAGCGGGCGATCTCATCACACACGTGAACGGCGAGTCGGTGCTGGGTTTAGTTCACCGGGACGTGGTGGAGCTGCTGTTGAAGGTGGGTGAGCGGCGCCGCTCTGCTCACCCAGCACCCCCCATCAATCCAGCGGCTCCCCGGCATCGCTGAGGCGGGAGCTGCTTCGGGTCTGGTGCTTGGGCTGCAGTGACTCATTTCCCATCCCTTCAGAGCGGGAATAAAGTGGCCCTGCGGACCACTGCCCTGGAGAACACCTCCATTAAAATCGGCCCCGCTCGGAAAAACAGCTCCAAGACGAGGATGGCACGGAGGAGTAAGAAGAGCAGGAAAAGGGACAGCCAGGACAGGTGGGTACAACCCGGGCGGGATAAAATGGGATTTTGTCCTGGGGTGTCCTTGGAGCTGGGGGGGATGCTCCGGCTCTGCCATCTGGGGGATCCAGGGGGGTCCTGTTGCTGCCAGCTTGGCAGACTGGTGGCCACCAGCTTTAAGGAGAAGCTGAGGCTTTTTGTGTAGCCACCACCTTTGTCTTTGCCCCCCCAACCCCCCAGGAGAAAATCCCTTTTCAAGAAGATCTCCAAGCAGTCGTCAGTCCTGCACACCAGCCGCAGCTTCTCCTCCGGTCTCCATCACTCGCTGTCCTCCAGCGAGAGCCTCCCGGAGTCCCCCACGCACAGCCTGTCCCCGGGTCCCACGACACCCTGCCGCAGCCCCGCTCCCGACCTGCCCCCAGGTACCCCCAACACGCACCAGGGCCGGGGGGTGGGGGGGATATTTGCTCAGGCCACGGCGGGGGGATGCCGTGTGTCCCTCCATCCCTCGCGGTGACCTGTTTCTCTTTGTGCAGCAGATGCTGTGTCCCCCCAGAGCACCTCGCCCTCTTCCAGCACCCCGACGTCACCTGCCGGCCACGTGCGCCCCAGCTCCCTGCACGGGCTGGCACCCAAACTGGGTGGGCAACGCTACAAAGTGGGACGCCGCAAATCCACCAGCAGCATCCCCCCCTCGCCCCTCGCCTGCACCCCTTCCTCCACCCAGCGCCCACCTTCTCCCCAACGCTCCCCATCCCCGCTCCCCGGATACCCCAAAACCCCCCATTCCTTCCAGGGCAAGACCCTGTCCCCCCCCACCATCGTCCGGCAGAGCTCACGACCCCGCAGTGCCGACTGTCCCCGTTCCCCCCTCCTCAAACGCGTCCAGTCGGCTGAGAAAATCGTCACCATCCTGGCGGAGAAGAAAACCGTCGGCAGCCGCAAGCTGGGGCTGGAGATGCCTGCGCTGGATGGGGAGGCCAACGGGGAGGGCGATGCACTGGCACACCCCGGGGACCACGGTTATCACCCTGCCAGTTCCCGGCTCGGGGAGAGGCACGACCGGGACCAGGAGATGGTGGTCATGCGGCGCTTGAACCTCTCCGAGCGCCGGGACTCCTTCAAGAAACAAGAAGCGGTCCAAGAAGTGAGTTTCGATGAGCCGGAGCCGGCGCCGGGAAGCGAAGAGGGCGGCAAGAGTGAAGCCGGGCAGGGCGTAGCCCTCCAGGGTGGCTACAAGGCCAGCGTGGAGCCGAAGGCGAAGGCCAGCCCGGTCCCGCAGATCGCGGTGCAGGGCTCCGAGAGCGACGAGCAGGAGCCGGCGGCGGCCGAGTGGGAGTGCCAGGGCTCCTACCCCATCGACAGCGCCGAGCGCCCCGACGCCAGCATCTCCCTGCCGTGGCGGGATGGATGCGAGCATCGGG
>NW_020799139.1:1169480-1185351 GCF_003259725.1 Athene cunicularia
GTCACACCCCGCACACCCCCCCCAGGCTGTGCCACCCCCGTGCTGGCCCTGTCGTGTCTCCCACCCCCCGCCCCGAGGTGCCAGGGCAGGTCCCCTGTGTCAGAGCTGGGTGTCCCCCGCCCCGTGGTGCCAGGGCTGTCCCTGTCCCCCACCCTGTGCAAGGGCTGCACCCCCCCGTCCCGATCCCCCCAGGCTATCCCCATCCCCAGCACGGGCACCTCTGCGCCATTCTTCCTGCAGTGGGGCCGGTGCCGGGACCCCTCCGCCTTGGCAGGGTGCAGCCCCCGTTGTCGGGGGTCCTGGGCACCTTCTCTGGGGGCAGAGCTGGAGGGAAGCAGCCTGTCAGGGCTGTACAGCTCCAGCCTGGGCTGGGGGCTCAGCCCCACCGCCATGGCCCTTTGCCCCACTGCGGCTTGGCCCCACCGTGGTTCTGCCCCAGCAGACCCCAGGCTGGGGCTGGATGGCCCAAGGATGCCCCTGTCCCTCTGAGTGTGTCGGAGTCCAGGCTTTGCCATCTCGACACAGTTGCCCCCAAACCCTGGCTCTGGGGCAGTGGCCAGCCCCCCTCTTTCCAGTGAGGTTTGTGCTCTGTGTCTCTTCCAATCCTCGGGATGTTAATCGGCCCCTTGAAGCAGCAGCTTCCCGTGGTCACGTACAAACTGAGGGTCTGCGTTCAGTGGGCAATAAAACCTGGGGGAAAACCAGACTAAAATGAGTTCTGTGGGAGCTGCAAAGAGCTGGAGCAGCACCAGCATCGTGCCTTTCGACACCCGTGCCCAGCTTGGCGGAGGAATGGCTGCCTCTCCTCCCCATTAATGCACGGCTTTTATTTCCCGAGTAGCTCTTAAAGCCACTGGGGAACTGGCCCTGTGACTTTCTCTGTGAGAGCAGAGAATGGAGACAGCTGAGTAAATATAGCCTAAATCACTGCTTTCCTGGCCATTCCCCCGCCCTTCCCTAACATGCGAAGGGCTGGTGTGTCCCCGAGGCTGGGTTGGCCTCTGCTCTAGTCATCGACTCTTCCATGATGTGGGAAAGTCCAAGCCATGGTTTGGTTTCTTTGGTGACTCTTCTCTGACGTGGGCAGATCGTGCTTTGGTCCGTCTGTGCGGTTCGTGGCAAGGCTTCGGTTCTCCTAAAGGTGATCGCTGCCCCAAACCCTCGTTTTCTTAACTCGCTATAACAAGGTTTTAAGCACACAGGAAAATCCTTTCTGCCCGCAGTTGGGTCTCGCTGGATAAAAGCTCTGGGTTGGAAGAGAAACCGCGGCTCAGCTGGAATGTGGTGAGGAGCAGAGTGGTTTGTGGAGCCAGTTTGGAGCCGTGTCAGAGCTCCGGCACTTTGCTCCGAGTGCTGGGGTGTGTTTACAATGAAAAAGAGTATTTATAATATCGAGGGCTCTTTTAATTCCTCTGGGAATATCTGGAGCCACAGCTTGGAGCTAAAGTAACCGAGTAATGGAAGGAAACAGAGGAAGGGACAGAAAAAAAGGAAACAGAGGAAGGGACAGTGGATTTCTCAAGTTGGAAGGTCTTGCCTCTCTCAACCAATACCCGAATAAATCTGGCCTGCTAATGTGGTTACTTCTCACCTTGTAGGCTACTTCATGTGATTGCTGTGCTGTGCAGAGCTGCTAATAAATTGTCGTATAAATTCCAAATACCCCGGGGAATGTGATTTTAAGCAGATAAGTTAGCAAGAGCAGTTGGAATTTTTTTTTTTCTATGTACTCAGTTTTTTTAGAACTGTAATTTTTGAGGGAAGTAGACAAAGTACAGCTCCTGGGTTTATTTCTGAAAAAAGTCCCTAAACTCAGCACTGTGAATGCTCCTAAAATGGAAGTACTGTGTTCTTGCTGCTTGGGGGTAAAGGAGCCTGGAGTGAGGCGATGGTGCTGGTACAGGGTGCATGTAAAAGTCTCTGGCCAAGTAAAAGGCTCTTGCAGGGAGGAGGAGAAAGTTTCTGAGGTGGGTAAGACAGGACAAGCTTCGAGTGTAGCAAGAAAGTCTGACATCAGGAGAAGCCTCCAGACAGTAAGAGAAGTCTTGGAGTAGGGTTGCAGATTGCCTGAAGCATTCTCGGACTGTCCAGCCTTGGAGGAGGAGGAGGTTGCTGAGACCTCCAGTTGTCTCTCAAAATTGAGGAAGGTACTGGTCATCCGAAGGCAGGAGTTTATTAGGGTCCTCAGGTCCCTGCTAACCATAACATTTCCTTTTTCAGTGAAATGTTTCAGCTATTCCTTCATTTCCTTGGGCTTCAGTGAATAAAGCAAAATATTTAATGAAACTCAAGTGTGAGTAGTAACTGCTCTGCACCCCTGGCAAAGGGCAGCTGGTGGCGGTGGGCAGGATGCTGCTACTCCTCGGCCTCTGTTGCCAGCTGCATGGGAGGCATTTCTTGGTGAGAAAAGAGGTGAAAACGGCCTCGACTGTCCTGTGCCTCTGCTGTGCAGTCGTTCTCAGGACAGTGGGCCTGTCTTGGGCTCAGCTCACGGCATAACTCGCCTCCCCTGCTGCTTTTCCCTGTTCGGAGGGAAATACCAGCCGGCTTGGCAGTGCCGTGGCCATCGCCAGCCTGCGAGCGTGAGCCCCCAGCACGGCTCTGGCTCTCCCCACCCCTCTGGCTTCTTCCCCGGGGCAGCATGTCCAGCTCCGCTTCCCACCCGCGCCAGCTCCCTGCGGGCTCGCCCGGCCCGTTCCTCCGCAGCTCGTCGTGGCGTTGCTGGCTCCTCCACGGCCTCGCTCACGGTTCAAGTTTTGTGAGTTGTCCTTCAGCCTCTTCGGCAGGGCCAGGGAGGGAGCCGGCCCGGGAAGCTGCCCGGGAGCACAGGGGATTGCTGTGCTCTTTGTCCCAAATTATAAACCAGGGGTTGCCAAGCTCTCGCCCTCCTTACTCCGATGCTGCCCGTGGGCACAGCGTGACCCACAATGTGCTTGGCACCGCCGGCTCCCGCCACTCCAGCGGGGTGTGAGGCCGCCAGAGCTGCCCCGGCTGCGCCAGGACTCGGCAGTTGTCACGATAGGGCACGATATGGCAGGTGGTTCCACATCTCTTTTTTATTTCCATCCCTGGTTCCATTGTCCCATTTTCTGCCTTTAATAAAGGAAAGGTTTGTTCTCATTGTTTGTCATCCACTAACATGTCGCATTCTGCAGTTCAAAACTTGATTTGCTGGGTTTTTTTTTTGCTCGCTAAGGATCTGATGTAACTTGGAAAGATTTGAGCTGTGTAGATTGTTGTAAGCATATTCTTCTCTTAAATATTTTTTTGCATTCTTTTGCCTCACTGGAGGGAAAGTAACGCTCTGTCTTGCTTCAAGTCAAGCTGCACTTTGAACTGCATTTGGAACTGGGTTAAAAAGCACAGGAACCACATTTAAAACGTTAAGATGCTTTTATTTATGTGCTGGGCACACACAAAAAGGCTTGTAATGTGTTTTTTGTTTCAAACCCATGTATTAAACAAAGAAAGTATTGACAGCAGTTAATGAATCGGGGGATTGTTTCTGGGCACTGAGATAGATTTACCAAAGGTATTTAGATGTCTGATGCATGGGATTTTCAGAGCAGCCTAAGCAAGTGCTCGCCAGCGCGGACACACGAGGTTCCTCTCCGAGAGCCGAGCGAACCTGGAGCCGAGCCCAGCTGAAATCTTTTGGCAAGCTGCTCCCTCTCTCCTGCGCACACAGAGCCCCGGCTCCGCGTGCTTCCAGCCGACAGGCTCGTGCGTGTCCCAGGCTCTCGGCGCTGCCTTCCCCAACTCGCCTTCTCTCCAAAGAGCTGTTCCAGGGCTCGGGGGAAATGTGTGTTCCCTCTCCCCAAAGACACGCCAGTTTGTTCAGTTGCTCTCTGTGGGGTGCAGAGCTTTCCTGAGGGCGTCCCGCACACACAGCTCAGCCTGGGAAGCCGCTCGCCGGGTCTGTGGTGGGACAGAAGGACGTTTCCCTTGGAGAGGACGGCACCAGCGTTAACCATGTGGATTTGGGTTTCCCGGGGGGCTCCTCGCCCCAGTTTGTGGGTACTTGATTCCCATAGGGGTTGAGGACAGGGAAGGCAGGTGAGGCTGCTCCAGGACCAGGCTGATTCTAAGTTACTTGTGGGGCTTTTTTTACGTGCCCAGTGTCCCGCTGGGACAGGGAGAACGGGGTGACACAGAGCTGCGTCTCTGCGTTCCCACCGCAGGGAAGGAGGCTGGAAGGAGCTGACAGAGTAGGAGCTGCGGGACCTGCTCTTTGGAGAGACTCAGTGCTCCAGAACAACTCTTCCCACCCCTCCACGCAGGTCTGCTTTTAAAAGCTACTGAACGAGTTTGCCAGGGCTGAGCGTTTTGTCCTTCCAGCCTCTTCGGCTGCACCGGCTTGTCTGAGGCGTCTGCAGTTGGGGCTGGGATCCGCGGGTGGAAGCTGGGGAGGTGCCTTCAGGGGAGCATCGACCCTGCTGGGTTTGGGCTCTGCTGTCTCTGGGTACATTACGGGGTCTGTCCGCTCCAGGAGGAGTGGGAGCTGCCGGCGTCTTTCCCAGCAGGCAGCAGCCGCTCGGGCCCTTGGCAGTCAGGCAGTGCCCCCGGCGCTGTCGACTCAGTTCCATTGGACCCTGACAGGCAGCATTCAGAGGGGCGAGGGCAGACAGTGAGCCTGGTCATAAATCTCTCTTTATGCTCTGGATTATGAAGTAATATTTTCCTGGCCGGGGCTGGTTGGACTGGGGAAACGCAGGCTCCGCTGTGAGTTCCCTGCGGCCGCCATCCCGGCACGGGAGCTCGCGCAGCGGCTCTGCTGGGATGTGCTGCTCCTCCTGCAAACCCCCGCCTTGTCCCCAAGGTTTCTCTGGGAGTTCTGCGGCCTGATGTTGCTCCTGGAGTTCTGGAGAAGCTCTCCAGTGACCCAGATCAGGCTCAGTCCTGTTCCCCACCCACCGGAGCCTGGCTGCAAGTGTCTTACCTCCCCAAGGGCAGTGCCTGCTGGTTCATGGCGAAGACAGCCCAGCTGGGACACTTGCCTGAGCTCAAGCAACTAGCGCAGGCCCTGGCTGCTGCGCAGGTTTTATGTGCCACGGCCTTTTTGTGCCTTTCCTCTTTGTCAAGGGAAGGAGCCCGCAGCGTTGGGCTGGGCTGGGGAGCCTGGCTGTGGAGAGGCAAAGCTGGCTTCTCTCAGGTGCCTCGCACCCATCTCAGGCTCTCTGGTAGCGTGCAGGGGTGGTAGCCCGTGTGGGAGGGAAGAGGGGTTTGTAGCTGATGTGAACTGTTAACGTGTCACTGGCCCGAAAGGGTTATTCTGAAATCCTGCAGATCACCAACAATTAGTGCCTCTCGCAGAGTCCAACCAGCGGTCGGAGCAGCCTTGGCTTCGTGCCGTGCTTGGTTGTGCGTTGACCTCGCTGGGAAGGGTGCCCTGGCTCCCTTCGCCTCCTCGCCTCCCTCCGCAGAGGCTCACGCAGCCCTGAAAAGCGTCTTCCTGCTCGCTAATAGTTTTCAGATGAGACTCAAGAGTTTGAGCTGGGTTTGGTGGTTTCTGGGCCAAAACAGCTCAAGCTGTTAATAGGACCTGCAGCGTTTCAGCAGGCCGAGGGTGTCCCTGGGAAGGCTGGTTTCTGGCTGCCCCGGTGCCTTGTAGATCTGGTCCTTGGTTGCAGCCGTGGCTGCGGGAACTGGGACACTGGGATTTGCCTGGGGGAGGTGGAAAACTGGCCCGTGCAGCTGGGAGGGGATGGGAAAAGAGAACGTGCTGGGCTGGTGGGAATGCCCCAGCTCATACATCCCTTCAACAACATGTTATAACCCAGGTTTATTCTTTTTGGTGGATTTCTGGGCAGGACAGGCAGCATATTCTTCAATTTCTCTCTGAATAGCTGAAAGGCAGTTAGCAGCTCTCAGTAGACTTGAAGGCTTCTAAAGATTATTTTAACTCCTCTCACCTCCATCTCTGCAAAAAGAACCCGTGCCCGCACTTGATGCTGTTGCTGCTTTTGAAAAGTTCAAAAATTTACTTTGCTCAGAGCAAAGCTTTGAAGTGCTGCTCTGTGGGAATGGCAAAGCATCTCAAAAGCCTTTCGCTGAAAGCTTGGTTAACCTACATTTGTGGGCAGCTACCTTCAGAAAATGACTTTGTGGGGGATTGCACGGGGAGATGTAAAGGTGAACTGTGAAATTTAATCAATTTAATGAGAAGAGGTTAAATCTGTTTGTTTTGCTCCTGTTCAGGGCCTCCAGCTGGTGGTTGCAGGGTCACCCTTTTCTCTATGCAAAAGTTCCTGCATAAAGGCTGTTTTGTCCCACTTGTTGTCTTCTTGTTTGCATAAGTGCTGCGAGGAGGGTAAGCTGAAGAAGCAGGAGTGAACCTCTTTAAGATGCAGAGCTGGTGCCTGACTGTAGCAGAGAGGAGGTGGCGTTCCTGCCCGCAGCCGCTAGATCCTCTCTTGCTTTTGGGAGTGTAAATTGGTATTAGCATGTCCTGGTTGAATCCAGGGCTCAGCGTTAGCTGGTAGGTAGGAGAGAAACGAGTCCTGCCTCTCTCAGCTGCTCAGATGAACCCCTAGTTTGAATGTTGGCGTCTCGGGAGGGTGTGGGGTGCTTGGCTGTGCAGTGACAAGTCTTTTTCTCTTTGCAGGCACTGGGAAGGGAGACGTAGCATGCCACGCCGTTCTGGGCTGGAAGCGCACTGTGCTTTTGCCCCCCGGACTCCAAGAAACCTGCTTCTTTTTTGGTGAAGCAGACCCTGATCTCCCGTTTCTTTGCTGCATGCCCGCTCACCAGTGCTGGATTATGTTTGTCTCCTTCTCCCTTTGCTCCATAATTTGGCTGAATCGTGGTTTCAAGCTAAGGAAAAGGGGCTGCACCTAAGCGCACCGGGGCACCCAGACCAGGCTGCTGGGCTGCTGGTTCACGCAGAGACATTAAGAGTGCTGATGGGGGAGAGCTGCCTCTGAGATCCCTCTTCTCCTGCCCAAAAGACGCTGCCTCGCTGTTCAGAGCCGTTCTCCCCTCAGCAGAGAGAATGGGCAGCACCGATGGGTTCCAGTACCGCGCGCTCTACCCCTACCGCAAGGAGCGCGAGGAGGACATTGATCTGCTGCCTGGGGACATCCTGGTGGTGAGCAAGGGGGCTCTGCAAGCCTTGGGCTTCAAAGATGGGGATGAGCAGACCCCCAACCAGATCGGGTGGATCCTGGGTGTCAACGAGCGGACCAAGCAGAAGGGCGACTTTCCCGGCACCTACGTGGAGTACGTGGGACCCGTGAAGATCTCCGTCCCTTCGCACCGGCCCCGAGTGCAGAGACCCCTGCCCGCAACGCCGGGGGCCAGCGGCTGCCGGCTGCAGGAGGCTCTGGAGCAAGGTAAAGTCCTGCTGCCTGCCGGGTTGCTGCGAGACACCTCTGTGTGGCGCGTGGCAGACGAGGGGGGGGTGAGTGGCTTGGCAGGACAGCGGTGAAGCCCTCGACTCGGCAGCCACTGTCTTGCCCCGCCAGCAGCAGCTCAGTCGAGTTGCCTGGGGGTTGTGGGCTCACGATCAGTCCTGGCCAAGAGAAAAGGAGGTTGTTCCTCCAGCTTATCCATCTGCTCAGCAGAGATTCTTGGGGCGAGCCTTGTCCTGCTTTTACTTCTCCAAGATCTTTCTCCCTCTCTGCCCCACACCCAGCCAGGACCCCTATGGTCCTTAGTCCCTCTCCCTACTCCGCTGAGGGTTTTGCCCTGCTCCCTCCCTTTAGGAAAAGTCCTGACCTCTCCCAGCCACCTCCCTGCCTCTGATTCTGGAGTGCCCGGGGCACTGCTCCCTGCCAAGAGCTGCTCAGCCCTGCTGAGACACACAGTTACTTGTCTCTGGGCAAGAGGAGAAAAGTCAGGGTCTAAAAGAGTATTTCCGAGAACTGGAGCTAATTGCTTGTCTGCCTGGCACCCGTCCCTCGCCGTGGATCGCGGAGCTCTCGCTGGGGCTGGGCGGCTGCCCTCGGGCAGGGCATGAGCCGTCCTGCACCTGCGGCTGCCTCCCAGCCGGCGCTGGGCTTGGCACGGACCCACTCTGGGAGCTGGGAGAGCCCCGTGCCTCAGTGCTGCCTGTAGAGCTGCGGCAGCTGCCTTCTCTTTGCCTATTTTTTTTTGTTTTGTTCCTGGGTACTAAACCCTGTGGCAAGGGGCTCAGCAGTCCCCAGGTGCTCCGAGATGGCAAATAGGGGTGATAGCCATGCTTTGCCTTCCTGTGCCTTGCAGAACCCGTGCTGGTGCACACTGGAGGACTGGGGTCAGCAGCAGGAGCTGGTGGGCATCAGAACACGCTCCTGGCTGGCCGTCCTGCATCCTCCCCGTCTCCCCTCTGCCTGGGAAGCCACGGCTGTCCCATCAGATGCTTCTAGCTGTGTGAAACACCTCTGGGGTCTTAAAGAATGAAAAGGAGCCCCCATCTCAGAAACCAGGGTGGTGAGGGCTGGTGCAGCTTCCCACAGCTGCCTCCCATTCTCCCAGAGCTGGAGGGGTGGCCCCGGGAATCGTCTCCGCAGGGTGGGAACGCGGCCGGGCCGCGCGTTTGGGTTGGCAGCGAGAGCCGCTGACCTGAGTCATCCCACTCGCAACCTGCCTTTCCAAGAAAGCAGCTCCCCTTGGGAGCCTGGGACATGCTCTGCGGTGGATGCGTCGGCCTTGCCTGCATCCAGCCCTGCACTCCCTCGGGGGCTGTATTTATGCCTTCGTGGGCTCTCTGCTCCTCTTCCTCTCAAGCGGGGCTTGCTGGAGGTGTGTCTGGGTGCTCAAAGCTGCCGCCCTGCGCAAGGGGTGTGGGGACTTTTGGGATGTGGAAGAAGATACATGCCAAACCTTCTGCCACGCAGAAAAGATGTGATTGGGAAAGAAACCAAAAGCCAGATGTCTGGGACCTGCCGGGGGATCGGGTACCGGGGCCCGCGGGGAGGCTCCAGCCCTGTGCCTGTCCCCAGTGGGTGCAGCCCCACGGCCAGCCTCCACCTTGGGCGCAGCCGGGGCCTGCAGCCTGGCAACTCAAACGCTCGAGGCCATTTTACACGCAGCCTGCTGGGATGTTGGTGGGGAGACACATTTTTGCAACTGAGAAACTGTATTTAAGCCAAGCCCGTGTTATTTCTTCGTGGTCTGCGCTTTGGGAGGTGCAGAGACAGCTCCTGCCTGCCCCACGAAGCTCACAGCCGGCGGCGTATCTGCCCTGTTTCCCGGGTCCTGTCCAGGGATCCCTGAACCCCCCCAGTGTCACACGTGGAGTAGGGCCAGTGCCACAGCCATCACGCAGGACCGGCCTCGCAGACCCAGCTCTTTCTACCGGTGAATTTACGAGCTGCTGGTGTTTGCCTTCCGCAGAGAACGCAAGCGGAAAATGCGGCTCGGAAATATTTCCGCAGCTGCCCCGGCCGTGCTGTGAGCAGCCTTGTTCACGGCAGCCCAGCCCCGAGGCCCGGCAGGCTCAGGAGCTGCTGCTGGCTCCGGCACAGGCTGCCTGATAAAAAAAGGCAAGCTGCTGCCTGCTGAAGCAGCACATTCCGGGCCAGGCCACGTGGGCAGCACCAGTATTTACTCTCCCTTCAGCCCTTCCCAAGGGTCAGGCTTGAAGCTGCCAGCCTGGCAGCTTGCCTCAAGCTTCCCCACCCCGACCAGCACCACGCTGGGCCCCTTTCTGTGCTCAGGGGCTCTCTCTGGTGGGGGATTGCCCCCCACCCCCAACCTCCCCAGCAGCACAGGCCCTCGCTGGGTGCCTGCTCCATTTGCGCCCCTTTCCGCAGCTGCTCCGACACGAGCTGCTCCGTCTCCCCTCCACGCCATGGCTGCGGGAGGCTCAGCCCGGTGCGGAGTTTCAGCTTGTTGCGCCTCGTGGCGAGACCACACCAGGCGAGTTCGGGTCAGATCCGCGATAACAGAGTCGTGTTTCGCAACAGGGAGCTGCCTTTTGGCTCGTCCTTCCCCAGAACGGAGCGTGCTGAGCGTCCTCGCCCACCGTGGGGTCCCCACAGGGGCTGCCCGGTGCTGGGGACCAGCCCCGAGGAGCCTCCTGCACCGGCTGGTGCTCAGTTGGAAGCAAGACGGGGCCTGGCACCGCTCGTCCTTCGGCAGAGCTCCCGCTGGCAGCTGCCCGGCCGGGCCTGCGTGCTCCTGCCCCGGCATGCGTCACCCCTCCAGCGCAGGGAAAGGGGGGGGTGCCCGGAGCCAGAACCTCAAGATTTTCTGGAACTGGCAGTGAAATGCCACCCAGTGTGGGGCTGTAGATTCCCCCCCAACCCAGGAAGGGGGGGACCCCAGTCCTGTGCCACCGGCTGTCTGCGCCCTGTTCCAGCTTGCTCGGAGGCTGTGGGCTCGCGGGGAGGGGGAGGCAGAGGGCTGGTTTCCATGTTAAACGAGCAATCAAGGGCAGGAATTTGCTGACATGGCGTTCTGTCTGAATCGCTGGATTAATCACAGCTCACCACCACGAGCGAGCTCCCTGGCCGTTCTCCACCAGCCCTGCGCAGGCAGCCCCTGGGCCAGGCAGGGACTGAACCCAGCCTGAGCTTTGGGAGCCCTGGTCACCCCTGCACGGGGGTGCTGGGGGTCCCCACGGAGATAGGTGCTGCCTCCCAGCCAGGGAGCAGTGGGGATCCCCCGTGCACACCCCGGGGCGGGGGGGTCGGGGCAAGGCTGGGCTCAACAAAGCGCCGTGCTAGTTTGTGGCCCAGCTCGTGGGTTCCCCGCAGCCTCTGTGCCGGGTTTGCTTGGGCTGTGGCCTCGCAGCGGTGGCCACGGTTTGCCTCGCCCTCGGACGCTGCCGTTGGGAGCAGCGTTGGTTGTGCCCCAGCCTGGCTCCACTGCAGAGCGTCTGCTGGGGGCTGAGCTGGGGCTGATCCCTTCTCTCCCCCGCCAGGGTCTCCTCTCCCAGACTTGCAAGAGCAGTTCAGCCCTCCGGAGATTGCACCGCCGCTGCTGGTGAAGCTGGTGGAAGCTATTGAGAAGAAAGGTAAAGGGGGATGCTGAGCACTGAGGGGCTGATACCCCCAAAACCCCCCAGGGAGGGCAGAGGGGGAGGCAGCTGTCTTTAAAAGCTGTTGGCGTTGGACTGAGCTCTGTGGGACGTGCAGGACACAGCTGCCTGCAGGAGGGAAGTCCCTCCCACTCCTCCCTGGCTTAAACTGGGCTTGAGCTGGGCTTGACCCCGCTGCACCGTCCTGCACAGAGGCCTGGGGTGAGGGCGCTGGGTCTGCACGCAGGACGGCCTGCGCACCCCGCGTGGGTGCTGGGGTTTGGGATCTGTGCCATGGGGCCACTGAACTGGGAGTCCTGGGGGCCGAGGGGGTTGGTCTGGACACCATCCAGGCCCAGTTAACCGTGCCGCAGCCGCTGGCCTGCCGGGCTGGCAGTGAAACGGTGCGTGTGCTGGGAGCAGCCGAGCTCGCAGCTCAGAGCAGCGTCCCCGCTTCCGCAGGGTTAGACGGCGAGATGTTGTACAGGTCATCTGGCTCCGAACTGCGGCAAGCGCTGAGAACCGGTAAGAACCAGCTCGGCGTGGTGAGGAGGCGAATCGGCTCAGATGGAGGAGATTAGTGGATGTGACAGCGCCAGCAGTAATGCAATCCAGGCCAGGCTCGCCTGTCCCCGGCGGTTCCTGACTCCCAGCACGCTGCCTGTGGGGCTGGGCTGTCCCCATCCCGACACGTCCCCGTCCTGCGTGGAAGGGATGGGAAAAGGGGGGGCGACATGACACTCCTGCCACCATCCCTGGACAAAGGGACGCGGCGCCAGCTCGGAGACTCACAGGCCAACGAGTGACCCCTGTGCTCGCCTCTCACGGTCTCCTCGGGGTGCCCCGCTCTCGGGGTGCCCCGCTGATGGGTTGGCTGAGGCTTCTCTGGCTCTGTCACGCCACTAATAAGCAGGGGAGGATCTTTCAGCTCAGCTTGGTGGCTGGAGCCTTGGCTCTGCTGTGCCAGCAGCTGATGGCTCTGCCGGGGAGCCTGCGGAGCTGTCTGCCTCTCGGCTGAGCTTGGGCCTCATCCAGCCCCACGCTGGCTTGTCCCCTTCCGCAGACGTTCTCGTAAGCCCCAGCTATGCGGTGCTGTCACCTCTGGCTGCTCTGCATTTGGGACAGGCTTTATGTGCTGCCCCCGCAGGCTGCGCCTTGGTTCAAGGGAGACCTTTTTCCTGCTGGGTTCAGCCTGCGCTTGTCTCTACGACACAGGGAATAAAACTCTCCCCGAGTCGTGCGTGTCCTGGATTCCTGTGGCAGGGCTCAGGGTGTGGGCACCCAAAATGACCTCTGCCCCTTCCCAGGATGGGGGGACCTGTCTAAATTCCTAGACCTGGCTTGTTTCTGGGGTGCTGGGGGCAATTCCAGGCATCCTCTGTCCTGTGAGCTCCCTCGTGGTGCCGTGTCCCGGGGTAGCTGGCCGGGTGGTGTGTGATGGGCTCCAGGCCGGGTGCTGGAGCTGCCAGCTGGGTGCCCCTGTGCCATGGGAAATCTGTGCCCCAGCAGATTGGACCCTGGGCGACCTGGAGCCCTTTGACGTGCACTCCCTGGGCGAGGCGCTGCGAGGTTACCTGCAGGACCTGCCCTCCCCTGTGGTGCCGGTGTCGGTGCACGGAGACATCCTTCGTGTCCTGCAGGGTAAGGGCCTCCCCTGGAAACCGGCGGCCAGGCGGGACGGGCATGTTTTGGGGAATTAAAATAAATCCTGTCCCTATGGGGTCTGGCCCACAGCCCCCGCTGCTGACAGCGCTCCCATGCTGTGACACGGCCGGAGCGTGGAGAGCGGTGCCGGCTGTCCCAGCCCTTCCATCGTGCCTTGTTCCCTCCCCAGAGATCCCCCAGCCGGAGAATTGCCGGAAGCAGCTGCTGCTGGCCCTGGAGTCGCCTGCGGTCCCGCTCCAGAACACGCTCACCCTGCAGTTCCTGCTCCGGCATCTGGGGAAGGTATCGCAGCAGGCCGAGAGCAACAGCCTCCACCCTCGCGCCCTGGGAGAGATCTTTGGTCCCCTTCTCCTCCGGCTGCCTGGCGCCAGGTACGTGAGGCTTTCGGGTTCCAGCCGTGTACCGAGCTGTGCCTGCCAGGACGAGGAGTCCAGCCTGTAACGGCAGGTCTGCCCACAGCCCCTGCCTCGCTGCCCCTGGGATTAAAGTGCTGGCAGCACACAGAGGTGGGACTCAAAGCCGCAGCGGAGCTCTTGCTTCTGTGTCAGCCTGGGATCTGGCAGCTGGGCTGAACCAGCTGACTATGGCTGCCCCTTTCCCCACGGGCACGGGAGCAGTGCCAAATTCTCCCCCACAACCACTGCTCTTATTTGGCTCCTCTCTCCCTGCAGCCCAGAGCTGAGCCCTGACTTCTCTGCCCTGTTTTTGGAGATGCTTCTGCAGACAAAGGAGCTGGAGCCGGAACAGTTGCCTCCAGGTACTGAGATGCCCCTTCCTTGGTGCCCAAAGCGCTGGCGTTTGTGCGTCGTGGTTGTGGAGTCTCTGCCCCCGTGAGTGGGTTGCTGAGAGTGTTTCTGCAGCCCAGCTGTGCCTGGAGGCCAGTTAAAGACTCATCTCGAGACCCCCAGCAGCTACAGGCTTGGGGAGGAGTGGCTGGAAAGCTACCAGTCAGAGAGGGACCTGAGGGGCTTGGTTGCCGGCCCACTGAACACAAGCCAGCAGTGTGCCCAGGGGGCCAAGAAGGCCAATGGCATCCTGGCTTGTGTCAGCACTGGTGTGGCCAGCAGGGACAGGGAAGGGATCTGAGCCCTGGGCTCGGCACTGGTGAGGCCACCCCTCGGTGAGTGGGTTCAGTTTTGGGCCCCTCACCCCAAAAAGGCCACTGAATGACTCGAGCGTGGCCAGAGAAGGGCAACGGAGCTGGGGCAGGGTCTGGAGCACAGGTCTGCTGGGGAGCGGCTGGGGGAACTGGGGGGGTTCAGTCTGGAGAAGAGGAGGCTGAGGGGAGACCTCCTGGCCCTCTGCAACTCCCTGCCAGGAGGGGGCAGAGAGGGGGGATGAGTCTCTGGAGCCAAGGCCCCAGCGCCAGGCTCCAAGGGAATGGCCTCAAGCTGCCCAGGGCAGGGTCAGGCTGGCTCTGAGGAAGGATTTCTGTGCAGAAGGGGCTGTTGGGCGTTGGAATGGGCTGCCCAGGGCAGAGGGGGAGTCCCCGGGATCCCTGGAGGGGTTGAAGAGTCGGGCTGAGCCAGCGCTGAGGGATCTGGGGGAGTTGGGAAGGGTCAGGGTGGGGTTCATGGTTGGGCTGGAGGAGCTTCAAGGGTTTTTCCAACCTGGATGATTCTGGGATTCTGTGAAGGGGAAGGCAGTGCCCATGTACCTGGGAGGTGCGCGTGTACTCCTCGTACAGCAGGTCGTACTCCCAGCTCTTGTCCTGGTACTGCTGGTGATAAACCTTCAGCTGCTCCCCGACGGCTTCCACGCTGTCCTCTTTCACCACTTGGTCCTGCCAGAGGCACAGCCTCAGTCAGGACCTGCTCCTGCCCTACAGCAGCCGGTCCCACAAAACCCCACCAGCCCTGCAGGAGGCCTGGCAGTCACCCCACTAAGCAACAGGAAAGGAGGGGGGACACGTTGTCGTCTACCTAAGGGCCAGGCACGGATGGGGAAACAGCCCCGGTTCCAGCTGGAGGTGTGTCCCTGCAGCACAGGCCTCACCTGCTGGTACTTGGAGATGGGGTAGAGCAGCCTGGTGTCCAGCTTGGCGTTGTACTGGGCGAGTGACTCGTGCCGGTAATGGGTGATGAGCTCCACCACCGAGCCGAAAGTCAGGGGCTCCGAGAAGCCGTACTTCCCTTCCCGGTGAAAGATCTTGATCAGCTTGTTATTGCCTCCCTTCCTGCAGCGGGGAGGGCAGAGGAGAGGGCACTTAACCACCCCAGCACCCGACAGCAGCCCCAAGCCTGGGGACACGCGCAGACCCCCCAGCCTGGAGCTCTGGGGGGACACCAACACCCCTACCTGAGCGTCAGCGTGTACTCCCCCTGGATCTTGCTGGAGGCATCACGCACCAAGAAGGTCCCATCCGGTGTGTCCCGTAGCTTCTCGTTCACCTCCTCCCTGCAAGGAACAGCATCGTCATGGCCTGGGAGGTGCAGTCAGAGCCCCCCTAGATAATAACTCCATAGACAGGGCACCCAGGACGTGAGATGCCAGCCCCCACCTTACCGAGAAATGTCACCCCAGTACCACTCGGCGTCCTGCAAGGGCACACTGTTCCCGTTGGCCAAACTGGCTGCACTGGGCTTTGGCTTAGGCGGTTTTGGAGGCAAAGCTGGAAGGGAAGGAGGGTTGAAGCAGGGTGGGTCTGAGTCCCAGCTCCCCATGGGTAATCCCTTGGAATGCTGGGGCCCCCTCCCTGCTGTAACTCTCTGGGGAAGCCCCCTTAGCTGCCACACTGCTAGGAGCTGCTCCAGGCACATCTACAGCAGCAAATCACAGAATCATCCTGGCTGGAAAAGCCCTTGAAGCTCCTCCAGTCCCACCATGAACCCCACCCTGACCCTTCCCAACTCCCCCAGATCCCTCAGCGCTGGCTCAGCCCGACTCTTCAACCCCTCCAGGGATCCCGGGGACCCCCCCCTGCCCTGGGCAGCCCATTCCAACGCCCAACAGCCCCTTCTGCACAGAAATCCTTCCTCAGAGCCAGCCTGACCCTGCCCTGGGCAGCTTGAGGCCATTCCCTCGGAGCCTGGCGCTGGGGCCTTGGCTCCAGAGACTCATCCCCCCTCTCTGCCCCCTCCTGGCAGGGAGTTGCAGAGGGCCAGGAGGTCTCCCCTCAGCCTCCTCTTCTCCAGACTGAACCCCCCCAGTTCCCCCAGCCGCTCCCCAGCAGACCTGTGCTCCAGACCCTGCCCCAGCTCCGTTGCCCTTCTCTGGCCACGCTCGAGTCATTCAGTGGCCTTTTTGGGGTGAGGGGCCCAAAAC
>NW_020799139.1:1185401-1189393 GCF_003259725.1 Athene cunicularia
GCTGGGGGAACTGGGGGGGTTCAGTCTGGAGAAGAGGAGGCTGAGGGGAGACCTCCTGGCCCTCGGCAACTCCCTGCCAGGAGGGGGCAGAGAGGGGGGATGAGTCTCTGGAGCCAAGGCCCCAGCGCCAGGCCCCGAGGGAATGGCCTCAAGCTGCCCAGGGCAGGGTCAGGCTGGCTCTGAGGAAGGATTTCTGTGCAGAAGGGGCTGTTGGGCGTTGGGATGGGCTGCCCAGGGCAGGGGGGGGTCCCCATCCCTGGAGGGGTTGAAGAGTCGGGCTGAGCCAGCGCTGAGGGATCTGGGGGAGTTGGGAAGGGTCAGGGTGAGGGTCATGGTTGGGCTGGAGGAGCTTCAAGGGCTTTTCCAACCCAGATGATTCTGGGATTCTGTCATTGCTGCACGAGTGTGGTCTGACCCAGCTGCCACAGGCTGGGCACGCTGCCTGCACTGAGCTCTGCCTCTCCTTCCACAGGTGGCTGACACAAAAGGGTGCCCGGCAGAAGAAAATCAACGAGTGGCTGGGCATCAAGAACGAGACAGAGGAGTGAGTGTCCCTGCTCGTGTGTTGTGGGATGGGGGGGAGCTGCAGGAGCATGGGACGTGTGGCTGGTTCTGCTCCGGGCTAGTGGGCAAGTCCCATCTCCCTGCCCGGGAGCTGAGGACATCTTCCCTGCTGGAAGGGGTGACGAGGGTGGGAGAGGAGATGTGGGGGCCACGTGCCCAAACCGACGGGATGTGAGCCTGCCTGTGCTCGTTTGCAGCCAGTACTCCATGATGGATGACGAGGAGGAGCTGCCCCACCACGAGGAACGCACGTGGTACGTGGGGAAGATCAACCGCCTGCAGGCAGAGGAGATGCTGTGTGGCAAACGGGACGGCACCTTCCTGATCCGCGAGAGCAGCCAGAAGGGATGCTACGCCTGCTCCGTGGTGTGAGTACCCCCAGGCAGAGCTGGCGGGGTGTGAGTGTGGCCAGGCCTCCCTCTGCCCTTCTCCAGTTTTGCTGGAGCCTGGCAGAGGCGTCCCCAAGATCTCCTGTCCGCCTCAGCTCCTCCTGCCAGGGCCAGATGTATTTTGGGGGCTGCTTTGGTGATGTCCCCAGCCTGCTGCTGACCCCTTTGTCTCCCTGGCAGGGTGGACGGTGACACCAAGCACTGTGTGATCTACAAAACGGCAACGGGCTACGGCTTCGCTGAACCCTACAACCTCTACGCCTCCCTCAAGGACCTGGTCTTGCACTACAAGCACACGTCCCTGGTGCAGCACAACGACTCCCTGAATGTCACGCTGGCTCACCCGGTCCTTTCCCAGCCACCAGCCAGATGAGCAGCCCATGCACAGCACAACAGCTGCCTTCAGCTTCTCCCCAGGGCGCTGCTTTCTGGCTCTGGACTCTTGCACCCTGTATAGTTGAGTCTCTGTGCTCCTGCCCCCTCCAGAGCCTCTGAGATGTCTGTGACCGTTCCTGGTGTCCCTTTTGGTCAGTAGCTGAAACCCGTGTTTTGCTGATGGGACAAAAAGGCTGGGCTGTTGATTCCCAGTGGGCTCCAGCCTCTAGGAGGTGGGATCCAGTTGTGATTGAATTGCTGGGGGGCAAGCACAGCCCCCTCCCCTTCCCCGATAAGCAGGTCAGAGCCCCCTTCTTGCTGGCAGGTCGCCCCGCTACGCATCACTGTAGAGCTTGGTTCCCGATTCCTCGGTCACCGCCCCAGCCCAGCTCTGCGCTGAGCGAGGGGCTCCCTGCCTGGATGCCGGAGGGAGGCAGAGGAGGAGGAGGCTCCGCTGAGCAGTTGAGCTTGTGCATCCTCCACTCTCGCTTCCCTCGGCGATCTCGCAAGCTGCGGTGGTGTCTGGTACGAGGGGTGCTGCTCCTCCGGTGCAGAGACTCGCTTAGAAAAGAGAAACCCCGTCCTCCATGGGGCTTCTGGGCCGAGGTCTCCGCTCCGTGCCGTGCCCCACCTCACCGTCTCGTTCCCTAATGTTGTAACCACCTCTCGAGTGTTGCTGTCTGGGGAGGGAGGATCTGGTTAGTGATGAATCTCTCGCCTTCGTTGTGCCAACTAAGCTGTGAAATCCGTGTTGGTACCCGTGTTTTTTTCCCGGCAGAATCTATAGGATGCACAGCTCGTTGTTTCTGGCTGTCTTCAGTGAATCTCTGCAAACGTAACCCGTTGAAGCTAACTGTAGCTCTGTAAATATGGTTCTTTTCGTAATCAGCTGCTTACCTAGTACTGGTGTTTGCTGAACTCCCACTATGATATGCAAGCGCGTGGGCAGCAGCCGGCGAGGCTGTTGCAGACTCGGGTCCTACCAGCTGAAGCAGGAGGGAGCCGGAGTCCGACGCACGCTACGAGCCCTACGCAAAATGAAGGACCTCTCTGGTGCAGGAGGACGGTATCTCCGCTGGGCCAAGGGCCTTAGTGCATAGAAATGTATATGCATGATGTCGAACTATGTATGCAAAGCACTTATAATCACGAGTACTGTACGGGGACTTGGGGTGAAAGAGCTGGCGGTTGTGGTTGTGCTGCCCGTCGTGGCTGGCGGGCGCGGGCAGGGATTTGGTGTGTCTGTTCTGAGGGCTTGAGGGCAGCGGAGGTGGCCCTGAAAGAGCTTTAAAAGCCGGACCTGGGCTTTGAGAATTGAGGTCGTGGTGGCATTTTCTTGACTGGGTTATCCTGTCTGCCTGGCTTGAAGAAAGCATTAATTGTCCTCTTGATTTGCCGGAGAGGCTCTTTCCCTTCTGGAGGCTGCGTCCTCAGGACAGGCTGGTGGATGCTGTAGGTTTTGCTGCTTCTGTTTTGTGTTGCGACTCGCAGTTCTGCGGGGTGCTGTGTGCTCCTGCTCTGCCTGCATCCTGCCCTCGACATGCCATCGGCGTTGGGGACGGCGCCGTCCCTCCTCCTCCCCAGCTCAGCTTTGCTCCTCACCTCGCTCCGGGCCTCTCCACGGATCCTTTTGGATCTGGGATTGCTGGAGCAAACGTCCCCTCCCTGTTGCTTGTGGCAGCTCTGCTGTGCTCGACTGTACAGACCCCCTTCCCTGCCCTGCATGCCTCCTCCAGGCCCTGGGCCGTGTTGGTTTTTGGTTCTGGTTTGTCAGTGTTTGGGTGCTCTGGGTGCTGAACTGCCACGAAAGGGGCAGGCGATGGGTCGGGAGCCACGGAGAGGCTGCATTTGACTTTGGGGATCACTTGAGAAAAGCTGTCAGGGATAATTAAGGGAATAGTTCGGGCTTGGACACGTGGGGTGAGAGCACGTGGCAGTGGGGCAGAGAGGCCCAGGGCAGAGACCTCCCAGGGTTTGTGGGGTGACGGTCACACCAACACCCCAAACCTTTCTGCCAGGCTCCCACGCTGGTCACGGCAGCATGTTTTCAGCCTGGGGACTCTGCCCTGGTCCTGTGCTCGGCCCTGCACTCACCCCACAGAGTCCATGTCCCCCCCTCACCACCCCACCAGTGTGAGCTCGGGGCTGGTCCTGCCCTGGGGGGGGGGAATTGCTCCTGGCTCGCTCCCACCGAGCATCGGGGAGAGTCTCGGCTTCAAGCCATCACCTGTTGACACTTCGCTTGGTGCTCACCCCAGCTCCTGGCCGGGGAAATTCCAGCTTCTCTTGACAGCAGGGTTTTTTTTAATCCTTTTGGCTAAATTTCTGCTGTTCTCCCCACGCTGTCCCTTCCTGCAACCCACTCAGAGCTTCTTCCTCCGCAGGAGCGTGGGCAGCTCAGCATGAGCGCGGCGGGGGGGTCACGGTCACCCCTCTGCCTCTTCCAGCACTGCCCGTTCCTGCCCGTTCCTGCCTGCCAGCACCCAGCACCGCGGCCCAGCCCCAGCGGGGCTCTGCTGGAGGGTCCCGTGGACAACGAGGAGGAAAATGCCCTTCCCCAGCACTGCCTTTTCCTGACGGTGCTTGTCTTGGCTCCCTGAAACGCAGCTTTTCCTCCATCTCCCCCAGAGGTGGAAAACCCAAGCCCCTGTCTCTTATACACAT
>NW_020799139.1:1200177-1204090 GCF_003259725.1 Athene cunicularia
CCGCAGGGACTCACCAGAGGAGCCATGGCCCAGGGGATGACGGAGCCAGACACCGCTGGCTCTCTGGGGCTCTGCCTGAAGCCCACCAGCCACGAGTGGCCACCATCTGGGTGGGCCCTGGAGCCACCTGGCAGCAGCACCCAGAGCAGGGACAGGGCCCGGGAACCCCGGAGGCAGCAGGACTGCACAGACAGTCGGTCACCGCACGACGGGGAGGCTGGGATGGATCCAGCAGGGATGGACCCGAGGCAGGGATGGATCTGAGGCAGGGATGGATCCAGCCACTGTGGGTGCTACCCCCCACCTCCTCCATGCATGGGCTCCCACCCCTCCATGGCGCACGGCTGCTGCAGCCCCTCAGCCAAGCAAAGGGTGAAAAGACTTTTAGAAGCAGCTCCCAGCCCTGCCGAGAGCATGGGGCTGTTCAGAGAGCACCGGGAGCACGGAGCCTCATCGGGTCCCCATCAACCTGCTGACACACGGCCCTGCGCCAGCGGGAGAGACGGGGGATGCCAGCACCCACCGTGAGACAGGGGTGGCACCGAGCCGCCCACCAGCCCACTGCAACTCCTGGCCAAGCCCTGGAAACCAGCTGGACTGGGAAAGGAGCATCTGGCCCCCATGGCCCCGGTACCACTGGGGGAGCACAGGGCGGGCAGTGGGTGAGAGCCGGCAGGGCCCTGCGTGCCAGGGCAGTGCCAGGGGTGGGGACGTGTTTGCAGATATAAATCACCGTTGGGAGCAACGCGGAAGAGCCGGGGAACGGGCTCTGCGCAGCACCAAGCCGGCGATTAAATATTTACCTTAGCCAGTTGTGTTTGCCAGTGATGGATCGGCGTTTCCAGGGAGGAGCTCGCTTTTGTTCAAACACGGTCCCCGGTGGGAGACAGGGCCACCAACCACGTCAGTCCCTGGGGACATCGGCCTGACAGGCACAACCACGGCTCCCGTGGCAGCAGCACAGTAAAGAGGTGCTTACAAGGCTCACATTTTTTGGGGGGGGGCAGGAACAAACCAGGTTTAATTTCTGGAAGGTGAAGGAAGAAACTGAAGAAGGACCCTGGGGGCTGCCCCGGGGGTTGCAGCACCTGTCAGGGCCTGAAGTGCAAAGTACAAACACAGCATTTCGAGTGTTGGCACAGAGCAGAAACGTGTCTTTCTGCCCCAGGAACGCGTGTGAGTGCGCCGAGGTGAGGCTTGTATTAAAAAGTGAGCTACAAAAGGCTTTAAAAAGTGAACCTGTCCCCAAATAAATAAATCACTGACTCGTGCCCGTGCCATGCCCCGGTGCCTGGCCATGCCGAGGTCCCTCGTGCTGGGGGCTGTCACCAGCACCCTTTGCCCACCTCGCTGTCCCGCCATGGGGCTGTTCTGTGCGGGGCCACCCGGGGAGATGGCAAAATGCTTTTGGCTGTGCCTGGCCCTGTGGGGATCCTCTTCCTGGAGGCCTGTGGGGCATGGTGTCCCCAGGACTGGGATGGGGCAGGAGCACAGTGTCCCCAAGCCCTGTCCAAAGGGGACAGGGATGTTTCCCAGCAGCTGTACATGGGGCTGCGGGGTGAGAGCAGGGGACAGTCACTGGGAGAGGGCGAGCAGCGTCCTCGTGCCCATCAGGACCTGCCCAGCTCCCGCATGGGGACGTGCTTTTGGGTTCCTCTGCGTCCTGGTGGTGCTGGTGGTCTCCACTGCCAGCCCCCTGCCAGCTCTCCGCTGCCCCCAGCACTCGCCGGGGCAGCACCCAGCCCCCTGTCCCCGCAGCAGAGAGGGGACCCACCGGTCAGTGCTGCTACGTGCCATGGGGCAGGAATGTGACGTTGCCCTCCGTGTCCAGGCACAGCCCCTGGCTGCCCTCGGGCCCCGGCACCGAGCACCCGCCACCACCCTGGTCCTTCGGCAGCGTCCCCTCCAGCACCCGCCGGTTGTCCATGTCCCTGGGGTGGGTGACAGGCGAGTCCTGGTCCCCAGGGTCAGGTGACAGGTGCTCGGTGTCGGCCAACTCTGAGTCGTCTGTGGCTGGTGTCTTGGAGCCACTGTTGTCCTCATCCAAGGGGCTCTCGGCCCCCTCTGGCTCCGTGTCCAACTCACCCTCCTCCTCCTCCTCCAGCGTCAGCTCGCACTGGTACTTGTCGGTGGTGCCGGGGGACACTCCGGGTCCCTCGGGCGGTGGGGACGGGCTGCGCGGGATCATGCTCTGGTACCATTCCCGGTTGTCCTCCAGCGTGTCCAGGATCTCCTGGGCATCGGGGTGCACCAGATCGGCCCACGTCTCCCACAGCGGGTGGGCGATGAAGTCGATGAAGCCCACCTGGGGAAAGGGGCAGAGCTGAGCCCCCCCCTGCCTGGCCCTGTGCCCCCCCTTCCCTCCCCGGCCCTGCTCCGCTGCCCCACCTGCGACTTCTCCACGGAGGCGGTGTGCTTGTCGCACATGGGGCTGATCTCCATCCCCTTCTCCCGCTCCCAGTCACCTTGGCGGAAGAACTCCACCATGATGCGGTCGGTCCACTGCCGGTAGAGCTCCAGTGGCTTTGTGGGGTTGCTGAGGTCGGCGCAGTGCACCATGTTCTGCAGAACCTGCGGACACAGTCACCGCGTCGCTTACCCGAGTCCTTTGTCTCTCAGGGCCACCATCCCTGTGCCAGGAACCCCCTTGACCGTGGCCAGCTGGGGTTGGGAGGGGTGGTGGCACCCAGCAGGACATCCTGGCAGCCCTGGCCGAAGCCAGGACCAACGCTGGCCATGCCAAGAAGGTTTCCCCACTTGTGTCCCTGTGCCCACCTGGATCCGGTCAGAGTAGTTGTCCAGCAGCAGCACCCCCAGGCTGGTCACCTTCTTGGTCTCCACCATAGTTTTCAAATCCGCCAGCAGATTCATGTGCTTGGACATGTCCGTGGCCAGCACCTGGGCAGGGCAGGTTGAGAACAGGGCTCAGCCTAACCCCATCACAAAGCCCCCCAGCCCAGGCCCCCCACCCTGGGGTGGTCCAGGCCCCCCACTCCCCGTACCATGTCGATGGCCATTTTACGGAGCGACTGCCTCTGCTTCTTGCTCAGGTTTTGGAAGATGTCGCAGTTCTCCTCCTGGAGAAGCTTGAAGCCCACGGCCAGGTGGTGGTTCTCCAGCACCGAGGCGTCATTGTACATCAACGCCAGCTCCGAGTCTGCGAGATGTCACCAGTCACCTCGGGGTTCCCCCCACACCCCCCAGCTCCATCTCTGCACCCCAGCTCACTGGTGTTGATGAGGAACTGGTTGGAGACACCGGGGTGGTCAACATCATGGATGGCGCTGGCAAAGATGGCAGCCATGATCTCCAGATCTGTGAAGACAGCCTAGAAATGGTGGAAAAAGGTATTGCAGATGCGTTATGGCCCCACCAGACACACTTGGTGGCCTCAGTGGCCTTGGGCAACCAGGGCTCACCTCCAGCGCGGGCGTGGAGAGGAGGACGTGGGTGGACTGAGCCACGTCGGCGGCGTGGATGTTGTTGTGGTAGGCCACGTCAGCGTGGTAGTGGTCCTCCAGCGTCAGCATGTAGGTGATGAAGGTGTTGACGGGGATGCGGAAGGTCTTCATCAGGTCACGCTCCTGTGGGGAGGCGGGAGGTGGCTCGTCCCCATCCAGGCACGGGGACAGGGACGGGGACACCCCCTCGGGGGCTCACCTGGAAGATGCTGTACATGATGACCGTCAGTGGGCGGTTGCCCGAATACTCGGCGACTTTAAACACGTTGAGTCCCCACTTGTTGGTGTCCTCCAGCTCCTGGGGACCAGAGGGACAGAGGTCCGTGCTGGGGGTCAGCACTGGGGACCCCACAGCTGGCCGGGTCACCCGCACAGGGCTCACCTTGGCCAGCAGCTCCTCCTGGTCCGTCCGCACCCCAAAGCGGGGGATGGCGGCGAGGCTGGAGCCGTGC
>NW_020799139.1:1218566-1226421 GCF_003259725.1 Athene cunicularia
TTTTTTTTTTTTTTCCCCCCCACCCCCCCCTCATTTCAGCCACAGCTCACCTCCCTGCACCCCTCCTCACGTTACCATAGGTAAGGTTGGAGCACACAACAGCCCCAGATGCTCATTTTGGGGGCAAAAACGCCCAAAGCCACAGCTGAGCGTTGCACTCGATGCCATCTTCCACCCAACCTGCTGCCACATGGGGCCAGCTGCCCTCATCAGGGCTGTGCTAGGGCTCAGGACAAAAATATTCCTACAGAGGTGGAAAAAGGAAGGGGAGAGGCAAGCAGGGAAGGCTGCTAAAGGCCATGGTTGTAATTAAACGAAAGCAGAACTTAACGAGCTCCAACGCCTGACCCCAGAGCTTCGCCAGTAGATAAGGCGTACTCAGAGGACTCTACCCTGAGCCAAAGCCAAAGGTCCCATTGTTGTGGTGAAGATTTATCTGGCCAGAACAGACCTTAAAATCCAGACAGCACTGCAGCCGTTTCCTTTTTCACCAAGGCAGCTGTAACACACGGAGTTTCTGTGGCTGGAGGGACACGAAAGGGAGGGAGCAGGTTGGGAAGGGAAAGTCTGACACAGGGCTCAGGCTGGGCTTTGTTAAAATGCCACAAGAGTGTTTATGTTGAGACCAAGTTTCCAGGCGGGAGGACACGTGTGTCCCGTTCCCATCGCCTGGAACTGGCTCCTTGGCAGAAGCCACCTCGCCCGGGATGGGGCTCAAGCTCTGGTGCTGGTGGTGAACGCCTCACCGAGGAAAGGCAGCCATGGAGAACACGTGGCTGCTGTTAGAAACCAAAGGTTTAACCCGTCTGCATGGGGATTTATTACTTAGACCAGGCCTCGAGTGAGGGTTTAGGCAAGAAGCCGGTCAGGGTCAGGCAGAGCTCAGCGCCGTGGCAGACAGAGAGAGGGACTCGTTTGGTAGAGGTTGGTGATTTATTCCTACTCACCACTGTGCACAAATTCTATAAACATTAAAAAAATAAGTATATATAAAAGCATGTTCTTTACTCATTCTCAATACAGTGGTGCTGGCAAAGAGTAGGCTTCAATATGGGAATCAGTTGTAAAAACCAAAAAAACTCTTCAGAACAAGTCACAATATCAGCTTTTCCCCTAAAATGAAGCTGTTTCATCCATTCAGGGTGTCGAGGCACAGCCAGAGCCTCTTGCTTCCCCCCCCCCCGCGATTCAGACCAGCCAGGATATTTTGTGGGTGCATTTTGCTCAGGGGACCCTGCACCCCGGGGGATGGAAGACTGGAGCAACCCGACCTGGGAATTCACAGGAGCTTTCTTAACCTACACACTCCCACACTGGTCTGTGTCCTCAAGGAAAGATGATCAGTGACCAGAAAAGGACGTGACAAGTAGGTGTAGTGAAGTCAATCACTAGGTACCAGAAGAAATCAGCTTGAGAAATATTGTCAGAGTTCAGGATTTTGTCACAGGCACGAGGGGGAGTTTTCAAAGTGGAGGGGAAAAATAAACCAGCAGCTTGGTTGCTTTTCAGAAAATAAAAACACCCATGGAAAGTTAAGGGGAACACCAGCCTTCTGCGAGAAAACACAGAAAACCCTTTCCTTTAAAGGAAACTTCTAATCTGAAGTCAAATTAGTAATACACTAATTGGGAAACCCTCATTTATCACAACGCTCTCTTGGAAACAACCCCTGAAGGCCAATGCAATGTTCATTCCAATCTCTCCTTTAAGCTATAGGAGAGAGACAGAACTGACTGGCCAGAAATAGAAGATAAGCAACAGCTTAAAAGTTTGTTGTTTTTCGAAAACCCCAAACCCTTAAGACTAATCATGCAAAGATACAATATCCTCAAGTTCAGTGTTTCTAAACCAAAACACTCGCATCTGTTTACAAATGCAACAAGTTTCCCAAGTTTCAAGTATTAAAAAAAAAAAAAAAGAATCCAAACAATCCAGAAAAGTGTTTGCCTTCGTTCTTGTACCACTGTACAGGATAATCTTTTTAAATTAAACCTGGTGACCCTGAAAAATTAAATAGTGCTTTCACTCTCAGGAGAAGGCAGAACTTAGGTCCTTACCCATGAATGGTTTGGTTTTGTTTGTTTTGTTTTTTTTTTTAAATATTTCCAATGACTTGCTGACTACAAGGAGCGAATAACTCCACTCCACCAGATTAAATTGTGAGGGGCTTCCAAACTACACGATTCGGGCACTGATCAGCTGGCGGAAGAGTAGAAAGGGAACGTTTTTTTTTGAACACATGGCAATCCTGAGGTGATAAAAACCAACCGGCATCGCAGCACTGTCCCCAGCCAGGGCACAGACAGCCTCTCATTGCTTTGCTGATTGTCTGCCTGGCTTTTTTTCCTGCTGGCCTCTTCCACTGCCAGGTATTCCTCGGCCACGGCCACCAAACACACCTACGGGGCAGAAAGAAAGAGCATGGATGGAGCAGCAGCACTGTAAGCCAGCAACATCTCCCAGCCACTCAGAGCTTTACAGTTACGTGTGCTTTACCCAAGCACACGCTTATTTTCTAGTCTTAGAAGCAAATCCAGAGCTTTTAGCTCTCTCCTTGTCAGTTCCAGACCTCGTATTTACAAGGTGGATAAATTTATCCCCTTCGAGCAAGTTCAGTGATCCCTCCCCGGTGTGCTGAGCCCTCTAGCCAGCTGTGCTAGCACAGTAAATCAAAGTTAACTTCTGAAAAGCTAACCAAGGAAGCGATATGTTTTAAACCCGCTGGGATGAGCAGGTTATACCGTGTCCCCTGAGAGCTGTAAGGGCAAACCAAAAGCAACGAAGAGGGTGACTCATTAAGAGTGCTCAGCTGCAAAATGGGAAAAAATACATCCCTCTGTCACCACCTCGCTGCTGGACAGAGTGATCTGCTGGCCTGGAGAGGGCAGTGGGCACAGGGCACTGCCAACAAGGCAGCAGGAACTGGGAGGCTGTGGTGAGACCCACTGCAGCGGTACGAGCGTCCTCCTACCTGAGAGCTGCGTCCACCTTTGTCATGGGAGCTGCAGAGCCCACCCCCGCCCTCCCCTCCCTGCTCAGATTCACCCCAAACAGCTGTTCTAGGCAGTAGGTTTTGTCTTGGCATCACACAAGTGATAAAGGGACCACGGGTCTGCCCTGCCAGCCACCTTCTCACAAAAGGCAGAACCCAAAGGGCACCCAGTCTGGGCACCAGGCAGAAAAGCTTCTCTAGAGCCCTCTGCTCTGGTTGCTTCATCGAGGAGACGTGCCTAAACCAGAGGTAAAAACCAAATTGCTCCTAACCCTGCAGTCTTTGGGATGCTCCCAGGGCTCTGGCTGCTCCCAGAGCAAAGGCTGCTCTGCAAAGTACTTCTGAATTTGGCAAGCTGAGAAGTCAAAGACGAAGGATTACCAGTGTCAGAAACAATAATCCTTTCAACTGTGTGCACAATTATAGCTTTACTTCTGCCTGCCGGCCTCTCAACAAAATTGTCCTGCCTTTTTTTTTTTTTTTTTTCCCCTCCTCCCTTCATGTCTCAGTAATGAGAGCCAAACCTTTTAGCTAATTAGCAAATGCCGAAGCTTCCCTTTAAAATATTCCATCAGCGAATTTAAGCTGCACATCAAAACAGCAGGGAACTCCACCTCAAACAGAGCTCTCCACAAGGTGGATATTTCCACAGCAGAGAAAAATATTTCAGCTAAAATGTTTGTCCAAATGACCATATCCAAAAGAGCTGTTATGCCAAGGGCTTTGGACACTTGAAAGGGAAGGAGGAAAAATAAAGGAGCCTTCAGATTTGTAAAGGTCACTTTTGCATGCTTGGAGCTCCCAGGAGGTAGCAAGGGAAGCAGAAATTAAAGGTTTTTTTTTCCTCCAGAAGTCCCCGTGAGTCGGAGAGGCCGCACGTGGCGTGTCCTGGTGTGGTGGGATGGCCCCAGGTAGATCCCAGCTGTCCGACCAGGATTCCTCACGTAGTCAAATCAAGGGCAGCTCATTAAGGCCCCTCCGCAGGGAAGCTCTGCCTGTCGGTGTCTCACTCCCCAGGCCTCTTTCTAAAACCCAAGATCTCCCAGGCCAAACCCAATCTGCCTGTAGCAAGTGAGGACACTCAGGATTTTAAACTCCTACTGCAGGCTAAGCCTGTCCTGAGAGCAACCCCGGGGCCGAGCGAGGTGACCACAAGGTGAATCGCAAAGATGTGGCAGGAGGGGTCAGCAGGAAAGGAGAGAAACGGCCCCTGGGCTTCCAGCAGGACAGTTTGGGGAGAAAAGAGCAAATATATCTGCAAGTGCTCTGAGATCACCTAACCGTGTGAAGTGGGGCAGGGAAGGAAGAGTTGTTTTGGTGACCTATTTCTTCCTAAGTGGCAACCTCCCATTTTATCAGAAGCATGAATTATTCATGTTGAGCAGGAAAGACACAAACCCTCAGATATTTTTTTAAAAAAAATAAATCAACAACTCAGGAGATCAAAAGCCCCATTATAATGGGAGAAAAGATGATGTTTTTCTCTCATTGCCACAGTCAGAGCCCAGTCTATTTTCAAACAGAATAGCCATTTGTTTCCCTCCCAGACTTGCTAAGCTAACAGACACCAGTTCTGTAGGGCCACGCTCCCCAACTAGCCAGGAGGGGTAGAAACAGTCAAGTTCAGACTCTCTTAGACTCATGCCCAACCCCAGTAAGGAGGGAGGCACATCCCTGGCATGAATCTGTTCTATTCTTTGGCAGAGGCTGCTACAAGCGAGGCAACACGCTCGCTCAGCTAGATCTGGCACAGGAGCGGCTCCAGCTTCCCCCAGTCCTGGGATTAAAGCCGAGATGCAAGAGCCATTCCTTACACAACGGGTGAAATTAAAGGCAGGGATCCCGCTCACCCCACTCCGAGCTGAAAAACAAACAGGATCGTTACCTCGTCCAGCACCTCCAACACCACGGCCCTTCTGTTGCTTCTGCTGTTGCATCCCACCACGGCCTCTGCCCTTGGACACCACCTCTTCTTTCACCATGTCAATTATTTCATCGGGGATACGCAGGTATTTAATTGTGCTGCCACGAATGTAGCACTCTGGCATTCTCCAGAACTTGTCTCCATCCTATTGGGGAGCAACGTGTTAGGCTATGAACAAAACCTGGTGTTTTTGTATCACTTTCGAGGCATTTGAATATTTCTATCACTTCTGGAGAGCGCGCCAGCTCCGCCAATCTTTTCTGAAAGCATACATCTGCAACTAGCTGTAAAAAAGGGTGGGTTTCCTCCCCCCCCCAAACACATAGCCTTACAACCTGGGCGGAGGGCACTCAGCCACAAGCAACTCTAGTTTCAATCTGTTCCACAACTGCCTCTAACACACGCAGAAAATAAAGGAAGAGGCGGCTGAGGGAACAAGCACCTTCTCTTCTCGTGTAAGAAGGGACTCGAAAGCAGGATCAGAGAGGAGAGGGTGGTTAGTTACACACACAACAGCGACGAACAACAACTCTGGCAAGAAAAACTCAGCTGCGGCAAAGGCGTCTGCACAGCTGGGTTTCTTCTCCAACAGCCTCGGCTGGGAGTCACCTCGCTCCTTCGCTCCTCTGGGGCGTGGACGGAGCAGAGGCGCAGGTCTGGAGCCAGCTGGCTGCGGGGTGTGTGCCACCAGAGCACAGCAACTGCGGAAAATAAGGAGCTTACGGATTATATATCTATATTTTAAAAGTCTCCGGGCGGCCAGTTACAGAGCAGCCATCTCTAGATGCTGTTTGTTAGTTGTTTAATGAAGTTTCAGGGCTTCACTTCCCACATACCGAGGGCGGCTGTGGGAATAGGGATGGAGCAAAGCTGAACAACTCAGCCGCCCATGATGTAACTGGGAGGAGGGACGGGGACCCACCTCGCCCCGTTCCGCCACCGCAGCCCCGGCTCGGCAGCGGCTCCGTCAGGGTTTGGCTGCAGATGGGATCGCTCGAGCCCAGCGATTCTCAAGTGGCAGCATGTGGACGAGGCATCTGTCATGTCCCACAAGAGTAGGTTAAACAAGAACGCCTCGTTCCTTCTCTCCTGGGAGAAAATAGTCAGTTCCCCCCCACACCCCAGGAGTTATTTGGGGCAACTCTGCCTGTACAGGCAAGTCCTTCGCGCACAAGACAAGACAGAGAGAAACAGTTCTCTTCCAAAAGACACCCAGCAAACCCCGCCCTTCCTTGGATCCGCCTGGCTGCTCCTTGGCTCGGGATGCAGGAAGGGATGGAGCCGGGCTCCCTCGCTTCCTCGTTCCGGCCTCCCTGGAGTAAACAACGGCCTCCGGGGCCGGGGCTGCCCGTCCGCCGCCGCTCCGTGCCATCTAGTGGCCAGTCCCCACCAGTACCACCAGTATCACGCCGGCAGTAGCTCCAGCGCCGCTTTCACCCGGACTTTGGAGCTTTTTTTTTTTTTGCCTAAGGGAGGCAGAGGCACAGCTGATGAGCCTGGCTGCTTTCCTGTGTGACAGAATCCCTCTAGATCACTCAGAGGGGATAAAAGATGAGCTATCGCTCTTCCACAGCGGAACACTCAGCCGTAGGATGCGGCTTCTCAAGGAGAAGGACATCACCCGTGTCGTGGGCACAGATGAGGCTTTGCTACCTCCTCTTAGTCCCCCTCCTGCTAAATTCAACAGCAGTTCCTTCCCTGTTTGTCCCACCACAACCCACAAATTTCTAACCCCACTGCTCTGCCCCAAAGGTCCCTCCTCAAACCTCACTCAGGGTGTTTTACTCTGTCATGCCGACACACAAACGTGCCTCTGTGTCCCGGCAATATCACTCAGGACTTTCCTGTTGAGGAGGCAACAGGTACTGGGGGTTTGCAGAGAGATTTTTCAGAAGAATGAGGATTTCTGCCAGTCTCTCCCACAGAGCTCTGATGTTTTGAGGCAGAGAAAGAGCAGCAACAGCCAACATCCATCCGGCTGCTGCTTCCCACAGTGCACAGCTAGCAGGGACAAGACCAGACATTTCTGACTGAGGTCAAAGCCCAAAACACAGATCCCAATCTTCTGGAGCACCTTTGGCCACGGGCAAAAGTACCAGACGGCTCAGAGCCTCGGCGTGGGTAAACAACAGGCTCCTCCGTTTTGATGTGGAGAGTTAAGAGGGTGAGAGAGAAGCAAGTTAATAAAAGTTAGCACGGTGTTTGAAGCAGATCTCGCTTCTCAGACAGCGTGTGACAGATGAAAGCTCCTTTCTTGGGAAACCCAGCTCAGCATCACAGCATGGGCTACCGTGCCCCATCCTGCGCCCCCCCCCGGCCTCGCATCAGGAGCCCTCTTGGAGAGGAAATGCTCACAGGGCCCTTCTGTGCTGCGCAGAAACCCACCCTGCTAGAGAGTGCACGTGTGTTCCTTTGTTACAGTTATTATAAATAACGGTATTAAACTCGCTTTTCAGGCCAAAGTCACACTTCCACAGGAGCGATGGCCTCTGAGTTACAGCAGAGCCAGCCCAGCGCCCTCAGGGGACGCTCCCCGGGGGCACGGAGGGTGGGTGACCCCAGCCTGGGGCAGGGGGCTCCAGCCTTACCCGGGACGTGCAGATGACCTCCCGCAGGTTGATGTTCATCCAGTTGTCGCAGCTCACCAGGTGCCCGTTGTACGTCTCTCCGTTCTTCAGCTCCACCAGCTGCAAGAGACAGGAGTCACGGGGCGCCGGTCCAGGCCCGGTACGGGAACCTGTCCCGGTGTTACCGGCAAGCCCAAGGCCAGGGTGGCCCGTGGGGACCGGGGCTGGGCCGCGCTACTGGGACTCACCATGGGGTGGTTCTGCGCCGTCTTCAGCAGGGACAGAGGCAGCTACGAGAGGAAGAGAGGAAAGAGGCCTCAGGCACCGCCGGGAACCGAAACACCGACCGCGACACCTGTCTCTTATACACAT
>NW_020799139.1:1226471-1255747 GCF_003259725.1 Athene cunicularia
CCGTGCGCTCAGTGCGGGACGGAGCCGCGATGGAGAAGCCGCGGCGGGCGGTGGTGGTGACGGGTACGGGGCGGCGGCGGGGGGAGCTGTACCCTCTGTGGGGTGATAAGCAGGAGGTCTGGGGATGGAGGATGAGATCTGGGGGACATGAGGACGGGGGCTGCTGTGGGTGAGGGGTATTGGGGCTGGAGGGGTGCACGCTGTTCCGTGAGAGGCTTTGCGGCGGCTTCCCTAGCGTTTGGCCACACAGTGGGGGGGCTTTGGGATCCCCCTTTTCTATCCCGCAGCCTCCCCGGGGGTTTACTGGTTGGGGAAAGCTGGGGAGCGATTCTCCTAAGGAGTGGGAGAAACATTTGGGGTGCAGGTAGGGATGGGGGTGGCATTTGCTCGCTGACCACCCCATCCTGAGCCGTCAAGGTGTTGAAGCTGTTACCAAAAATCACCCACGCAGCACTGGCAGAAGCGCCTCAGGGAAGAATAAGGGAGGGAATGAAAAGGCCCCGACATCCGAGAGCTTGTCAGGCTCCTTTCCCCCGGGGTACAAAGGCCGGCCGGCTTGATTTGTGGGGAAGGCAGCTCTGTGACAAATGGGGAACTTGGTGAAACTATTCAGATCTCCCCACCACCACCACCACCACCCCCAGCAGCTGAAGTTGAGGCCGTTTGAATAGCGAGCGCGGGGGCGAGGGGTTTGTTGTCGTCGATGTGCTGGAGCGGTTTTAATTGGAGGCAAGTGTCTTTGCAGAGAGCAGTTGCGGAGAGCGAAGAAGCAGGTGGCAGCAAATTCTGGCTTTCCCAAACCTGTATCTAAGTGCTGAGCGGCCGCACTTGGCGGTGACTAAACAGAAAACTTGCGTCAGTAAATACTCTGCCGCTTGCAATACTTCTCTCTCTTTTTTTCTTCTGTTTTCAGGGAAGTCTGTTTCTAAAATGCTGTGGTTATCTTATCAGGTCTATCCTTGTTTGACAATCTGTAGTCGATGTCACACTAAATTCCTTTTTGAAACTAGCAGTGGCATGGTGTTCCGAGCATGTGCTCGCTGAGGATAAGTATTATTTGTGTGCAATTTCTTTTTTAGAACTGTTTAAGGAGATAATCCCATAAAGATCTCTGCAGCTGGTTTACTGCTAATGAGCCTTGGAGGGCCCTATTGTGGATGCGGAGGAACTCCTGGGCATGCTCGGTGGAGTTTCATGCTGTCGACAAAGTTGCTTATCTTCTGCGAAAGAGATAACTCGAGGGATCTATATAGGAGATGAGTCAGAGGAGCAATAGCCTACAGTTGTATTTGTGCCAGTTTGCGTTTGGCTTCAGAGTGAGAGGGTTACGTTACGTGCGTGGGCACCTGTAGAATTTCAGCCTTCCAGCGGCTGAATTGTTAAAAAGAAATAGATGTATTTTATTTCTTTTGTAAGACTGTTACGATTTCTTTCAGAATTCACGATTGTTTGTTTCTGGAGAGTTGTGTAGGGCATCCCTGACTTGCAGAAACCTCTGAAAAGACATTTGGTATTCAAGTTGTTCCCCAGTGCTGCGGTCACAGCTTGCCTTAGTAACATGGGAGGCTTGCTCACAGGAAAACACACCTACATTTTGATTTTGTGGAGACCTTTGGAAGATTTATTCTGCGGAGATATCGACGTTGGTTAGACTGTAGGAGATCCATCAGTGCCGACGAGCCCATGCTGTGCAAATTCCTTAAGTCATCATGTGCAGTGTAACCTCAGACTTACTGTTGATAGCAAATAGAATGTTTCCATTAACGTGTCATATAATATTTGTAGTCCCTCTCAAATGCTTTCACGAGTTAGACAAAATTTATGTCTCTTAATTGCATTAGGCTCATAGGGTAACTCTGACATTTTAAATTAAACTATATTGACGTTGCTCCCAGATAAATGGCCCAACCTTTGTGTGCTTGCTCAGGAAAAGATGTTATGGATTACTAGTTAACTCTAAGTTACTCATTAGGAAATGTAGACGTGGTGTGTAAGTACCTTTGATAATGCTATCATAACCTTTGCTGCTTGGCCTAGGTGGGTTGTTAGCAGCATTTTGTTTTATTTCCTCCTAAGGCATAACTAATGCTAACAGAGATCTTGGTGAAGTCCCGAGCAGAGAGGAAATATTTGAGACAGGCTTGTCCACATTTCTGGAAGCAGCTGCTGTGGGCTAAAACAATCAGGAGTAGAAAATCCAATCGTGATTCTCATGCCGTGACATCGGTCAACTTATCTGTTAGTAAGTTTTTCTAACCTGGTCGAGAAGGAAGAAATATGCTTCCCCAGTATCTGCTGGGAGAAAAGAGTGTCTTTTGAGGCAAACTATTGTTTTCCTTCACAGTAAAAGGTGTGTAGTTCAAACATTTCTGTGAAGGTCTCTTATTTATTGCTTGGATATAAAGCTTGGGCATTAGAAGGAGAGGATTTTCTGTCAGGGTGTATAAACCAGGAAAGCGTTGACCAAGCTTTGCAACTGTAAGTTTAGTCAAACCTGTAAGGATGACCTCATCACTGTGGATTTTTACTTCTCTTCCAGGGTTTGGTCCGTTTGGAGAGCACGCTGTTAACGCCAGTTGGATTGCAGTTCAGGTAACACTCTAACTTCGTTCTTAGCGAGTTAAAACAGAGCGCCGTGCTGATAACGTATCCTGCCCATTTTGGTTTGCAGCTCTTTTGTAACCTGTCTTCCCAGTTTATTAACTGAGACCAGCTCGCTCCAGATATCCAGATGGTCAGCTGGATAATGTTTTATTCACTTCTCAGAAAACAATCCCTTAGCTAGTAGAATTTAATGAGACTGAGTTAATGTAGCTGAAGCGAGTAAGGAATTCGTAGGCTAACTTCCTAGATTTGAAAAATGTTAAATGGGGCAGGGAGTCTGGAATCTTCCTCTGCCGTAGAGAATTCAAAATAAATAAACAAACCAACCCTGAAGAATTTTCATGTTTTTCTCTCAGCTCTAGCTTGAATCTGGGCAAGTTGGTTAACCCTTAAGCCAAGTCTCATCCCTAATGAGACTCCCACCTGGTAGTTTTGTGGACTCGAGCACACTGCGGCGGTATCCAATGTGGGTCTGAATGTCAGGACTCCAACTCCGAAGCAAAGCAGCTGCTGCTGCCTCCTTTCTTCCCCCGGTTCCTTCTGCAGCCACCTGCTTTCGGTGGCAGAGCAGGAGGAGTCGGGGGTCAGACAGTGTTTGTGCTCTGGAGCAGGTGATGCTTGATGGACCTTGCTGGAGGCAGGAGCGCTCGCAGAGGATCGTTGCTCGAGCAGATCGTACACGCTCAAACAAATCGAGTTTATGCCACTTGTAGCTGCGTAGCTGCGTGAGCATGCTCATCATAACGCTGATATATTCACAAATGAGGCCAGAAGAAGAAATCAAACTCTTGCTAGGTGCCTAACCCAGCTGAGGAGTTAAGGTTGCAGGCTGTAAAAGCATTAGCGAGGGACAGTGCTGCCACATTATCCTGTTTCTTCCTTATTTGTCACTTCTGAATGTGGTTTATGACAAAGCTACTGGGAATTCAAGGTACCTTTTAGTACAGTTGCCCAGGGAATTAAATCTATTTTTCTCCCCAACACATCTCTCCTTCCCTTCAGAACTCTGAGATTAATATCTTCTTTAGAATGCTTTTAAATTAAATCACAAACTCTAATCAATTACAGTCAACTAATGTCCAGATGTCTAATGTGTCGGCTGCTATAAGAAGACCAAACCTTTGCCTGCAAGAGCCTTTTGGAAATTAATATATTTGAGTTAGGGTTCGCTCGGTTTAAGTTTGGGGAAAAATGCAAGCTGTGTATGTGGGGGGAAAAAAAAAAAAGCATGTTACTGATATTTAGTAATGAGGCTAATTGATTTGGTTTGTTCTTATTCGTGTAACGTCAGTTGTTGTAAACAAGCTACTTTTATTCTAGAGGAGATAGACAAAAGGGTATTGTGCTTCTGGGACAGGAAGAGTGGTGGGTGTTCGGATGTTGCTTACAAAACCAAACCTGATGTATAATTCCTGTAAAGAGAAATGGCGTGTCATTCCTTCAGCCTGGCAGCTCGAGGCTGCTCAGCTGTGCGGCTGATAGATGAAGTAATCACGTGCATTTTAAATTCATTTTATGGGCTTGGGGGTGTTGTTTTGAGAGTATAAAACTACAGTTGGTGGTGTGCGATCTGCTGCGTCGGAGCCCGTCTTCCTCCAAGTCCCATTGAACAGCTCATGCTAGCTTCTAACTAAAAACATCAACTTTCAGGCAGCGGGGAGGATTTGCCTTTCCTTACCCCGTCTCAGCCCTGAGAGGCCCAGACAAAAAGGAACAGCATGTCTTTGAGCACATGCGAGTTGGGCATTGTGCAAGTTTCAGACAGGGGACTTCATGGAGCTGAGTGGACACAAAGGCGTGTCTGAGTTTCTGAATCCCAGACGGTGTGATCTGCATTTTAATAGAAGAAAAATCAATTAAACAATCTTTGTAAGTCCTTCCTAGCTTTAGGGCTAAGCTAGTTCTGGTTTATTACATCTTTTATTATTCTGCATCCCGAGGATAAAATTCTCTGCTTTTCTTTCCAGTCCTCTTTTTGGTTTTATTTGGCTTGTATAGAACACGGGTACGGTGTGTCTTTTCCCCCAGACTGCAGGGAATTTCTAGTATAGCTGTTCAGTTTTCAAAGCTGAACGACTTTTACACGTGGGTACCTTAACTAGTGGCAGTAGCAATCTAATAATGGTAAGATCAAATGTAAGATCAAATGTTTGGGGACTTTTTTTGCATGGGGAAGAGATTTCCTATAAATTCAGAGGGAAGAATAACTTCTTCCCGCTTTCTTTTTTGAGGCTTCTGTGTTTTCATCGTTCTAATATTTCCTTTGAGGATTTTTTTCCGCTGCCATTTTTGCTTGGGAGAGACCTTTCTTTCAAGAAGTTGTTACTGAAACGGGCTTTCTCAGTGCATTTTCTGGCCTCCCTGATGGGACTTAGGTGCAGGCACAGGTGTGCCCCGTGGACTGTGAAGCTAATGGGCTCCTGCCTTCATCCCCCTGAAGTGCTTCTGGCTGAGCCCGAGGAGGAGGAGAGAGGTCAGAGTGCATTTTGACATTACTAAGGACAATTGCTGTCAGGGTGTCTAGACAGACCTGATAAGGATATTAAAGGCTCACAAAGACGACCATTGTTGAGGGGTCAGGGAATCGGTCAAACATGTTCGTTTTTCTATATTTGTCAGGTATACAAGGCTGTGGGTAATAAGTTGTCTGGGGGCCAGGGTACATCTTTATTATTGAATGGAAGCGCCCCAACGCTGTGTTTGGTTAAAAGAGAGTTGTGAATTTGTAAAGCTACAGTTTAGTTTGTCTGCGTTTGGAGAAGGTGGCTGTCGCCGAGATGGTGCAGCCCACACGGCCCGAGGTTTCTTGCTCCCTGTTGATGCTGGTTCTGAGCAGCCGGTAAAACTTTCTGCCATCAAATTCATCTTCAGGAGCTGTTTCACGCTCTTTAGAGACGTGATAATGAATTCCTACCAATTAACGCTCTGGAGATCTTCCTAAAGAGACTGACTTGTATTTGAATACGCTCATTTGTAAACTACTTACTTTATTAACACACCACATAAACCAGCTAACGTTTTGAAGGCAGATTTGTGTAAAGAAGATGTGATGAAACATCACTTAGCATCCATCTCTGGTAATGAATGTCTGTGTGTGCCAGACACTAATCAATACAGCAAGCCTTTAATATCAGCCTTGCCCTTAGAGCCAGAGCAAGTGATTTATCATTGTTGTTGCTCATATCTGCTGGTCCATGAAAGTCTTACTCTTGCCTTTGCTGCGTGGTTTAGTTATCTTAAATCTTGTTGCCTGTCTGTGGTCTGTCCATACAAGTGTCAACGCTTGGGTTTTTTCTCAGTAAAGAAACAACTCCTGCTGATAACTACAGAAAAAAAAAAAACTAATATAGCTCATGTTTATACAGAGGAGGTGGGATTGGGGGAGTCCAAAAACCTCAGCTTGTTCTCTCCTTTTAACTGTCTTTAATTCGGAAGACTTAGGGAAACACAAGATTTGAAATGGAGTAAGCTTCGCCGAAAATAGCTAATCTGCACTCCTTAGCCTGAAGTTTGCAAGTATAATTTCTGTGTGCAGGAAAAGAAAGCCTAAGAATTGCATGAAAGAGCAGCTCTTGGTTCTGATCACTGAATCTGAACCTGAAATAGAAATAACTCAATCGTTCAAGAATATTTTGAAAAGTCCTTTGATAGTTTGATGACTTCTTACATTGTTGTTTCTGCTTCTGATCCATGAGGACAACCACAGCAGTTTACGAGTGTGAGTTGCAGGTTATTTTCTTGCTGCATGTGCAGCCCCGTCGGTGTTAGCATGAGGAACCATTCTGAGCTTTTGGCACGAGTAAGCTTGCGTTTTTCAGCCGACACGTATCTCGGAGGAGAGCAGCACCAGATGACGCGCTTCTGCTACGTATTAACTTGTGAAAAGCTGGAGTTGGTTCTTGTAACAAACACAGGCCTGGCGATGCAGATGCAAGAGCACACGGCTGCTCCTGCCTTCAGAGGGAAGGATGCACTTGCAGCTCCTTTCCAGAGGAGACTGAGCTATGGGAGGACTCAGACTAAGGCTCTAAGCTTTGTGGCATGTACAGTCACTTAGCAGTCTTGAAAAGCAGCTGTAAAGTTTTTCAGAGTGCCAAAAAATGTCTTCATCAGAGGGAAGCTTGATCCGAGTGAGATGCTGTTGGAACTAATTAAACACGGTAGCTGAATTCGCTTCAGCTGCTGGAAAAGTGCCTCCCGGTGTAGACTTGTACAAGGCTCCTAGGTTTGAGCTCAGCTGATAGTTTCAAGAATATTTTTTTCAGAGGCTTTAGACCCTGTGGGTGTATCCTTTCCTTGAGTTCTTGAAAGTTTGGGTTTGATGGCTCTGAAAGGTTGCACTTCTGATGAAGTCCTGTTCTGGGCTAGACTGGCAAAGTCTGAAATACCAAATGAGCAAGGCTCAGACCAAAGCTTTACTGGTGAGACTGGAGTGTGCTGGAATGGAGACCAAAGCAGAGCAACGGGGAAGTGTCCAGGACCATGGGCTGCATGTAGAGGGAACTCAGAGCGTTGGGGTGAAACTGTGCTTTCCAGTCAGGTGTACTGGGGGGAAAAAAGAAAAGATCCTTCCCCTTCCCTCTGATTTTAAAGAAGTCTGCAAGGTATTTAACTGACACTACGTGTTTTAAAAGGTTTAAAGGAAATTGGCTAAGTTGATTGCCTGGATATTTGGGATGTTTTCAAGGCATGGCTTTAGTTAACGTTCTAGAGGGAAAAATAATTTACTGCATTAGTCGAGTCACTACAATGGTAACAGCTCATGTTGCAAAGTTAAGTACAATATATTTGGTATTAGGTAGAGCCAGCGCTGGAAACCTGTTTTACATTTTGGAAGCAGGCTGCACTGTATGCCAGATTCTGCCAAAGTAAAAGTGAGACAAATATGTTGAGGAGGGTGTGCCAGTGTTGCTTCAGTATCTGATACGAGGAGTGTTTGCTGATATTTGTGGGGACTCACAGCCACAGAATCGGAGCCTGGTAGCACCGTCACCTAATCCTGAGAGCTCTTTATCTGCAGACAGGTAGGAATTTGCTGTCCAGGCCAGGAGTCCTGAGCAAGGACAAATTAGACAATGAATATAATCCTCCCGATTCTACTTTCTCTACATAATACCTAGTTCTTTCAAGAAGTGAATATAACTATAAATAATGTAGCCAACCTTTCTTTTGAGTGTGGGTGTTGCTGATAACTATTGTCAGTTAAATGTTGGTTTCTTTGTTATACACACATCAGAGCAAAACAAACGGTCCTGTCGAAGACTGTTAACACAGGTGGAGAGATGTCTTTGTTGTTCCCCCTTATGTCTGGGTTTGGGTTTTTTTCACAGTGGTGTTTACAAGGTTATACAGCCTGTAGTGAGAATTGATGTTAGTCCCTCACAGCAGACTCACTCTGCCCTTAAACCTCCCTGAAGTGTATCCTCTGCTGAGTATATCCTCCTCCTCGTGTCTGACCATCTTGGCTTTGTTTCCTTATATTCTCAGGAGTTGGAGAAGCTAGGACTGCGAGATGACGTGGATCTGCATGTCTATGAAGTCCCAGTTGAATACCAGACAGTGCAAAGACTCATTCCTGCATTATGGAAAAAACACAGTCCACAAGTGAGTGAGTGAAGGGAGGAGGAGAAAAGACAGGGCAAAGGGTTGAAATCTGTCCTGCATACAGCAACGAACGTAACACGAATCCCATTTTTTAACGTATGTTCAGCCTGGTAGCCCCTCGCTAGGTCTTTTTTTCTTGCGAGAACACGTGAATTTGTAGAATTTTATAGCTCAGATTAGAGTGCTCCAATTAACGGGAGCAGTCAGTGCGAAGAGGCCGCTGCAAAGGGCTGTCTAGACAGCTGGTGGTTAGTCTGTGCCACCTGGGCTCCTCAGCGGTGGGCTGGGCTCTGAACCTGCCAACCTGCATGTTGACCTGGATTAAATTACAATTTAGGCCAGGAGGGGGTGAAAGAAGAATTGTTCTGTACCAGACCCACGAGTTCATTGATAAAATGACTTATTACTGTGATATTCATGTAAAAACTCCTGTAACGACTCCATAAGTCTCTAACTGGGAGTAGCAGGCTGTTGATTTTCCACTGTTTGTCCGCTGGTTTGATCTAACGTGCTTCTTTTCTCTTGTAGTTGGTGGTTCATGTGGGTGTTTCGGGTATGGCTACGACTGTAACTCTGGAGAAGTGTGGCCATAACGTAGGTTATAAAGGCTTAGACAACTGCCGTTTCTGCCCGGGCTCTCAGTGTTGTGTTGAAGGTGGCCCAGAATGCATCGATTCCATTATCGACATGGACACTGTTTGCAAGAGAGTCTCAGCGTTGGGGCTGGATGTGACTGTCACCATATCTAAGGACGCCGGCAGGTACGGGGTCACCAGCCATCGATGGGGACAGCAGACTCATCCCACAGGGCCTGTTCCCTTCAGGCTCAACTCCTGAGCTCTGTACAGTTCATAGGCGCTTCACTTCCCACGGGGCTGGCATGGGAAAACAGTCTGAAACGTACAGACCCAGAATTGGAGACTTCAAAAAAAGGAAAATTCCCCTTCTAGAAATTAAGGGGTTTTTTATCAAATGTGTGCATTTCAGCCTAGGTAGCAAAGGATTCAAAAATCTCTTCTTTAAAACACCATCTTATTTTTCAGTGATCGCCCAGTCAGGACAGGGGGAAAAGGAAAAAAAAAAAGAGATCTTTACATTTCTTTGTCCTAAATTTGATTAAAGCAATGCCACAGACTCTCTTGTGTTCCACTCTGTTGTGTCCCACTCTCTACTGCAGGATGTTTGCTGCAGTGCTGAACGTTAAGAATACACGGTCCATCCCGTCCTGCACTTTGCACGTTGTATTTGTCACTTGTTGCTAAATAAGCTCTATTCTTGTATTTCAGATACCTCTGTGACTTCACTTACTACACTTCCTTATACCAGAGCCGTGGGAGGTCAGCTTTTGTTCATGTGCCTCCGCTGGGAAAACCATATACCGCAGAACAGCTGGGTCGGGCGCTACAGGCTATAATAGAAGAAATGCTTGATGTTTTGGAGCATTCTGAAGACAAAATCAATTGTCAGCATGAACACTGAAAGTGGGCAGAAGCTATCTTAGTATTGCACTTCCAAAATTTTCCCTGCTACTGAAGTAACTGGGGAAAACGGTCTGAAACGTACAGACCCAGAATTGGAGACTTCAAAAAGGAAAATTCCACTTCTAGAAATTGACCTTTTTTTTTTTTTTTTTTTTTTTTTTTTTTGTGTGAATTTCAGCCTAGGCAACAAAGGATTCAAAATCTCTTCTTTAAAACACCTGCAACTACTCATTTCTGAAGTGACTGAAGTGTGTGTGCTGTGCTTTATCCAGAGCTTATCTGTCAGCCAAGTGACAGCTACTGACCAGTCTAATACAGCGCAGATGGAAAATTTCTCCTCTGGACTTGACGTTCAGGTGCAGGGAATTGATAACCCAGTCTTCTAATGACTAGTTCTTAAGTTGAAAGGTTTGCTTTCGTTTTGTTTCGGGTTTTGGTTTTTTTTTTTTCCCCCTCTTTGGCCCCAATTATAGGTTACAGCATAAAAGTACAGCTGAAAAGAGTTGGAATGGTGTGGGTTTGTCTGTCGTAAAACGGCGCTTGATGGAGACGAGGAGTCTTTGAAATTGCTTTGCTGAAATGGAAAAATATTTTAGGCACCGATTTCTCACCCCACGTTGTCCAGATTTTCGTCGGGTCCTCTGTTATGTACTGGTTAACTGGTAGCTGCAGATAGAAGGGATGTGTTTTGGGTTCCTTTTGTTGTGGAGCAGGAGATACCTTTTTTTTTTTTTTTAAATTTTAATTTTTTGATTTTGTAAACAGTATGAGCTGAACTTGCGCCAAATATTTCCAAATGTCTTTTTTTATTACGCTCTCGATGCCACCTTCCTCACTCAAGTCAACCATATACCTCCTGTACAAAACACATTGTTTCATATGTGTATAAAACAAATCATTAGCGGTTAAATAGCTTTGCTAAAGGCCACTTTCTCCGCAGGAGATCTTTATCCTAGACTCTTGGTGCTAGCTGTTATTTTTAAGGTGAAGGTTGAGTAATTTATAACTTCCTCAGTTATAAATTTTCATTCTTGTTAAAGGTTAGGAGAGTAATGTTTAACTTAAATTCCAAGTTGCCACCTTGATTTATTATAGGCATAAATATGCAAACGTGCGGATTCAAAGACATTCTGCCAGATCAAATCTAAAATCTTAAGCCTATTCCCACTGTCTGTAAACCAGAGGCAATTATTTGAAAACTAGAAATTTTGCTTACAATGAGTATTCCGGGCTGTTTATTACTGTCCCCCTCCCAATGGGAGGGTACAAAGTGCTGCTTCTTGTGTGAACTTTCCCAGTAATTAGCGTGGGGAAGTGTACACGCAGGTTCTAAGCGGGAATTTAAAAGTGGTTGACGCTAGTCGTGCGTGTAGATTTGCTTCTAAATTACAAAACTCCACCAAAAGACGGAGGGTGTTACAGTGGGAACAGACACAAAATTCGTAATCGATGACCAGTAGGTCTCATTGAGGGGCCATTTAAATGAAGAAGTCTGTCATTGGGTTCTTTTACGAATATATATATATATATCTATATCTATTAAAAAAACCCCACCACATTTTGAACCGTTTTAAAATACCATTATTTAACTTTTTCTAATGATGAATGATTCTGCTATAGTATCTCTCAGTGAGAGCTGCCATTAACTTGCTGTTTTCCAGTAGAAGTCTCGTGACAAAGGAAATACCACTTCTTGTAACCCTCGAGAGAGGAGGAAGACTTCTGCAGTTGTAGTAACTTTACTAAGGGGACCTGTTTATGAAGATGTTTGGATAAACTTCTGGTTTACCGAGGAAATTACCACTGTATTTACTCTGCAGGCTTTCCTGATCAAAAGAGTTTGCCTTCAAAGTAAATATTCTCTTTTGCATTCAGATACGAAGTAGCACTTGTCAGATTGTCAGCAGGCAGGCGGGCTTTCTGATTAGTAATTTATTATATTTAAATATTTTGTTTAAATATTCGTGGTTTGACACATTTCTGCAAATAGTTGAGCTACCTGTAGGTTTATTCCTTTATCTGGTAAGTTTTTGTCATCGGTGTATCTTAGCTGCTAAAAGAGGAGTAATTCATGTATTCTGCTAAGTTCAGCCAATTGATTTAAGTCATTTTCAGTAATGCTATTTAATTTACGTGTAACATAGTTGTGAATACAACGGGAGTGGAAGATCAGCGGTGTAGTGAGGCGATAACAAAGTAAACAATGGTGGCGTGGAAGCAGCCGTGGGAAGGGCTGGTGGGTGCTGTGGGGAAGGTCTGGCCGTGGGTGCTGTGGGGAGGATCTGTCCGTGGGTGCAGTGGGGAGGGTCTGGCCGTGGCCATCCCTCTCCTGGAGCAGAGCGGGTGGAGCAGGTCACTGCCCGGGCTCTGTTAGTGAGACGGGTCTCAGCGAGCCGTGCCCTGTCCGTCCCTCTCTGTCCAACGTTTGCGCTTCCTTCGAGCGGAGCAGCAGCCCTGGAGATGCCCCCGATGTGGCTCCAAATCCCTCGGCAGGGAGGGCAGCCAGCGGCGGCGGCGCGGGGAGAGCAGTTTTCCACGCTGGTTTATTCAGCCTGGGGAGTTCTGTCCCGTTCGACACCTAGAGATGTTCATTCCTGGGTGCTCCCTGATGCCCAGGGGGAAAATCTTGAGCTGATTTCCACGACTGCTGTTTGTCCAAGGACTGCAGTGGTTGACCTTCTCTGTCAGTGTGAAAAATCTCATTTTTTGGAAGTACTTTGCTTTTGGGTGTTGCTTTGAGCGGTGCGTTCCCTCATAATCTTGTTTTTGTGAAGCTTCCGTGTGATCAGTTTATTAGAAAACATAATTTATTTTATAACTTTTGGGGGTTTTTGAGAATTAGTCCTCAGAGCTTGTAAAGGGTGTCTTGGTGGTAGAGAAATTTTGTATAGTGAAACTTTAAAAAATGGCATTAAACTAATTTTATTTAATCTGACCTAAATTAAATACGTTTGGTTTTTTGAAAGGTTTTTTTTTTGTTAAATCCATTCATTCATAATGCCTTTTCTATAGGTTTCCATTTTCTTTGGAAATAGGACGTCGAACTAATGCAGAGCTTCAAAAAGCTGATGTTTTGTGTAATTCCGACTATTTACTTTCTCTTCCAGATCCTCAATAAATAGAATTTGCTAATTTGCACTGACTGGGAGACCTGTTGCCAACCACAAAAAATATTGTGCTAGCGAGCAAGCGTAGGAAGTTCAGGTTCAGTATTAATTACTGTGCTTGCAATTTGTAAAATGTAAAAGCTGGTAAATTTTTTTTAGAATCCTGTGATTGCAGAATTGTCTCTGGGGAGACGATTCACGGGGAAATGGGGGTGAGAGTATTTTGTGTGGAAGAGAGAATTAGGGAGGTTCCACTGTATTGGGTCTGATGTCATTTTAGCTACTTGCTGGCAGCTTGGGGTAGGAACTGGCTAACGTGTTGGTGAAGTTCGGTGATGACAATTTAATTGTTTCAGTTATTAAATGCTGCGGAGGATTTTTGAGGAACTCCAGGTACTCGTGAACTCCTTCATGATTTGATGACGCTGATGTCAGGAGATATTTCCTTTGAATTAAACGTGGTAATTACTCTGTAAAACACGGCAAAAAGCAACTGTGAGCTTTGACAGTTTCTTTACCTTAAAGACTTGTGAGGGACTTGATGATCCTTGTGGGTTCCCTTTGAACTTGAGATATTCTGTGGTGTGGTTGGAGGTAAACACCCACTCTCCAGAAGCTGGCTGTACTTTTTTTGAGCAGCTTTTGGAAAGGATTTCCAAACCCTTAAGATGGTAGGGGAGCAGTTCACGCTTACCTGGAGTGTTCCCCAACCTGATTGCTTCCTCCTAAACGTGGTAGTAGTGGGAAAGGATGAAAAAGTCATGAAGATGGTCAGAGGTGTTGAGTGTGGTTGTGACATGAGAGACTGCAGCCAAGAACTGCTGAGCTTCAGGAGTCCTTCCAGGGAGGACCTGACTGAGGGTGTTTCAAAGTTTAAAGACTTCATGAAAACCAAGCAGTTGCTCTGCCTTCACCCTGGAGAGGAGGGAAGTTCAAAGGCAAGGCGTCTAGAGTAAATTTGAGATAAACACTTTGTGACTGGCTCCTTGCAGAAACGGAGAAGGCGTTTGCGTGCAGCGCCGCGTTGTGAAGCGTAGCCTGATGCGTTGGGTCCTGCCTGCTGCCCGCAGCAGAAAAACAGACTCGTTGAACCAGGGCTCTGATCCAACACGTCAACTTCTCTTTGTCTCCGTAGGGTTTGCACTGCACGTACTGTGGTAAGTCAGGTAGGAAACTCTACTATTTGTATTTACTTACCTAGACAGTCACGCTTAGATGTAGCATTCAAACTCCGGTGTGTCTCTCGCTGCTCTGCCGGTTGTGCAGGCAATATTTAACCTTTTAGTGCCTCAGTCAGCTGGCAAAGGGGATTATTCCAGGCCACTGTCAGGCAGCGCCGTGCCTGGGATAAAAGTCCAGGAGCTTCCAGGCCTGCAGACTCGCAAAGGGACAGCACAGACTCCCAGTGTTGTTATTTTTGTTCGTGGAAAAGTCTAAAAAAATTATAATCCGCTTGAAGTTCTAATAAATAATCTTCGTTTGATTGTGTGATTCGTTGACCTCGCATGCAGGCTTTCTGATGAAATGTATAACAGGAATTGCAGTAGGAGGAGCTTCTCAAAACCAAAAATGGGAAAAACCACATAAATAAAGGAGTTGAGCTGGTAATTCCCCGCTAACACAAGAGCTGGCGGTGGGCTAAAGCAGCAGTTATGGTCTGACCGTGTTACTTCATGCGTTAACTCGTGACTCGTGCATCTTTTCTAACTTCTAGTGTGTTTCTAACTCTCTAACCACGCAGCTGATGCTCAGACACTAAAGCTACTTTAAGAGTGAGTGGTGGTGTTTGACAGCTGACTGGAAACCGGTATGTTTAGAAGTAGAAAGTACACTTGTGGGGGGTTTGTTGTTGTGTTGGTTTTTGGGGTTTTTTTTAATTATGATTTTCAGATTTCATCCCACAGTGCAGATAATAAAATTGTCGGCAGTTAATTTGTACATACTTTCATAAAGTAACTTTGTTCCTCTTGTCTCCTTTACTTTAGTAGGCTATCCAATAATATTTTAACGAGAGAAATTTCAGAGTTGTGAAGGCTTTCTTTCAAACTGCATCTGTTGGCTTGGATAAAATACCCCTAGTTGATACCATAACTACACATCTTGACGTAGATGGATTTGTTATTTTTGCACCAGAAACCCTGATGTTTTGCAGTAAAAAGTGCACTTTTTCTTAAAAAAAAAAAAAATTTGTATTCATGTCTGATTAGTGTCTTATGTGATGAAAGTGGTATTCTGCCAAACCTCCAAAGCTGAGGATATTGTTAATTCTTCATCGTATTAATTGAAACCTGAGATCTGCTTCTGCTCAGTCTTATTTTAAGACAAAGTAGAGAAGAAAATGCTTCCCCATAGATAGGAATTTAAATATAGGAAACGAAACTATACACTGCCCTTAAATAAAACTCTGTGCTACTTAAATACACGTTCAGGTTTTCTATTGCACCAGCTTCTTAAATCGCAAATGTTTACTTTGATTAAACAGGGAGTGCCTTGTCCTGTGCTGGGCTCACGTTTGGAAGGCAGAGTGGTGGTGATGGGGACAGATGAGCCCTTTGCACATAAGGTGGGTGGAAAGACGGGGCTTTTCGGCACTGGGAGAAACTGCTGAACTTGTTTGGTGTCCCCTTTATCCAAGGATGCTCTTCAGAAACTGAATTGAGTTCTCGAGGTTTTCTGACACACACTCGGACCTGACGAAGGAAAAAAACAAAAACAGTTTTTGCTGCTTCGTTGTCACTCTCGGTTAGGTTGGCCAAATTTGTGAAGGTTTTTCCGTCTCTTCTTTAAGGTTAAGTGTTTCGTTCAGACTCTGTTATGCATGTTAGAGCATCACTCAGCCTCTCGGGTCCTCTGTTCGTTAATTGTGGTGAAATAAACAGTTGTCTGTCTGGGTATCTCAGGTGTTGCCAATCTCATGCTTATCAGGACCCTTGGAGCTACAATTCTAAATCTGTTGGGGCTTCTGTTTTTCTCAGTGTGTTCTTGCAGTGCCTTGTAAAACCAAACAATCTAGTGTGTCACAAAAGGGCTGTGTAATAAAGAACCGTTAACATACTTTCAGCTTGCTATTGCTAGACTGGACTTTGTAACTGAAAATTTAAACTGATGTTTGAAAGTAAATAAAGAGTTTAACTCTGGCTCGTGGTGCTCTTTAACAGTTGTCGGAGGAAGGTGTTTGTAAAGATTGCTTTTTGTAGAGTGGGAGTTACATCCCAGTGATCTCAGACTGACCAGACAGCAGCGGTTTTGGTTTTAGACCATCCCCTGAGCGCCCTTGGAGGATTTGCATCCCCTGCCCCGTCCCATGAAGCTGTTTTTTAGAATGAGAACTGATGCCCTTGAGCCTCGTTCTCTTAGACCTCAGCTACGTATCTTGGATGTTTGTGCCATTTTATTCAGAAGAATATTTAGGAATTTTATCTTGTCATCTTCTATTCTGTACATGTGTTTCTTTTAGCTGTTACGGCCTCTCTTTGTCCTTCGAGGTAAATTTTCCAGCCCTCGCTTAGACCACGTATCCTAACGGAGCAACAGCCAACCCTTCTAAACCCAGTGCTGCGCTGAAATATTTACACAAAATTTGGTCAGCATTGCTGATATTAAAATACAGAGGCCCAGGGAGTGGATCCTGACCCTGATTTAATGAAGACTCTTCCAGGCACGCGGCAGGACGGTCAGTTCCGAGAGCCTGTAACCCTGACAGCTTTGGGGAGCAAAAACTACTTAAATTTGTGAGTCTGAGACCCATTTCACTCCGAGCTGGATAATTCCAGGAGACAGTGGTGAAAGGATCTGATGAATAACCCCCCTTGTACGCTTCCCACATGAAAAACGCCAGTTCTTCTCGGATTTTTGGATGTTTATTCACAAGAAAAGTCTCGATAGAACCTCCCTTCGCATCTCGGAGAGCGGAGTTTGGAGCCGTGGTCCTCCAGTGATTGGAGTTGCCTCTGTGCATGCTAAGCTAGTGTCAGGCCAAGACTAAATCTGGTCTTACCCCACCCATGACGTTAAACAAACAAAAAAATAACTCTTCAATAACTCTTTCTTCTTTGTTCTTAGATGAGGGATGTGTACAGCCCAGTCTGCTCTTGTTAGTGCCTCTGGGATCTGCAGTGGCTGGAGCACGAGTGGTGAGAGGATGTTCTGGGCATCAGTAACGGGCGGGGCTGAGCGGGATGTGGGACTTGCAGTCGCTTTCCTGGCGGAAAAGTGCTAAAACTGGGGTGTGCTGATGTCTGAGGCATGAGGAGCTGGAGATCACAGCTTGTCCGATTGACTTGGGTTTCCTTTTTCGCTTGAGTTCCGCAGCCATGTCCTGCCCGGTGAACCCTAAATCTTGTCAGGTTTTTTTCCAGATCTGTCACTTAAAAAAGTGTTTCTGCTTTACACACCCTTTCCTGTTCTCACGTGGGCTGAAATGGCAGCAGCAGTTCCCTGTCTCTCCATAGACTTAGTCTGGGCCAAAGAGGGTTTCAGCAACGCAGCCTTGTGGGATGCAGCAGGTGACCCGCTGGCAGCGGAAGCCGCTGTGATTCCAAACCTGGCTCGGATCCATAGGCTGCAGATCCCTCGCAGCCTTCCTAAGCCACTTGGGAACCTGCTGTAAGGCATTTTCTAGCCAGATTTCTTCTGCCACTCTCTTCTTCCGGAGGAAGAGCTCTCTCGAGGATCGTGGGAAGATGAGCAGCACGTCTGGAAGCTGCTGAGGTGCATCGAGCTTGAGTGCTGTTGTGTGCTGCATTCCCTGAGAGTGAGTTGTTAACCCCGGAGCTCTCCTCCTCTCTTCCAACAGCATCTTTTCACTGTGCCGGGCTGCTTCATCGCTGTCGACTGAGTGCTGCTGGAGGCCGGCTGCTACCACGGCTGCTCTTCCGAGGACAGGCACAAATCAGAGAATCCAAAGCCCTTGCAGCTCCTCCAGCCCAGCCATGACCCTCACCCTGACCCTTCCCAACTCCCCCAGATCCCTCAGCGCTGGCTCAGCCCGACTCTTCAACCCCTCCAGGGATCCCGGGGACTCCCCCCTGCCCTGGGCAGCCCATCCCAAGGCCCAACAGCCCCTTCTGCACAGAAATCCTTCCTCAGAGCCAGCCTGACCCTGCCCTGGGCAGCTTGAGGCCATTCCCTCGGGGCCTGGCGCTGGGGCCTTGGCTCCAGAGACTCATCCCCCCTCTCTGCCCCCTCCTGGCAGGGAGTTGCAGAGGGCCAGGAGGTCTCCCCTCAGCCTCCTCTTCTCCAGACTGAACCCCCCCAGTTCCCCCAGCCGCTCCCCAGCAGACCTGTGCTCCAGACCCTGCCCCAGCTCCGTTGCCCTTCTCTGCCCACGCTCGAGTCATTCAGTGGCCTTTTTGGGGTGAGGGGCCCAAAGCTGAACCCCCTCAGCGAGGGGCGGCCTCCCCAGTGCCGAGCCCAGGGCTCAGATCCCTTCCCTGTCCCTGCTGGCCACGCCAGTGCTGACACAAGCCAGGATGCCGTTGGCCTCCTCGGCCCCCTGGGCACACTGATGGCTCCTGTTCAGCCAGCTGGCAACCAACTCCCAAGGTCCTGCTCTGATCCACAGCTCTCCAGCCACTCCTCCCCAGGCCAAAACACAAGTCCTGTGTTAGCTGCTTCCAGGCAGCCACTGCCACTGCTGCCACTGGTCCTGACTGGGAGCAAACTGGGGCGATGGGGAGGACTGGTGCCACCAGATGGTGCTGCCATACAGCCAGAGCTTGCACAGCGTCGAGCCTGGCCCGGGACAGCCTGGCACAGGTACAACACATGGACAGCTTCAGCTTGGTCCTGGGGGCTTCTCGTGGTCCCGACTGCCCCCACCTCTGGTGCCGCTGGGATGGGAGGAGCGGAGGCGTCACCAAGCGAAGGAACGGCAACACGAGCAGCGATTGCACCGAGGATGTTGGACATTCAGCGTTTGCCCCTCGCCAGCTGCTCTGCAGAGCAGGTTGGATGTCGCATTTATCACCTCAAGGCACGGCTTTGCTAAGTCCGAGGGGTAAAGCTAAGCAAAGCTAAAGCCCGCCCTGGTAAAGCCCAGAGCCAGCCCGGCGTAGCGAGGTGGGAAGGGGCTCGGGGAGGTCACGCTGTGGTCCTTGCCCAAAAGCTGCCCCCTGCTCCGGAGAGTTAACGGTGATTTTTGACTGGAGGGGCGATCAGAAAGGAAAACGTGATGGTTCTTTTTGAATCTCTGCTTTTCCCATCTTTTTTCAATGTCGTAGCTCTGGGAACGTTTGGTGGTTGTGTTTTGTTTTTTTTTTCCTGAGCTGCCCGTGAGTTCTCCAGCCTTTTCTTCAGAGCTGGAGCACTGTGGTGTTCTGCTTTTGTTAGACTCGCTGATACCCAGCACGCGACGGGCACCGGGGAGCTTCAAGATCTTCCTCAAACGTGAGCCAGGACGTGCTCTCCCGGGAGAGAACACAGGCTCTCCCATGAGCCAGCCCCCGATGAAATCACTCCCGTTTTAATTTGCTTTATAAGGTGATAAGCTTTTCCTGCAAGGCGGTGTTTCCAGAGTGATGTCATGCTGTTGGGTAAAGCCCCGTGTCAGTGAGTTCGTTTTGCAACCGGAACTCTCCGGAGGGAGAGATCGAAGGTTTCTCTGTTTGGCGGTGAGGAAGCTCATCCCAGAGCATCCCGCTTGGGATTCTTGGATGCAGATCCAGAGAACTGGGGAGGAGATCTCTGCTGGACCGGCTCCTTATAGATCTTCATTTTTTTTCTTGTAACAGCCTGCTCTATTCCCCATCTTTTCTTCCTCCGGCCCTCCAAACCCTTAGTAAATGAGGTGGGATTTTTGGGCCGCCTCCATCTGGCAGGCTGCTTGCCCTCCGCGTTTTCCCAGCTTGCAAATCAAAGCTGACCTCAAGCGAAGGTGCTGGAGAGCCCACCCTCCCTTACAGCCGCTGCCGAAGGGCTCCCCAGAGCTTCACTCCCAAGCTCGCAGCTGCGGATCTGGTGCAGGGGAATGGCTGGAATTTCCTGCCCGCTCCGAGCAGCCCGCGCTGCCTTCAAGTGGAGGCATGTGCGAGCAGGTCCCGGGTCAGGGTTTGCTGCCTCTTGCACCCTGGGCTGGGCGGCTGGGGATGGACACGCTCCCAGTGCAGCACAGAATTCCCAGTGTGAGGTTTCCATGCCAGGGGTGATGCTCTGGCCGAGTATTTCCCCGTGCCAGGGCTCCTCACCGTGGCATTTCAGCCACGTTTTTCTTCCTCTGCTGCTTGGAGGTACCTCATGGTCTGGCTCCAGCACTCCAGGAGATACAAATGAATATTCACCACCTACCTCTGCTACGGACTGGGGTTTTCTTGATCATTTCCCAACCAGCATCACGGCTCAGGCCTGGGGGAAAGTCTCTTTTTGCTGCTCATCTCAGCTGCTTCCCGCTGCGGTGGCAGCTCTGGTGTGGGAGCAGCGTGCCCTGTGTACTCAGCCCTTCCCCATGTCACACTCCGGTGACTAATTCCCTCCTGAGGGACACAGAAGCCTGATCCATGCCCGGGTTCACAAATAAATTTATTTCTGTTGGAGGTTAGACTAACAGCAACCTCGCTTAATTCTGCAGCAGCTTTCATTCTCAGCCCTCATCCAAAATTGTGCCTCGTGCTTAAAAAAAAATGTCCAGACTTAAAATCCTACAGTTGTAAGGAGCTTTCGGGGTTGTCCTTCCCTTGTGGCATCTCCTGAGGCTTTCCTTGGTAAAAGTGATGCTATTCTGGGCTGTGCCTAGGTTGGGTTTGATTTCCTCCATCTATTTTCCACCCTGTACTGGAAAGCTTTTTGGAGGGAGGATTTAGAGCTCGTCTGGGTCCCTCCTGAGCGTGGCTCGGAGCCTGCTGAAGGCAGGTCCCTGGTTAGAGCTGCAGCTTTCGGTCTGTCGCTGCCTTGTGCTTCACTCCCGGGCTCAGTGCCGCCGTCCGAGGGAGCACGAAGCTCCCGAAAGCCTCAGCCTGGGGCTTCCTGCTGGTTCCACACTCAAAATGGAGCTGAAGGGCTGTTTTGGCATGTCAGAGGGGTGAGACGTGTCCCCTGTTTGAACAGAAAGAGACTCACACCATCAAAAAAGCTTCTTATTTTAAAGCTGCTTCTCAACAACCATCACTTCTATCCAGCCCAGGCTGAGCCTGTTGCTGGTGCAGATGATGCTCTCGAGGCGTTACACCGTATTTATGTCTGCCGAAGCAGAAACACCATTGTGGGCTGTAAAGCATCCTAGAGGCCAGAGCCAACTGTAAATCTGTCTGTCCAGGGAGCCTGTTTCGGGAAAGATGCTCGTTTGCGAGCGGAGAACTTCCTCATGCCGAAAGCCTGGCTGGAAGGGAGGTGGCTGAGGCAGCGGGTGAGGGTCTCTCAAGTGAGGTTTCCATTTTTGGCAGTTATTGGAGTGATTTCCTGCGCTGCCCGGGCTGAGGGGGCTGGGAATTCGAGTTAATCGTTGACCACGGGTGCAGTAGAGGCAGAAATGTCTTTGTCCAAGTGGAGCAGAAGTCTCATTTTTAGCAGATGCTGTAAACTTGCAGTAGAGGAAGAAAAATGTGATTCCAACCGTGACAGGGCAAAAACTGCTTTTTGTTCACCTGACTCGTCCTGTTTGTTTTTTATTTAGAAACGTCTAAAGGTCAATAAAGCTTCCACTCTGCCGATTCATCGTGACACCAGCCAGCGCTGGGAAAACACTGGATGAGCTTCCCAAACATCCCACTCTGGCAGTGGAGGGAGAGCCCTCACCCCCCATCCCTCTGCGCCCATTCCCAGACCTGAAATGAGACGGGATGGAACAAACCTTGGCCATGATGTGACCGATGGGTCGCCTCAGAGGCCGGCTGGGTTTTTCCCCCTTCACTGAGGGTTTTCTCACCCTGAATTACTCCTGGAAGTGCTGAAGCTGCCTCCAGCCACCAACTTCCCTAGAGACCAAGCCCTGAGAGCTGCTTGGAGCTTCACGTGGTGGCAGCAGATACGGGAAGCTGCGCTGCTCTTCCCGTCTTAGCCCTTGGCTGAAAAATGCACCGTGGGAGAGTGTTATCTACCTCGCTTGCAGTAGTTTGCAGGAAATAACCCCCTCCAACATCCGATTTGCTCAACCCAAGTAGTTCTGGGGAGCACAGGAGGTTCCGTAGCTCGTGGGGAGCACCCGGCCTTGCAGCGTGATGACGATGGGGTGCTGTAACCTCCCTCTGTCGGTCCCGAGGCTGATGTGTGCCCGCTCTCGGGGGCGGGGGTTTGGCTTTTATCAGAGGCTCTTGGTGCCTTTTCAGGAGCCGCTTACTCAATGGCCACCAAGAACTGCTCGACCTAAAATCTGAAGGGCAGCACTTCCCGTCGTGTCGCTTGCGATAACGGACGCTGCAAAAATAACTGAGGTTTCTGCAAGAGCCTGTGGGCGAGCAGCCGCGGGGAAGTTTTGTGCTTTTGTGGGGAATCGAATCAGAGCTCCCTCATCTGCTCTGCTCTCCCCCTGGGCTGGGGAAAGCTGCAGGGGGAGCAGAGTGGGGCCGAGTCCTCAGCCACGATCTCTTCAAGCAGTTTCATCGAGGAGCCACGAAGCTCCGGTTGCACGTGGCCGCTGTGGGCTCGTCCCGCAGCCCAGCGCGGTGCTGGGAGCTTCTCCAGGCCCTCTCCGAGCCCTCCTCGAGTTGGTTCAAGCTCAGCGCTGCAGCCGGCCTGCATTTCATGGGGAAGTGACTAATGTTCACGTTCCCCTTCTTGTTTCCTTTGCTGTTTAATCTCAGCATTTGCAACGTGGCTTTTTTCCCCGGCGCTGGCTCAGCTGGGATCCGCGGGTGGCTCTGGGGATGGCAGCGAGCACCTGCCACATCCCCCACCAAGCTCCCAGGCCATCACCTCTTGTCTGGAGATGGAGAGAAGGTGAAAAGATTATTTACATCTTTCCAGGCTCAGGTTTTCCTGGACTTTCTAGCAGCCTGTCCAGCCACTGGCACCCACGTGATGCTTTAATCCCCAAACCTCCCAGTTTCAGTCCCGCTCGCTGCGTGCAGAGGAGTGACAGCACCAGGGCATCAGCTCCTCCTCACCCTCAGCCCCTGGCTCATCCCCTCCGAGGTCTGGGAGTCCCCAGCCACCAGCAATCCTGTGGCCAAGCACGCCTGTGAATCTACATCCAGGCAGGTGAGAGCTGCGCCGCGGTTGTACCTTGCCGAGGGATGCGCGTCGGATGCGTTAACTGGAGAGGAACCTGCATCCCCCCTGGGAAATCAGAAAAATCGGCCCTTCTGATGCAAGAGGACCGGAGGAAACGTGGGATGCTGTTTACGCGCGGGGCCGAGGTCGTGCAATCGCGTCTTGCAGGCTGGTGAGGACACGCTGGGACGTTTCATAACAGGCCGCTCAGTGTCCCCAACTGCTGCTCTTAAAACCCAAGTTTTATGGCTGTTGCTGGACTGTAAATCTCCGACTTCCACGGCTGGCGCCTTTCGGGGGAAAAACATCCGGCTTCGGCAAACTTTGATGGTGTCTGAGCGCGAGCCACCGTGCGTCACTCGTGGATGGGGCTCGTACCACGCAACGCACCCACGGTTAGAAAATTCATTGCAAAAGCAGAACTTCAGGATTTAGGGGTTTGCTGGGTCTTGCTCAAGGGCCAGGCAGTGGGTCGAGGCCTCTTCCTGCGCCCGGACACGCTGCACAGCTCCGATTTGGCTTCGGACAAGCACGTTTGACACCTTGCAGGTGGTGGAGGGTGTTGGTGGCCGGGCTGGTTCCTGCTGGGGGCCCGGAGATGTTTGGGGCGGGGGTGCTGGTGTGACAGTTCTGCCTCGGGGTGTCTCCTGGAGGTTTGATGTCCTCCTGGGGTGATGCTCCCTCTTCCCTGGATTGCGGGGGGCTGAAGGGTTGCAGCCACCCCAAGCTGATAAAAATCCCCAGGAGAGGGGATCACAGCGGGGCTTGGTGATCCCCAGAACTCCCCGAGGATCCCACAGCTCTGGCTGGAACAAAATCACCCGCTGAGGAGCCAGTGCCTGGACCAGCTCCCTGCAGGAAGATGCTCCAAGGAGGCTCATCTGGGGCAGGGGGGGGCTCACCCCAGCTGCTGGGGGGACGGGTGACGTGCCACCTGTGACAGCAGCAGGACGGTGCCCAACTCCACATGGGATGAAGCACCTGAGATAAACCGGGCCCTGAGGTTTCCACGTGAGACACGCGTGGGGTTTCTTTCCAAGCTGGAGGCTCTAAAAGCAGCGTGAAACGGTGCGAGGTCTCTTGGTGGGCTCCTCCTGCCTCCTCCTCGTCCATCCCTCTGCAAGGACGGATCAGAGCAGGGCAGAGGAGCCGGACGCAGGGCGATCCCCTCCACGTGACGCTGCCTGTGCTGACAGACTTCTCCATTCACGTGTTTTAGGGTGAAACGTTTGGTCTCGGTTTTGCCTCAGGCAACCCCATGAGAAACTGGGTGAGAAAGGCAGGAGTAAGGCTGGTGCCGGGCTCCCGAGGAGGAGCAGAGGATAAACAGCCATAAATCACGGGATTACTCTGAGCACGTTCATCCTGTGGTGGGAGCACGGTTAAAGACCAGGCGCTTGTCTCAACGTCAGGACATTTGGGAACGGCCTCGCCTGCCCCGGCCAGTGCCGGAGTGGACCTATCCATTGCCTCACCCGACCCAGGATTTCTCATCCCTCTGCCCACATTTTTTTGGTCAAAGCATCCCTTAGGAGAAGACAAGAGGCGGGTGGTCCCACGCTGGTCTTGGTGGCTTGTTCCCACCGTGGGTTTTCTTGTCCCCGGTGCACGGGCAGCCCCGGGCTGGCACGGCACTTCCCACCGCACGTGGCCCTGCTGGATCCGTGCCACCCCGGCCTGCCCGGCGCCATCCCAACCACCTTCGGGCTGCCCAGGGATGATGTAACCCCGGCTGACATTACTTCAGGAGAGACTAAACCCAGGGCAGAGCCATCCCCCAGCCACACTGCCTGCACAGAGGAGCCGCTGCCACCAGCGGGGCTGCGGGTGGTTTGGTGGGACGAGGTCCAACGCTGATCCACTCCCTCCTCCGTGCACATGCCAGCGTGAGCCAGGCTGCCCGGCCGCCGCTTCCCGGCTCCGCTTCTGCTTCCGTGAGGGGTTTTAGGGAACGGGCTGAGTCCCTGGCTCAGCCCCATGCGATAACGGGGATCCATGTGCCAATGGGGACCGGCACGGGGTGAGGGACAGAGAAGGCAGCCAAGGATACAGGGATGGACAAGCCGTGACATCGCCTGCCCGCACATCGTCCTGTCTCCATCACCCCCTGCCACCAGCTCTGCCACCACCGAGGCCATTGGACATTGCCTGTGGCCACTTGCCCCTTGCCAAGGGGGCAGGGGAGGTGAGGAGGGTCCCCCGGGCCATGAGCCGGCACGGTGATCCCTGGGGGAAAACGGGAGGTGGAAGGGAAATGTTTGTGTCTGAGAAAAAGTATGACATGTTTTTCATCTCCACAGCTGCAACCCAGCTTGCAAATCACTGTTAGAGCTCCCGTATGAAATCCCAGGCGGGGAGGACTGATTCCTGCGGGGTGTTTACTCCGGCGTCACCCGCCAGCAGCCTGGGACTGGGAGGGGGGACGGAGGGCGGGCAAAGTTCGGCTCCTATAAAGTCAGGTCTGGTCCAATTCATTCATTCCCCTGGCAGCATCGCCGCCAGTGGCACGTCCAGCCTTTGCACGAGGGATTTCGCAAATAAATTCCACCCCCCCCACCCCGGGATCACCGGCTGCCTGCGCGATGCCGAGGGTGCTGTGGGATGACAGGGCCACCCTCACCTGCCTCCTGCTCCTGCTGCTGCTCGCCGGCGTGGAGCTGAGGCCCCCGCCGTGGGACGAGGACAAGCTCCAGCTGGAAGCCATCAAAAAGGGGATCCTGGAGCGGTTGGGGATGGCGGCTCCCCCCAGCACCCGGCACCGGCCGGACCAGGAGAGCATCCAGCGGGCGCAGCGGCTCTACCAGCAGAAAGTGGCCGAGCTGACGGGGAACCGGAGCCGGGAGGAGGAAGAGGAGGAAGAGGAGGAGGAGGAGGGAGCCATGCCCGGGACCAGGCGCCTGCATCGCCTGACCCCCACATGTAAGTGGCCGCTGCTCCACGCGCATCCCGGGACCCTCGTCCCCCCCGGGAACACACACACGTGTGTGTGTCCCAACGTGTCCCCGCTCGCGCATGACAACCCGGCGTGTGCCGGGACATGACCGGGCATGAATCCTGGTGGCCTCCCTCATCCTTATCCCGGCTGCTTCCCTTGCCCGGGCAGTGGGGAGGAGCCGCTGTTCGAGCTGTTTTGCTTAAAAACACAAAACGCAGGAAATTTGGGATGGAAGCTTTGATCGGCGGGTGGGTGCCCAAAGCAAGGTTTGAGATGTTTCAGGGGGGCGAGGGGCGGGGAAGAGGGGAGGTGACAGTCCTCGAGCCCCAGCTTGACCCCCAGTTTGGGGTTTTATCTGGATCCGGGGTAGTTTAGGGAAATGTCCAGCTCCTGCTGTCTCGGTGTGGGGGGTGTGGGGTGGGGGTCGCACCAACAGGTCCAGGGGGACCTGCTCCGGCCCCAGCTGCCACCCCTCAGCGAGACCCTCAGGGGGTCCCTGGGAGACGGTGGGTCCCGAGTGATCCGAGGATGAGGCTGGGGCTGAATCTCCCTCGGCCTCAGCATCCCTCAGGATTGGGGCGATTCCCCGGCGGCGGCGCTTTGGCTGCCCACAGGAGCCTTGGCTGGCAGGATGGATCAACTGTCCCCTCTGTCCCCACAGTGCTGCGCTGGCCAGACACCCCTCAGGGACACCAGGACCCCCCAGGAGACCGGGACCCCCCTGGAGACCAGGACCCCCGCGGTCCCTACCGCTACCATCTTCTCCTCTCCCGCACCGAGACTTTCCACCGGCAGCTCCAGGTGGTGCAGGCGGAGCTGAAGCTCTTCAAGCAGTCGCTGGCATCGCCTGGCATGTCCCCGTTCGATGCCTCAGTGCCCCCCTGGGTCAGCATCTACACGCTGCAGGGGGCTCACGGGACCCCCCAGCTCCTGCGTAGCCAAGAGCTGGACCGTGATGCCTCGAGCCTGGACCTCACAGCGGCCGTCCAGCCCTGGGCTACCGGTCCCGAGGACACGCTGCGCCTGGAGTTGGCCTTCACAGCCAACGTCTCAGCCTTGCTGGCCACCTCGGGGGGCGAGACGCTGGTGCTGGAAGTGGAAACTCATGAGACCACGGGCCGGGGGGCCAGGAGAGCGCGGGGGCTGGAGGAGGAGTGTGGGAAGAGCGATGGGAAATGTTGCCTCAAGTCGCTCAAGGTCTCCTTCCAGGACATCGGCTGGTCGGACTGGGTCATTGCCCCCAACAGCTACTACATGAGGTTCTGCGAAGGTTCCTGTCCCCACAACTACAAGCCGGCCAGCATGCACGCCCAGATCAAGGCCCGCATGCACTCCCTCTCCAAAGCCACCCCGCCGCCCTGCTGCGTCCCCGCCGGCTACGACCCCATGGTGCTGATGCACTACGACGACGAGGGCCAGCTGGTCTCCACCCTCTTCGAGGACATGCTGGTCACCAAGTGCCACTGTGCCTAATGGCATCGCTCCCAGCACCGACTGGGACCTGTCACCGCCCGCATGGGGCAGCGCCTGACCGCCTCCTGGCAGCTCCAGCACCCCAAAAAACTGACGCCGTGGCCCAAAATGCCTCCAACGCCGGCCCCAGCTCCGCTATCCGGCTCAGCCGCAGGGTCTCTGGTTGTGACCCCCCCTCCACAGGCCACAATAACTTATTCCTCCCTCTCTTCCCTTATTTAAACCCATATTTTATTTAGTAGGTGGATCCTTCCCACTCCAGAGAGCCCAAATGGGCTGGGGGGGGTCTGTCCTTGGGGTGGCCACATCCCTCCCCGTGTCTGAGCATCATCTCTGCTCAGAGAACTTATTTATACAACCCTTTTATTTATTGCTAATTTATTGCGTTTTATAGCAAAATATCTTTTTGGGAAAGGTTGGTGGGGTTTTCTTGTGTGTATTTGTATTTTATATATGTCTATAAAGCAGAAATAAAGTAATAATGTAAATGAATAAAGCGATGGGGACAGGGCTGCTGCCTGCTCCTCCTGCACAACTCCAGGGGTCTCTGACCGAAGCCCCGCAGCAGGTTGCCTATGGGGGGGGGCACTCCCCAGGGAGCCGATTTCATCCGGATTTGCTGGTAAATCCTTACAGCTGCCCAGGCCCAGGCTGGCCCCATCCCCACCCTGCCAGCGGGTGAGTAATGCCTGGGCGATGCTCCCAGGGACCTTTGAGTTGTTTGTGTCCTTGAGCTGGGTGCTGGGTGCAGCCTTGACCCCCCCACACACCCCCCTACCCCGGGTGGTGCAGCCACTGCCCGATTTCCAGGGATGTGGGGCACCCCTCTGGGCACCAAGGGGTGGGGGAAACCCCAGCTCCCTCGGGCTCTCCCACCGCGGAGGTCGGGGACATGCACCGTGTCCCCAAGGGACTCGGCACAGCTGGACGAGGTGGCTCTGCTGGTCCCAGGTCCTCTCTGGCCTGTCCCCTCTTCCAGCACCTCCCAGGGGTGTCCTGGGCTGCCCCGGCCCCTTGGCAGCTCCCGGTGGGGACCTGGGTTTGAGGAATGTGGGATAAGGAGACGTCCACTCTGGGGATGGGGTCTGTGGGGACACCAGGGCTTGAGGGACATGGAATATGGGGACCCCCAGCCTGGGGATGGGGTCTCTGGGGACCAGGGCTTGGGGGACACAAGCTATGGGGACGTTCACTCTGTGCTCATGGACTTGAGGGACCTGGCCTTCAGCGACCTCCACCCTGGGGACCTGGGCCAAAGTGACACGGGCTCTGGGGACCTGTGCCAAAGTGACACGGGCTCTGGGGACCTGTCCTTGGGGGTCCTGGGCTCTTGAGACCCCTCTTCTGCAGCTACAGGCTCTGGGAACCTGTCCTTGGGGGTCCTGGTCCACTGGGACCCCTGCTCTGGGGACACGGGCTCTGAGAGCTCCAGTGCCCCTCCCCAGGGCCCCCAGGCCTCCCACAGCTCCTTCAGGGTCAAGTTTACAGCCCCCCCTGTGCTGGGGTGTCCCTCATCGGGGCTGTCGGGTCATTAACAGATAACGAACGGCGTCTCTGCTCGGCTGGTGTCACCCCGCTGCTGCCCGAGGGACGGATCCAGCCCAGGAACGGCACCAGCCACCCCATGTCCTGCCCTGGGGCTCCCAGCAGACCACGAGCCACACCAGTAATTTAAGATAATTAAGGCATTTAATGGGGCACGGTGGAGCAACACAAGGGCTGGAGCTCAGGGAACGACGCAGAGCTGGGGGGGGACACACACCAGGACAAGCCATGGGGTCCCTACGTCCCCAGGCTGCTGGTCCCCTCGGGGTGCACAACCTGGCAGCTCAGGGAATAATAATACTAAAAAAAAATTTTTTAAAAAAAGGTTCCTTTTGCTCTGTTCCCCAAAGTGGCAGATTTAGCAAGAAAAGGGAGAGGAGTGCAGGC
>NW_020799139.1:1273566-1277630 GCF_003259725.1 Athene cunicularia
GCATGGAAAGGGACAGACGGACGGACACGGCCAAGACGGGTGACTGGGGGTGGTTGTGCTGGGTGGCGGAGGTGCAGCAGCTGCTCTGCAAGAGGGACCAGCACCATCGGACCGTGTCGAGGACAAATTATTCTAATGAGCTTGCTCCTGTCAATGAGCCACAAGCAAAAAGGTGCACAGGAAAAACCCACCGCGCTTTCACCGCTTTTCAAGCCCCAGCGAGGCCACCAGGAGGCTGCAGGGTCACCTCTGCCTTCCCACATGTGTGTGACCCTAATTTAAGGGCAGCTTGTGCTTGGAGCGGTGAAAAGTGACACTTTTCCCAAGCGTGAGCTGAGTTATCAGAGCTCAGGGTGCTTCTGGAACCTTCCCTGGGGGGGGCTCAGCTTTGGCACAGACAGAGCCTGACCCCGATGCTGCCCCGTGTCCCCCCAGGAGGGCTGGTGGCCACGTTCCCACCAGGGTGCAGATAAGGAGGCAGCAGCAGGAGCCGGGCTGGCTCTGGCACAACAGCCACAGCCAGTAAATTTCCACTGGGGCAGCTCCGAGTTAATGAGCTCAGTGCGTGACCCCAGGCAGGGCCGGAGCTGCCAGCGGTTGAGAGGAATTCCCCAGAAAAGCGGGGACAGGAGGGGACAGGGATCCATCCTGGGTGAGCAGCCCCACACACATCCCCGGGGACAGGAGCTTTCATCAGCCCCAAGGGGGGAAGCTCAGACAAGTGAGGAATTAAAAGATGGTAAAACAGGGGCTGAGGGCGTGGAGCTTGGCTCAGAGATGGTATTTGTAACTAAAAACCTGATGATTTGGGGATTTACAAGAGCATCAGCTCACCCAACGTGTCTCAGCTCTTGCTCTGTAACCGAGGGCCTCGTGGGAGCAAACCCAGGGTGGCCGTGGGAGCATCACGGCCCCGCGCGGGTGCTCGGGCTGTTGTGTCAACTCCAAGGTCACAGCTGGTGAGACAGAGCAGAGCACTCCCTGTTCCCTCCAACCTTTAAAAAAAAAAACAAACCCAAACCCAAAACAAAACCCAAGACATCCCTAAAATGTTATTTGATAGCTGGATTCTTTTTACCTTCTCCCTATTTTGCTGTTTTGGAGGTAGAATCCGAAATCCTGCACTGGAACAAAGCGAGTGAGAGGAACGTGGGCAAGACCTGCCAGCACTTTAGTCTCCAGCCCAGTGAACCTGTGCCTGTCATCCACTGCTGGAGGAAGGGATCCCCAGGCAGGCAGCACAGCAACTACTGCAGGAAAACGGAAGCTATTCAGAGGATATTATGCTACTGAGCAGTTACTGGTGTGTTTTTATACTCTATTTTATTCTGCCTGCTCCAGCCACAGCGAGCAGCAAACCCAGGGATGCTGCAGAAGCCAGGGCCAGAGCAAGCAGCCATTGTGACAGAAAAAAAAAAAAAAAAACTGAGCTTCAGGCGGATGATTCAGGCTGCGGGTGGAGGTGGGAGCCCCAGCAGCGTGGACACCAGGCTCATCCCCACCTCGCTGCTCTGGCAGCAGCAGTGTCCCTGCTCCAGCTCCCCCCCCGGGACGCGACTCACCCCCACACGAGCAAGCTCAGACGTCAAAGCCAGTTCAGCTCGTGGGGAGAAACGCAGCAGCCCCTCCCCTGCAAAGGCAGAACGGGCGAGGGTAGGCACCTGCACCAGGTCTGGGCTCTGGCCGGGAGCCCCAGGGCAGGGCTCGGGCCGTCAGGAAGAGCCACCACAAGCCAGGAGGCTCCAGCATCGCCCAGTGCCAGGGAGGCAGCGAGGCCCTCGCCTGCCAACACCCCCTGGGAGCCTCCCTCTACACCTCCATGCCAACACCAGTGGCAGGTGCTTCTTCAAAAACCAGCTTTTTCCTCTAAAAAAAACAGCTGGGTGCTAATGCCATTGGAGGGGGAAGACCAATCCCACCGGAGCACCAAAGGCCTCCCCAGGGGCAAGGCTGCTCCTTGGGCAGAGCTCTTCCCAGAGCAGCAGCAAGCAGCTGGAAAATGCAACAGAGATCACCTTTCCCTTCTAACACTCCTTACCTACAGCTCTGATACTTGAACTCACTCAACCGACTCGGTTCCTTTAAGTTTCCTGCTTTCAAACTCCAGGCCAACCATTTATCACCTTTCCCTTTTGAGTTTTCTTGCAGTAAGAAGCACTGAAAAGAAACATACAACCTTATTGTTTGCTTGTTTTCCAATACAGTGAATTTATTATATGTTGCAAAATCAGCATTCAGCTTTTTAGTGTACAAAAAAGACACTAGCTCTTAAGAAAAGATTAGGAAAGCTGAAGACTATGCTGCCTTTAAATTGTAACATTTTGGCAAAGTGAAAAGCTCTTTTGTAAACTCCAACTCCATGGCTCAATATAGTTTTATCCACAGTACAATATTACAAAGTAAAACACAGTATCAATAAGTTAAGATCATACTTAATCACCTAAAACTGGTTTCTATTAACCCAAAAAGCACAAAATTTGCCTAGCTTCATAATCTCTAAAAAGAAAAAAAAAAAAAAAAAAGGCAGATTCGACTACAATTCTTTAACACAGTCCAAAAGAAAAGTGAAGCAGAAAGTTGTTGAATGCTAATTGGGTCTCACAGTTTGGATATTCATTAAATATTTTCAGTTTTTATATTCAAATTTTAGAAGTTCCAGAATATACATGTAAATGTACACAATACATCTTTGTATACAACTCTGTTTGCAAAAATATCTTATAGCAGATGTATAAAGATTGAGATCCATCTCTATCCCCCTGCCCCCCCAAAGCAACAAAAAAAACCCCATTCAAAATATTAAGGATCAGAAGGAGAAGTGTTTCCATGGAAGAATTTACTCATCCTGGGTTTGTAGCTGCTGCCTCTTCTGCCACCCGAGTCTCGGGCTCCTGGGGCACCGTGGTGGGGGGTGAAGCCCCCCAAGCCCCTCGGCTCGGCGCTGGGAGGTTCCGTGGGTAACTTTGCAGTGACAAAGCTGAGAGCGGGTCCGAGGGCGCGTGGTGTCCTGGCTCCTCCACACAGCCCAAGGCTCCCTCCCCGGTGAAATCCACCTCGGTGCACAAATTCACAGCCAAGGGAGGTTGGGTGGAATCAGGGCCTAAGCCTTGAGCTTGGGCATCGCCCTCAGCCCCCGCTTACTGCTTGAACTCACGCACAGACCAGGTGCCAGACCCCACCGAGCAGGAGGACAAAGTTTTCTGGACAAAAGCTCCTCACGCCTTTAACTCTCGTGTATTTTCCAGCTTTCCCCGACGAGCAGAAGCACCGGAGGTCGCCAACGTGACACCAACAAGAGAAATGCTGCCCTCACCTCCGGTTGTCTTCATCTGGAGAAGGAGAGGTGGGAGCAAAGTGTTCCCCGAGCCTTGGGACGCTCGCTGGGGCTCTCCGGGTGCTCGCCCATCACATCTCTTCCCCCCTGTGCTCCTCCACTGCTCCGCTTCCAGACAGGGTTGGGTTTTGCAGACGAGCGTGGCTGTCCAGGGGCAGTCCGTGGCCGGAGGGTGAAAACCTTCAGCCGCAGGTTTTTGTTTGAAGAAGGGGATGGCAAAGTCCTGGTGAGCGCTGGGTGCAACGCGGCGGGGAGAGAAACTCAGAACATTGCAAGTGACAAAGCAAAGCGGTGGCCCTGGCCAGATGATGCAGCAAAACCAATCTAGCCAGAATGGAATTATTATTAATATTTTTGTTTTCTTCTTTTTTATTAATACAGCAGATGGACCCACTTTTTTTTGGGGGGCACAAAAAAAAAAATACTCCTTGTATAAGAACTGTTTCCCTCCTTAACTCTGCCATTCCGCTCCTTCAAAGGGTGAAAGACTCTTCAGTGCAACCTCCAAGGGAAGGAGACGCCACAGGAAAGTAATCCTTTACTTTGAGATAAACGGAAGCGGGAAGAAGTCAAATCACACAGGCTGGCAGGATTAAAAGGGGAGAGGGGAGAGAAAGAAATAGCAGAGTTAAAGGACACCTTTGTGCTTTTTGGCGTGTTTCTCACACCCTGGCCATACTCTAAAAATGTTCCCTTCAAGTCCAAAAAAAAAAAAAAAAAAAAAAAAAAA
>NW_020799139.1:1277680-1305771 GCF_003259725.1 Athene cunicularia
GTTTGTGTTTTTTTTTTTTTTTTTTTTTTTTTTTTTTTTAACATGAAGGATCCACTTCTGCACTGCACAAGGCACTCAGTGCAGATCCCCAGGGCTGCTCCCCTCCTCCTGACACAACCACCTCGAGAGAGCACACACCGGAGATGACAAAAGCAGGAACAAACAACGAGAGCTCTGGGTACTTGGTGTATTTAACGCGGTGCCATGTAGAGCAGACAGCTTGCATATGAACAGTCGCAGGTGCCAGAGAAGGAGGTAACCTAGCAGCATTCCAGTTCCTCACCATTTGAAGGACAATTTGTAACCCAGTGGACCTGGGCCAGGGGTAATTACACTTCATGCCAAACTTTAATCCATGAAAACTACTGATTCTTAACCTTTGGGAGCTTCGTTCACTTTAGGCAACTTTTCCCTTAAGTGTCAAACGCTGGCTTCAAAGAAGCAGATTTTTTTTTTTTTTTTTTTTTTTTACATTCCGACATTCAGAGAGGCTAAAACTCGAGAGGACCGTGCTGGGCACTGGGCTTGGGACCCAGCTCAGACACGGACATGACAGATTCGGCATCGTAAGGAATCCCCGAGTTCTTCAACCACGATGAATTAATGCTCGTCTCTGAAAGGAATCTAGTTGTATAAAAGGGAACGTAACGTCCAGGTGACTTTTTTTTTTCCCCTACCCAGTCCAGATTAGTGCCAGCTAAAACTGCTGTTGGTCATACTCTGCTATCAGTTTTTTAATATGAGCCAGTTTGTTGTGGAGGTATTCGCAGCGGTTCTTCTCTTGGCTGTAATTGGGGTTAGTCTGTAAAGAAAAAATGAAAATGCAGTGACAGAAGGCAATTCCTCCAGAACTCAGCAACAGCTACGCTGAACCCAGACAAGGCTGTCAGACCTCACAGCATAAATAAATGACCAAGGAGTGAAGCTTTTTTATCTGGAAGAGTAGAAACCCATTTAAAATGGACCTACTCTGTTCAAAAACAAGGCAAAGAACAAAATCTCTTTTCATCAATAACCAGCTCCAGGGCCTCAGTACAGGGAAAGGAGTGCACCTTGAGCAAGGCTCAGCCTAACTGGGAGCAGCTGGGCCGGGCACACTGGCTTCCAGCAAGCATCACCTGCCCTTTGCCCCCATGTCAGCACTGAGTTGTGCAAGCTTGGGAGCTTTAGAACAAAGATGAACTTGCAACACACGAGGAATCTCTTCAAAAAACTCCTAAATCCCTCAGCAACAACAGGGCTCAGGGACATATTTGTAGATTTAAAGCGCAAACCTGCTCTTAGTGTCTGGATGTCCCAGCCTTCCTCAGCGTGTCTACCTCATCCAGCTAAATCATAAATCCCACCAGCCAACAACTCTCATTTTACATGCACACGAGGAGATGGATGAAGTATTCTGTGTGCCTCGCACACCAAAAAGCCCCAAAGGACTGTGTACCCAAGGGATTCATCGTACTAGAGACTGTGCCCCAACCATCCCAACCACACCAGCACACCCCAAGATCTGGAGGATCCCGTCACCACCCAGCCTGGGCATCTGAAATAGCATCAGTTCTCTCCTTGAGGGGATAAAGGCACTTATCTAACACTTCATTCCTGTGCTAGCATCACACTAACACAGCTGAACGCTCTCTGGGATGCAAGGAGCAGCATCAACTCCCCCCAAACCCCTTCCGAGCCACTTATTGGGTGAGCTCGAGCTGAACAAAGATCTGCTAAAATGCTTTGGAGACTGGGTTTCTCACTTGGCAACTACTCATCTCTTTCAGTCACTACAGGCATCACTCAGAAGCCTTTTTTGTGGCCGATTATTTTTACTCACCTTTTTAATTTTCCGATATTCCTGTAAAATTTGATCATGGATGGTCTAAAAAGGAAAAGACAGCTCATTATCTTCAAAAGAGCCAACAGTCCTGCAACTCACCGCAGTAGGCAAGCATTTACTGATGGCTCAACACACGCATTTCCTCCAAATATCAAGCAAAATCTACTCCCTCCACGACCTCCCCTGTGAGATCTGATGGCTAGAACCAGCCTTGCTGATTCCATTCCTATACTGGTGCTGACACCAGAAGCACTGGAAGGATCAGGCCCTGTTTCCCAGCCATGAGAACTACCTGTAACAGGCACTTAAGCTGTCAAGATAATTGACATTTTCTCCACACCTCAGACTAATTTTTATCCCGAGATATAAAAACTATTCAGTGAGGAATCACTGAATTTCCCAAAGAGAGGGGAAGGGCGTTTGAGGGAGGGACCAGTGCTTAGCACAATAGGTGCTCTGTAAAAAAAATCTGCTTATTATACTCAACGAGACTTACTTTCTCAAGATATTGAATAGTTAAAGCTCTTTTAAAATCAGTCTGACAAGTTGAATAATGCTACATTATTAAGATCAAAGATTCCAGAGAAACAGATGACCCCACACTAACTCCCCTTCCAGCCCCGATACGCTGCCATATGTGCAAATATGAGTTTTCTGGCTGGGATACACTAATAGCTTCCAGCAGCTTTTGGCTAAAGACGCCAATTGTCTCACTGAGGCCTTTCCTTGTCAACAAGTACCATGATGTGTGCTCCAGCTTGAAAAACGAAAGAACACAGAGCTGTTTTAAGAACAGTCTACAAAGCTGTCAGCTGTGTGCACGTTCTGCCTCCACCAGTTTCGGGCTCTGGGCAGTATGTTTTAGACACCAACCCATCCCAAACAGCCCCGCAGACAGAACGACTAAAAAGAGCTTGCAGAATTAGTTTTTCAGAAGATATATTTCTGTTTCTACCTTATATTCTTCAGAGCCCTGCAAAAGCTGCTTCAGCTTGGCATCTAACTGCGTAAATCGTCGAGTTATCCTCTCTATCCGGGCGTGCAAGTCTCTGTACTCGTTGTATTCTGCATTGAAGTCATTTTTGTAACTCTGACGCTGCTCCGAAGAGGAAATGGCTGCGTATTTTCTGCAGGGAGAATAATTTAGTTAATTGGTTTATTTAAGTCTTCTCTCCAGACAGCGTGAATATTGCAATGCCAAAACCAGGATAAGTCAGTCTACCAGGTGACTGCATCTGAAAACAGTCTCTTGTGATTTACATTATAATAGCACGGAGGCAACTGTCAGGATTATTGCCTTGACCTCTATGTAAAACAAGACAGTGTTTGCTCCCAAAATTTCTTATCTATGCCAGATAGGGTGGAATATGCAGGTACAGCAAAGCCTGGGAGCAGCTGAGGGTGTAGGAGGACATTCAGTTACTACTGCTACAGCTTTTCTAACTCCTGCTGTCCCGCAGAACATGGAGTTCTGCATCTGTGCCAGACCTTGGAACAGCAGGAATACGATGCTTCCAGTGTTGAGTCTTTAAAGGCACACAAAAAGCATTCAGCTATCGTTGCAAAATGCTCACAGTACGATTATGTGGCAAGCACACGACACGAAACCATGTTGAACAGACTGACCGTATTTCCGCCACCTTCTGAAGATGCTCAATGTGAATCGAACACAAGAGCCCACATATTAACAGAAGCGCCTTCTGAGGCCCTTTGAAAGTTACTCAGCTCAACAAAAAGCTATTAAACCTGACATTTTGCAGAAAGCCCAGCAGCCAGTCCTCTCTGATAGTCAAACTCATCTTTCTGTAGGTGATGATTCTAATTTGCCACCTTACACTGTCTGCAGCAGCACCAGCTTGGTGCATGAACATATATAAACTACTTTAGGTGTCAAATTAAGGGAAAACTTTGACTCTGTTATCCTAGATACGCTCTAGCCTTCAAGAACTGACTCCTTGCTGGTATAAATAAGCATCTACATGGGATATGCTATAAGGAAGCTGCCTCACTAGTATGAAACACAGACCTCCATGATCACAGCAGCTGTGACAGCTCTTATAATTTAAGGAGCTGACCATCAGAACAGTCAGATTGTACCAAAAGGTGAGACAAGGGACCTGACAGGAGTTCATAAACTTTACACTATTTCTGTGGATATCGATTGAGCAGCTGTAATATCCCTCTGTCAGGAGGATCAGCACATCTGTTGCAAGAAAAAGAACCCACCCCAGCCATCTGCATTCTTGTGAAGGGTACTGGAAACACCAGCCCGGAGCGGTTGGTTGTTGGTTCGTGCAGCCCAGCGAACCACAGCTTTGTCACCATGCAAAGATCCTTTATATCCTCCAGTCAACTCCAGGGACTGCTCCTGCAGAGCCAAGAGCCAACACTACCTCCTCTTCCCTCCGAGTGATCGCAGCGTGGCCAAACCAGATCTGATGGCACTCGAAGCCCAGGCTGAGACGAGCACAGGGAGTATCACCCACAGCCACGCTTCTCCGCTCCCGTAGAGCTTTGTTCGTAACAGGCTGGGGTTTATGCAGATTTTTGGCTTTGTGCACAGTGATTTTTGTGCTTCAGCAGACAAGTGTATTGTTTAATTAACCTCAAGGGGATCTGATTAAAAAGTCAAGAGGTGAAACTACTCACATCCTAACCCATGGGTTATAACCTCCCCATGAAGAATATTTCACTGGTTTATGTAGATGATCTTGGCTCTGAACAGGGGAAGAGTTAGCTAACCTCTCAAAATCCTTTCTTGCCCTATCTTCCATAACATTAAAGCCGACAATTTCCTTTCAAAGTTTCCAACTGTAACGTGGAGATGTTTAATCCTTTCAAACCCCTTCAAGGTATGCAACGTTTCTTTAAGTACTTGAACAATCTATTTATAGAAAGATAACCTTGAACTCCACGAGGAGGTAAAGAACAGATAAGTTTAGTCTCAGAAACTATCTGCAAAGTTGGATTTACTCTTTTTCTTTAAGGCCACCTTACAAAGCTCTATCTAGTAATAACAAAGTCCAACAAAAAACCCCAGCACATTGTGATTTTTAGCTTGAAACATGATCCCAAAGTGATGAAGCAACTGATAAATATACTTACAATAAATAATCTGGCATTTCTGAAGTTGATGTTGGTACACTAGAATTATTGCATGTTCCATTTAAACCTGAAAAAATAAAAACTTGTTTATAGCTCCATGCAATTAAATTGCAAATTCATAAAGTTATCAGCAATATACAGGTTATCGAATTCTGAAGGATTCTTGTTTTGCTTTGAGTTGACAAAACCAGAAGATCCACAATAAGGTGGTTGAAACTTCAAGGCTTCTCTAGTATTTGTCTGTCAGCAAAACACTATCAACATTAGCCAATGCACTGAGTAGCAAAAACCCTTCACTTAATTGGTTTATAAACACTGCCTGCAGGGAGGGATAACACCGGTATCACCACAGCTACAGTGCAAGACACATTTATGAGTCCAGATGAGCAGAACAGAGGCTGAGCAAGGTGCACATTCTTTTCCCCTGATTCTATACTAGACTCCTACTATTAATACTGCAAGTTCAGACTCCTACTATTAATACTCCAGACTCCCACAGGGTACCAGAGAGGTTTAGAAGGCACACAGCTTTTTTCTCACAGAGCCCCACCGCGCTGGAAATGAATCAAAGTGATCTCTGCTCTATGAAGGTGAAGAAATGTGAATCAAGCAGGGCTCAGCTAAGAATGTTTAGGAGCTTAAGCAAAGGGACTAAAGACCTCAGGAGGAATGGGATTCTGAACGTGAGCCTGAAACTGATCTCATGCTCACCCTAAACCCAACACTGCAGCACTAGTTTGGAAGAAGCAAGCAGCTGGATACAGGTTTGAAAGGGGGATATTTCTCCTAAGCTGTGTATTTATATTGAAAGCCCTAAATCAGAAAGTCAACTGCATCCATGAGAAGGCAGCAAAATAAGAGGCAAGTGGAGAAGGCTGTGAAGGATTTAATCCTTTACAAAAGTGTATTTCTCCTTTCATCTTCTTTCCAAGTCTGTTACTTGGAGCAAGAGTATCTTGATTGCTGTGCATTTGGGGAAATCGTGCAAAGGTAAGTGCAAGCCCCACAGCTCACCTGTCCTACACTCACCCACACCAGTTTACAGTTACTACCCCAGACAAACTGCAGGGAGCAGGAAATGCCCAAGTAACAAACATAGGGACATAAAAGCAATAACCTAACTCTATTTTTTAAAACCTGATTTTTCTCTGGATTTCCACGGAAAGGCTTTCCTGAGAAGAGTGAAGAATGGCAGAAAAGACAGTGTCATTAACATCCCAGTCTCAAATTCCTACTGCAGACAATTCTGCTTTCATCTTTATGTGACCATCAGCGTGAAAGATGCTGAATGCGGGCAAGGAAGATAGTGGAGGAAAACGGGAGAAAAGAAAGTTTATTTTGCCTATGAGTGCCACCTACTGACTGCTGAAAGGACCCCAAAGGCCCCTCCACCACCTCTTGAACAAATCTCTCTGGAGAAAAAAAAAAAAAAAACAAACCTCCAGTCCCTGCAGTCCCTGGCCCAAGGGGGACTTAGGGGAGGCTGTCAGCCACTTGCTGTGGACAAAAGGAGCAGGATGAGGCCCTTGCTATCCGCATGAAGTAAGGTGCAGAAGGAAAGATCCCAATTCAGATGTGAGTTGGCTGTACACAACCCGAGCAGCCACTGACCACATCCTGTTTATGATTAGTCCCAAGTCCAGCTCGGATTCGTTACCTTGCATACATCAGCTGTGCACCAGGAACAAAACCCGACTCCTACTAATTAACAAAAAGCCAGTCATTAAACTGTTTTTAAAGCAAAGCAGAAAAAGATGGTAAAGGGTGAGCAACTTCATGAAGAAGGAATTCAGGGTATTTTGGTTTTTGTACGAAACGCTGATAAAAATGTGCATCTAGAGAGAGAACGTGTGCATATCTACCCACTGCCACTCATGACACGAGGTACATGGGGAAGAAAAACAACATTCACAAAAAAACCTACAAAAGTAAGATCGAGTAGAAGTAGTATCTGAAGAGTGGGGTTCTGCAGTGCCACACGATGATCAGAACGTCATTAAAAATCACCGGTGAGCAATCAAAATGCATTTTGCAGGCGCTACAAAGACTGTAGGGAAGGAGAGAACTAGCATCGTCATAACCCCAATGCCCAACAAAGGTCTCCCTTTCCAGGAATTCCAACAAATTTCCAGTTCAAGTTACTGTCCCTTTTGGGCCAAAACTGGATGATTTTCCAGCATGAAGAGGAACTTAGAAAGTAGTAACGGGGCAAAGGAAAACAAGATGGATGCAAAAAAGTTCAACAACAGATCAAGACCGCAATATCGTTGAAGGCTGCAGGGGAAGTTCCATCCACTGCTCTGGGGGGTTGTAACAAATCCTGACAAAAGAGCAGAAAACAGGAAAGCTGCAGACACTGGCAAGTGAATGGATTGCATTAGCCAACCTGTATTCCCTGCTCTAACTGCTAAGAGTGTGCAGAACTGACTTAGGAATACCCTGGTTTGATGGGAAACATTTTCATTGCATCTCAACAGGTAACAGATTCCCTGTTGTGTTAGTCCTCAAAGAAAGAAATTCAGAGTAAGAGTGGGATACAACAGGGAAGCTCTTTAAGCCTGAAGGAGCTGGTTGTAACACTGTTCTAACAACATTTATCACAAGACTTATCTATCATTGCTTTTGTATCCAATATTAAAAGCTTTTGTGACTAACTTTTCATTACCGAGTTAAAAATCAATACAACAGTCATCACAATACCCAACACAAGCAGAAGAGCTGTAAGTAATCAAGCAGCACTGCTTTTTTCCAACAGATCTTGATGTCTGCCTTTCATCCCCATATATTAATACAGCTTTTAATTTAACAAGGAGAAACATGACACGGTCTGAGGCAGTTCCAAACAGCACGAAAGGTTAAACAGGAAAAACCTGATATCCTCTTCTGAGAGGAAGCACATTTGTTGATTTGGAGGTAGGGACAGCGATATTATTTCGTTAACCACACAGTCTCTGTGAGTGGACACACAACCTCTTTCCTTAAATAGATTTGGGGCAGAAACCGTAGGCAGTCGATACCAATATTATCTTAGCACGAGGCGTACAGGAGGACCTCTCAGACCATACATACCTGTGACCTGTTCCTGGGGAACACTAACTAAGTCAGCATTTTTTATTACTTCACAGTCCTGCTTCTCCTCTTTGCATTTCTCTTCACTTTTCTTCTCCTTTCTCTCCTTTTCCTTGTCTTTGTGCTTTTTGGATTTTTTCTTGGTTTTTACGTACGAGCTGCAATTGTGCTTGCTCGTTTGGGGACAGTCTGTTGACAAAGGATGAGTCAGTCTGTCAGCCGTCTCCGGGTTCTCACAGTCTCTGCCATTGTGAGTCAGGTCGTTGCTGACATCCGAAAGGGGATCGTGAGGCCTCGGCAGCTCCAGCACCGGGAGGCTGGAGCTGGAGCTCACCGACTCCGGCAGAGCCGGCGGCAGGGCAGGGGCAGGAGCGTCCTTCCCGTTGGAGGAATTGGAGGAATTCAGTTTCCCGTTGAAAGTGGGCTGAGTTCTGTGAGCCAAATGAGAGATCCTGGGCTTTTTGTTGGCCAGGGGATCAATAAACTCCAGAGGCTGGGATCGTTTCTGAGGAGGAAAAAAGGATAAAAAAAAATAATCCTGAAGTCTTGAGGCCCAAATTTTGGATGCTGTTACCACTAGGTGGTGGTGCAATACCAGAGAACAGGGGAATATCCCCAGTAAAAGAGCTCTGCTATCAGTGAGAGCTGCCAGCCAGCGTCCCGGCTCAGAGGCTGGTCCTGGACACAGGCTCCAGGACCACCAGGTCCTACAGAAGCTGATCCATCCCAAGCTGCTTCCCGACAATCCTGACAGCCGCTCCGGAGCTCACGGCTTGGTGGGAGAGCTCAGAGAAACCCACCATCACGTCAGCAATTACTGATCTCCTGCGCTGCTCATGCACGGGCCATGTAACCCAGTCTAATCTCACTGTATCTTATTTCAAATCCAGCCCTTTAGAAGTAAAACCCTGTCCTCCACCCTACTCCTGCCCCAGACACTTAAAAAATTGGAACCACCATAAAAACATCTGTCCTTCTAGTCCTGGCATGTCATTTAGAGCACCTCAAAGTCCCTGCAAAGGAAAGATGTGCTCAGACCTCTGGAGCAGGGAGGGATTCACAAGTTCTGCATTTTATTCCCAACTGATTTTACCAACTCTGTGGTCAAGAGCTTTACCCTTACAATACCACTCCTTCCTCTTCTCAAGAGACACACATTTCCTGGAAGAGGTGAGAAAATGTCAGCTGTTCTCAGAATTTAAGGCAAAAGAGGACAGTTGCAAGCAGTTTTAAAAGCCACGTCACACAGGCCAACATGACCTGAGCATCCCTTTTTTTAAATGAGAAATGGAGAGAGAGAAGTGGTTCCAACTGCTGCCATCAGCTCTACCCGGACAGTCACGGGCAGGGCTTGGAGAAGCTCTGGGTGCTCACACCTCCGAGCAAGCAGCTGCCTACAGACTGCGGGTTAGCCCGGGGAAGCTGCACTGTGGAAGGACCTGTCTGTCAGTCAGCAGAAAGCAGAGCTCAGTGCAGAGCCAGAACTACGGCTGTCGGGCTCAGTCCAGCCTGAACCAGCCAGAATTACCTTGGACAGCCATCAGTGCAGCGGTGTGTGCCTGCCTGGCAGCACAGGGCTGCCCAGACTCTGAGGAAAGATTATTTAGTGCCCAGAGGGAAACAAGCAACAGTTCTGGTTATTTCTTTTGGCTATTTTATTGTTTGGTTTATGTCTCAGGCAGGACTGCGACGTGTTTGTAAATGGAAATTTTATTCCGTCACAGAAGTGCAGCTGGATGCAGGGCTGCTTTGTCAGGGAGCCACCAATTCGTTCCTTCTCCCTGCAGTTATTATTTCTCTTTGCTAACTCCAGGGGTCTCAAGGCCACCATTCAGTGGCACCAATCCTTTCCACCTGTCAAGGTAATTACGAAGAGGAGCTGCTCACAGCGCTGCAGAGCTCAAGGGGCAAAGGCAGCACGTCGAACCGGCTTTGCAACATCCCCGACTGCCTCCCCAGCGCAGCTCGAGCAGTGTCCATCTCAGAGGAGGGGCCATTCGCTGGGACTACACGTCTCAGAACAGAGCTAGAACTGCCATCTTTTACCATCCTTTCTCTAAAGCCATCACACAGCTTCACCAGCTCTGGTTATGAGGTGGGAAATGCATGCGGTACCTGCTCTGCCATGCCCCTCAGAATTATCCGACTAATTTTTTTTTTTTTCCCTTCATTCTACAACTGAACTTTTCCAAAATGTTTTGCATTCCAGACTACCAAATCCCATCCCTCTGCTGGGACTGCAACCATTAACAGGCATCCCTTCTCTAAATAGGGACTACAGCTATAGACTACCAAAAAAACCCCAAAAAACAACTGCTTACAATAAAAGGCTGTCTGTGGTTTGCTGTGTGACACAAGCCATGTCAGAAGCACTGCTGGAAGCATTTATATTCCGTGTTTGTTGCCCCTGTTTCACCAGCCTTTTCTAGATCCAATCAACCACCCAAAGCTTTGATTGGGTCATCTCAAGAGACCAGAAACATCCCCAACAGACTTTTGTGTCTTTCAAAATATTTACAGCCAGAAGCCAGATGATTTTTCAACCTATATTTTTTTCAGAATCAGGTTGAGAAAAAGACCAGCCTCATAACAACATTGTGTCTTTCCAAGCTAACTCGAAGGGGATCATTCTTTATTCACCAGGAACATGCCCACAGAAGAGCAGGAGAGGATTTGGAATTAGCTACCTGGCAAACGAGTTGCACAGTTCTTGTTCTCAATAAAAAAATTGCCTCCCTCTCACTTCCAGAAAGCACATAATTTCTTTACCTGCTAATATTCTTTGCCACTAATCCTCAGTGCGTCTGTCCAGACAAGTAGGCATTACACATTCCACTGGCAGGAGGAGAATAAATACTCAACTTGTCTGGGCTGACCCACAGCAGAGAAGGGAAGCCGGCATTTCACAATGCTAGCGAGAAATGCCTGCGCTGAGATACTGAGAGACTGGGAAAAGGCTTCACACACAAGCAAACGCAGCTCCTTTGCAGTTTTAATCATCATGGAAAACCAGTCAAAAGGTACTTTTCACAACTCTGTGCACTCAACAAATCCAAGAGCAGACCAACCTGCTTCTGACCTGTCACAGCAATTAGGTTGCAAAAGGTCAAGGTTTTTAATAACTCAACTGTGTTTGGGAGCTACTTATTACTGCTTCGTTCCAGTCAATTATTAGTAATGAGTAAAACACAAGCTCATTCTCCCAGGAACTCCAAGGGGAATGTAGGCACTGTGAAAAAAATTTAGCCCTTAAAACTAAACCTAAGACGCCCTGTCAGAGATCCTCCCCATAGGCCGTCACTGAATCGCATCCAGAGCAGAAACAGATGCTGAGGAAACCCAGAATTAGACTCTAACTTAATAAAATAGAAAAAAAAGAACCAACCCAACAACCTATTGACCTAACAGCCTCCAGCAGCAGGCGATTACAGTGTGCAGACAGGCTGAGCAGCTCAGCCTGGACCTATGTCCATCAGGAGCAGACGGAGCCGGTTGCTGGCTCCGTGCTAACCAGACCCAAGACCCTTGGAGAGGGATCACCCACCTGAGGAGGAGAGCTGGAGTTCACATTGTCTTTTGGTGGACTCAGGGAAGGCGCTTCTCCTTGAAAACCGCTACTGTTCTGGGGCTGACAGAGTTTCCTGAAAAACAGAATTTAGGGCTGTTCAAATCTCATGCTTGAGAAGCCAACAAGTGGTATTTCAAATCTTCCTGCAGAGGAAAGAGCCCTTTTCTAGGCTCAAATTCCAACTGTTTGAAGATGCCATTAAAGTAGCTTGTTCAGGCACTTTCAGTTTCAACCTCGGACAAAATCTAAGAAGAAATTACTACAGGAAAATATCAATCAGCGTATGGCAATTGCTTATCTCCTCCTTGCCTTCCCATGATTTTGTAATGCTCTGTGAATGGAGGTAACACCTTGCACTGACACTGCTGGTGGTGTGGCAGGGAGGGAGGCAGGCTGAGCTGTCAGGCACGAGAGAATTCCCCACTGAGGATGGAACTTAAGTTTCTGACAGTTTTACCTCTTTCCTCTTGAGCGGGTGACGTTAAGTATTACAACAAATTAATTACAACCTTAGAAGAATAATCCATATGCACATTAGTAAAAACTGGCATTGACCTTTAAAGTGTATAGGATGTACATATTCTTGCTATTGACTGAAATACAGCTCAATAAGCAAGACATTATTTAAACTAATTTCTGCTGAGTTTGCCTCAGTTACAACTGACTTCAGGAGACAATTCAGAAAGCAAGCACACCAAAATGGGGCCGAAACTCACATTCAGATGTTGGGGATTAAGTTCTCCCACTCATTAGCACCACTAAAACAACATTTTACAGGAACAGCAGTCCTCTTTCAGAAACTAGCCCCTCTGGGTCCAGGAAAAGCAGGATTGTAACAGGAACTGTTACAGTATTATGGGTCCACTAGGATTTACATTTAGGGCTTCATAATAATACTTCTAAATTGCATCATGCAAAACAGTGCTACGCCAGTCTGTATTTGAGGTATTTGACAAACAATAGGAACACCTCGTAGCAAAAAAAAGCACAATGCAAGTCATTCTAATCACGTAAGTGCATCAATTCACATTCACGCTAGGTATCTCTGCTCCCCACCGCCCAAGGGGCTCTCCAGAACTCGGAGTAAAGTGTCCCAGCACATCAGCTTTGCCCTACTCTTCCGACACCAGCCAGATTGCCCCCATCTATTAATCACCCAGGAAAAACCACTGTTGCATCAAGTTGCAGCTGTCAAGCTGAAAAAAAAAATATTTCAGGGTTAAAGGTTTTAATAAACTAGCTCTGCAGTCATTTTGTCACCAGCTGTACAGCCTAAATAACCATCATCTAAATTCTTCCACAAGAGGCTATAATCAGCTTTAAAGCGCACACATAATCTTGCCCAGCGTTTGAAAAAAATATTTCAGATCTAGACCCCACGACTTTTACAAGATTTTTTTCTTTTAACCTGAGCTTGAACCTGCGGCCGTATTGCAGCAACATTTAGACACCTGCAGTTTTGCCTTCCGCTGCTGCTTTGTTTGATTTTCTTTAGAACAATCTCAACAGCCACGGATCAATTCAAGAAAAGTACTCAGAGACTGCAAAAACAGGAAGGGGAACAGTGATATCCCATAAACACCACAGTGAAAGTGGCTTTTTGGATGCTGTTTGACTAGACTGAGCAACCTTGTCACATGCCCCAACATGTTAATTATGGATTTAAAAAAAAAAAGTGAATGAAAGACAACTACTTTCAATTCAGCAGCTCTGGTAAGGGCAGAAAACCATTTTGCTACAACAGTGAAAGGATAGGAAACACAGACAACACGAGGAAAAATGAGTTAGCCCAACGTGAGCGCTGTTAGGTACGGTTTTAATATTTGCAGATGTGCTAATTATTGCAGCCGTTGAACCATCAAGTGGCAACTGGACCTGAAAACAGAGAGAACATTTAACAATTGGCTGGATCTAGGCAACCACGTAAACTACCACAGCCAGCTACGTAAAGTCCTACGTCTGGTGCCTGTGCCCTTTTTGTGAATGTTTTTCTACTGTCTTCAACCCTACATGTTTTTTCCATTTTGTAGCCTCATTACCTGCATTGGCTGAGTGGGTCTTTGTTTGTACAGTTGAATACATCCTTTCCAAGGTCTATTTTTAGACCTTTGCATAACTGAATGCCACAATTCTAGAAAAAGCAGTAAACACTGCTTTCTGCAGGGAGAAATTAACTTTTTTGAAAGCCATAAAGACTGCGCGGCTGTTGTATTTTTCCTTTTAATTATAATTCAACATCAAGGCCATTTAAATGAGTTTGATTTTTTTTTTTTTCTTTAGCACGCCAAAGCACTTTTAAGTGCAAGTTTCTGTTGGTTTAACAAAGCCTCATCTCCAAGCCAACTGTGCTTTCAAATCATGGAAACTGTTCAAACAGAGCATGCTCCACTTAATCTTAACCAAAAGTACAATAAAGTCAGTCTCAAAACCAAGTCAAGTAAAATCTCTATCTGCATCTCAAAATTTATACCAAGGCAACAGAAACACACTGAAAACCCAGAGAGGGAAATAAAAACACTCAGAGCAGAATTCTCCTTTAGGAACTGGGAGATATGTTCTCTTTTCCTGCTGCCTGCCAGCCAAAAGCTTCCAAGCTTGGAGGCTTCACCTAAGGAAAAAATATCTGTAGAGGAAAACCAGTGAGACAAATTGATAACCTCAACCAACTCATAATAAGGGCTGTTTTCAGGAAGGAACATCAGAACAGGTATCCCCTGGAGAGTGATTATTACACTGTGTGGGCAGAAGGATAGCCAGCACGTGTTTTAGGGGACTTCTCTTTCCTGAACTGCCTCGTGTTTTTCACACGTCCTTTACTCCAATCAAATTGTCATCTTGCAGGGCAACTGTGATACTAACCGAATTTCCAACACAGGAGAAACACAGTAAACGAACATCCAAACAACACTACAGAAATTAAGCAGCAAAGTCTCCAAAGCAAAGAGCTCAAGGGGAACAGGGACACCCACAGGAAGGGAGCACAAAGAGGCTGAGCAAGACAAGCTTAGGGGACGTGGCTTCACCATAACGTCCCTCTCCCCGTCTTCAAACACGGAGCCTGTGCATGAAGCCATGTACCAGGTACAGAAAAAAAAAAAAAAGGAGAGTTTCAATGGAGAGTTGAGCTGGACACGTTTGCCTTAATCCTTTCATCACCCAGGATTTTAAACCACCATTAAGTGTAATAGCTTGTGTTCCCCATTCAGATTTTTCCCCCCAGCTTTTAGTATCATGATTTATAGGATGATCTGAAGAGTGCATTCACTCTGATATTCAAGTTTAGTCAACATTTACAGCTGCCTGGACGATAAATAGATTTACTTTATGTTAAAATAAGTCAAACACTCAACTTACCGTAGTTCTACTGACTTTGGTTACCCTGATTTATAGCAACTGACCTGGTTCAGTATTTTCAAGCTCCAGATGTTATTAACAAAGATGGAATAATTACCGAACAAGTATCCTCTTCAACAACTGCTGATCTCCTTCAGAGTAGCCAGGCCAGTCCTTCTGCACTTCTTTGTATACACAATCTTTCAGTGTGAAAGTGCTGTCCTTGGCACTCAAATTTGCCACCTGAAACAAAAGTAATTTGAAAAAAAAACAACCAACAAACCTGTTAGGGTTTAATTTTCTCACTTGTTCTAACAAAAAAGATGTAGACAAAAAAAACCCCCTCAGACCTGTAGTGTCAGAGAACAAGGAGAGACTTTATACTTCATTTCCCAATTATTTGGATTATTTAATCAAACTGTGCCTTTCTTTTTGCCTTGTCATTGCAGTAGTTTATTATGAGTTTCCAAAGCATATCCAGTCTACTTGGAAACAAGTCATATCTAAACAGATTATTCAGCTTGCATAGTCTGGAATGGTACAACATCAGTTTATGGAAATACTTGGAAATAAAGTCTAATGGGAACAGGCAGTTCACTTATCACACCTGTCCGATAGCTAAAATGGTGCAGTTTATTAGCTGATAGAGGAACTCTTGCCGTGATAGCTTAGTTAACAATTGCCAGAAGATAATTTCTCACTAACAAGCCAGTAAAACAGGCGACAGAAAGCTCCTTTCTCAAGGAGCAGTGAAGAGAATGCCTTGTAGACAGAACACATTAGGGACTTGCAGATGACACTGTGCAGTTTGGTGTGTCCAGCTCATCTGCTGGATTTCAGAGGAGAACTTTTCTGAGGACTACTTGAGGGTAAGAACAAAACCTGTGATTACCAGCTTACGGCCCAGGGTTTTACAATAAGGCACTGCACCTAAATCACGTGCCGCAGTTAGCTCGGTACACTTGCATGAGAAGCGTTCTGACATTTTATCCAGTTCTGTCATGTGTAGTTTCCCCACAAAAACTGTGTGGTGCCTACACGGGTAGGAAACACTGCTGAAGCCAGCAGAATTGTATTAGAATGGAAACAAGTTGTTAAGAGTTATCCCACTTTAATCAGTCCTTCCACAGCTTGACTAAGAATTTAACTTCTTGCTGCTGGTTACAAATCTGACAAATACAGTGTTAGCACAAACCAAAAAGCCTCAATTAAGCTTTTGCAGATATTGTCTTTGAACCCTTCTTAGGTGATTGTAGAGCACTAAAAGTTTAGAATGAAAACAAAGCCTTAAATTTGATTTTATAAGAGGGACATGGAGGCAGAGGTGCCAAGTGCTGTGCCCACAGCAGGCTGATCAACCGGCAAAGCCAGCAACCGTGTCCCAAATTCACCGCCTCAGCCGCTCAGTTTGACAACTGTATTACACTTGAACCTGGAAGATGCTTTTATTCAGTCAGGGGAGATATTGTGCATCTGTTTAAGGATTAGTGTTCTCCATTGCTCGCTCCATTCAGGAGACTGTTGTGCTTATGAATTTTTATTACCTGTGCAGCAGCAAGACAGCCTCAGAAAAAAAAAAAAAAAAAAAATCAAGTGAAGGAGTGGAAAGTCTCGAATTAACTGAAGATGCTGTTAATTCTTCTGCTTTTGCTTTAGGAAGACTATGACCTAATATTAAACCCCTAAGAATTTAAAAGCAAAAAGCTGCAGAACTAATACAGCAAAGCTCTCCTGATAAGCGAAAAATAGAAAGCAGAGTTATCAGTTTACATGACGAACACTTTGTTTTTCCTTTCAGTTCTGTCAGCTTTCCAAAATCCTGAGCCAAAATACAAGAAGAATTTGAGCTGTGTTTTACATTTAGATATCCCAGTAAACATGCCCAAGAGACAAAAGCAAAGCCAGGTTGTTTTTCAAAAACTCTGAGAATCTCTCCGCTTACTGTTTCTTTCTGCAGCGGGAGCCACGCTGCTCAGCAAGGCTTGTAGCCCAGGCAAAAGAACGACGCAGATTTTTCTCTGCGCAGAGGCTGGGAGCTGCTACCTCCTTGTTTTGCTGGTGTGGGGCTCTGCAAGCTCCACCCTGGGCCTCCCAAAAATAGAAGCCTTGCAAAATGAGGCAAAAAGGCCAGCAGGAACACAGAGTCCTATGAGAGATGCAAGAGTACAATGAAACCCACACCTAGACGTATTTAGACATGTAGCTTTAATGCAGCCTGTAATTTTTAGCTTATCTGTGTCTGCCTGTGGATGGGAGCCCTGGTAGTGCTGAAAGGAGATTAAGTTTACGAGCAATACATTTACAGCCAAATCAGCATTTAGCCCAATCAGGCTGACACTGTGGACACTGCCAAACACACCACTTGCCTGCTAGGGGGTTTTGAGAGCATCAATAAAAGGTGATTATCAGAAAACAGTATTTCTAATATTAAAATCTAGTTATAGCATTCAAAAAGGTGCTCAGAAGAATTCAAGCGCTGCTGGAAAATTAAGGGCTACAGGATTATAACCTAGGGAAGGAGGAAGTTGTGCCAGCAATAACTCCATTTTCAGTATGACCTGCCCTGTGCCCTTGGGCAAACTAACTCCTCACTCTCTCATTCTTTTCAGGTCTGAAAAGGAGTTAAAAAAAAATATTCAATACAGAAAAAGGGTAGCTGCAGCATTTAAACAAATATCCATGATGTGTTTTGTACCGTGAGAGCAATAAAGGTATTTACTGCAATTCCTAAAATGGCACCTTCACCATGACTCAAAGTGTTAAGAACTGATTCAGCTCGGAGACAGCTTTCACACTTGACATACAAATAATATGCTTTGCAAGAAGCTGCATGATCTTCACACCTAACAAGTTACACTTCTAAGCAGGGAAGGCATGGGTCTGAACAATACAAAGATGTAAAGCTTAAGGGAGAGGAATGTATTTTTTCCTTCGCATAGGAAACATGACTTGTATCAATACATAAAGGAACATGTTCTGTCTACGTTAACAAAAATATAAAGATTTATAGGTTACAAATCAAACAGCTCGTAGATTCTCTGTTAGACAATTCTCCCTACAGCCAAGCAAAAGTGTTCCTCTTAAGTGACTGATGTGGTGAACCAAAAATCATACAGCTTAGTTGCAAACACCTAAACCAAGGCTCACACCTGAGAGAGGCTCCTGCTGCGCCCAGCAAAATAGTCATGTCAGCTGCAAACTTCTGTCAGACACGGCCCTTAGAGAAACATCCAGCTGCAGCTCTGAGACACACAGGTTACGTTCAGACTAACGCAGAAGGTACCACCCTTCTGAGAGGACATTTCCCTTTACCTAAATTGTTGCCTTCAGAGTACAAACCTGCTGCAGAAGGTTGTCCAGCAAATCCTTGTCCTGCTGAGAAAGTCCATCCTTCTGCAATCTGAGAATAAGTTCAGGTTTCTTATAAGGCTTTAGTGCCAGTAAGTGCACAACCCTATCTTTGAAGGGTCTCTGAGAAATCGCACTATTGCCTCTCTTTATTGCACTGGCAAGGTTGACTGGCGTTGGGCGCTTCCTGGAGGGAACAGCATCGGAAGCTCCTGGTGCAGGTTTACGCACCTGAACCTTTTTGCCTAAAATGAGATGAGAATAGTGAACTGCAGCAGTCACCTTGCAAAGGCCAGTGGTCTGTCAACATGTATAATGGAGTTCATTACACCACCTGAAGTGCCACAAGATGACAATGAAGGACAAACACAACCAGCACACCCCATCCGTTCTGATGCACTGCCGGAACGAGCATCCTGTGAGTTTTATGATTCATGACAAGCTTGTAACAAGTAAACAGCAACACCAAGCTCTCGAAACCTGAGTATTATTGGCCACAAGCTTACATAAAGCTCTCTTTGTTCGCCAGCTTTTCATTTATCCCAAGTGCGTGTATTCCCATGGTTAATCTAACCATTTTTTCCCTCCCTACGAGAAGAAAATTCTGCATTATTATGCAGAAGAGTCGAAATATGGAGTGGAAAGACCAGAACTGGTCAACGAGCGGCTCCCTGCTGCTGATCTCAGCAAAAATGCTACTCCAGCAGATGTTTCTGCTTTTAGAACAATAGGAACTTTATGGAGCTGAGTCCACCTCCCTTCCCCCCGCCAAACACAGCCACATGAATGGGGTCTAACGCTGCTACATTAGCCTATTCATTAGTGTGCTGTCTGTTCTAATAGAAAAACCCTTTCTACACTGTAGTAATAACTGCTCTGCCCTCCAATTGCATTTACGTACACATGAGAACATAAAGCTGTCTCAAAAGTTCATCTCAAGCCCTCAGAGGCAACTTCCTCATCTCCATCCCAAATGTGGTTCTTGGTTTCTGACAGCATTACACAAGAACTCATTTTTCCCATTCCTGTTGAAAAAACAGCTTCAACTAGAACCCTCACACAAGTCCCACATCACTTAAAGCACGCATCAGATCATTTCACTATTCTGAATACTGAAACAGGCCACAAAGCCAGGTTCCTGCAACCAAAAGGTGAAACCAACAAATCAAAAAGGAAAACAGTAGGTTCCAAGGTCTAAAACATGGAAATGCAATTGATAATCACTTCGGTTCAAGCAAGTGACCTTCACTGGGACAAACAACATCCAGCATTTACTGCAAGAATTTTGGAGGTTTATTTCAGCGTGGCAACTCTCCACTGCTAGGAAGCAATGTTTTCAACTGAGTCATCTGAAGATACTGGTGATTGTCTGTCGTGTTTATTTTACTGAAATGTAGATTGCATAACTGAGTCCCCACTTCCTGGCTTCTTATTACGCACCATGCTGATGCAAGTAAGTACGACCCATCGTCGGCAAGGCTGAGTTAAGATGAGAGGGAGAAAAACAACAATTCACGTGTTAAACAACCCAAAATTCAGAGGTCAACTGGACTTCATTTCCAGAAATGGGACAAGAGAAGATTCGTCAGCTTTCTAGAACTCCCTTAACTCTTGCCAGGTCATGAAGAGAAGAAACACATTGGGACATTTCCACTTAGGGCTGGAGCCAAAATGTGCAATGATAGGAAAAGAAAAAAACCCTAAGTTAAGCCAGAACATGAATTCTTTTAAAATATTTATTCATGTGCATATATATAGATGTACACATACACACATTTAGCGTGTATGCAAGCACACACATCCCCCTGCAGACATATCAGCTATCTATTTACATATATATTCGCTCAAGTGTTAGTTCACATCTATACTATTCCGTTCATCTCCAATTTCAACATTTCATATAAATTCTTCCACATCTGAGCTGCCTGGAATGACTCCACTGACGTTTAAGTGCTGAGCTCCGTGTTCTCATGGAAATGTGAGCCAGCCTTCTCCCCCCAGAGCAGCCTGCGAGCGAATCAGCTGATGGTGCTGGCACACCGAGGCCGTGCGTATCCCACAGGAGGACTGGCCTTACCCAGGCTCTTCTTTCTTGGACCAGCACTTTTCCTCCCCTCTTAAACACTGACATCTTACACATGCAGCAGGCACTCCATTGCTTTTTCCCCCGTTGAGCCTCCATTTCGGAGAGGTAAACGTTTCAGCAAGAGTATTTTTAAATCAAAAGTTTTGCTCTGTCTTTCCGGGAAGCAGTTTGCTTTGAGAATCTTCTCCCCCACAAGCCTAACAACTTCATCCACTTACTGTAATGTTCTCAAATGTAAGCTAAACAAAATAATCTTCTAGTCTACAGGAAATCAATGCATTTCCTTCCTGATTACTATCTTATTTCTCAGCTTTGAGCACTTGGCTGATAAAACAATGAGTCAGGGTCAGTTCTACATTTTGCAACTCACCATTCTCATCACAGACATCCTCTGAGAAGAGACTGGCTACAGATCACATGGGCTAGAGAAAAAACAGCTGGTTCAAAAAAAAAAAAAAAAGGAAACTCTGCTTTTCTGGTTAGTGTTTGTGTCCTAAGTTTGTGACCAGACTGAGGTTAAACAGGAACCTGAACCCAAAGCTAGGTCTCTGCAGGCTCCTCCTGGAGCCCACTGATATTTGCCACAGTTTTTATTTCCTCCCCAAGATTCTCCTTTTATTGTTTAAGATGGTTTAAGGCTGCAGTCAGCAGCACCACTTTAGTCTCTTTGTGTATGAACACAAGGGCTCTGCTATCCACATCCTAGACGTTGTGAGTTACAGTCTCAAGTGCAGGCACACACCAGCTGCCTGCCAGCAGCGGTGGCAGGTTTTAGCTGACTTGGCAAGGAGCACAGCCACTCCTGACAGGTCAGCAGCGTGGTCTCAGCAACACCACCTGACAAACACGAAATAATGCCAGAGAGATGTGACTGCACACAGACGATCCTCAGAGGCTGTGCAAACATCACCACACATGTTCCAGGGTGAAGATGAAAGCCATGGAGTCTACAAGGAGAGCAGCACCCTAATAAATCAAGACACCCGCGAGGAACTACCAGGCACTTATTAAATATCTCAATGGTCAAGCAAACAAACATCAGCATTTGACTTTGTAAGCTAGTGAAGACACCCCCAAATCAAGTTGCTGCTTACCTACGTATCTCCCCCCAGGTTTAATGACTATAGCGCTGCGGCTGCGAGTCTCCTCCTCTGCCTGTGCCATGCTTTGCCTTGCCTTCTGGTAGGAATCATCAGTAGCACACACGGTGATTTTATCCTGTATGCTTCCAAGGCAATCCAAATGGATATTGCCGTTGCTGCAAAAGAAAGGCAATGGAAAAGATACTCCCAGCACTGCAAAGGAGCACATCTGTCACTGGTGAACAACTGGGGGGTGTGTTATCTAATTCAAAAGAGGGAACAGAAGGAAGCTGGGCAGTAAACTGATTCTTCTACGAGTGCCTCCTTACTCAAATATACACATGCAAACAGATTAGAAAGTCTCTGAAAAGGATGAACGGATGATTAAGTTTTGTTCGGGTTTGCTAGGGAAATGAGCCTACAGAAGATACCAAAGAAAAAAAAAGGGGGGCTAGATTTTCTTTTGCTGTACCACTCACCTAGATACATACTGCTGGATACAGTCAAAGCTCCCTTGGGGGCTGTCTTTGCCAATATTTGAAAGATAAAATGTGAAAGTCCGCACTTCCGTGGGTCGATCAGGCCTTGGAATTGTGATATGCTGTTTGGAAGGAGAGAAATATTGGTCACTCGGGTAGTCCACATGAACGCAAAATTCAATTTTTCAGCAGTCACCATGCTTTTAGCCATTTTGCAACCCATTACAAGTAAAGCATATGGATTACTGCATAGGAGGCTATGAAGAGCAAGAAGCTACAAGAAGAGTTCAAGTTAGCAAAACTGTATGCACTGAAAAGATAAGGTAACAGAGGTAGACAGATGTAAAGAACAGCTACAGAGACAGCTATGTCTAAACAAGACAGATCTGAGTTGCCAGCTCACTGCCTTTCAAAGCAGAGCCCACAATAATCTTGTTCTAGGAATCTGACCCAATTCTATTGATCCAGGCTCAAAACAGACTTGCTACCACTGTTTATATTCAATTTAAAGCACTTGAGATTTGTTTCTTTAGAATTAGTGATCCAGCACTAAACATAGTACAAGCCAGGTCACTAGGTAGCATGCTTATTCTTTTTTAAGAGATTATAATTCCATAACGAGATTTCATGGCTCACGGTAGAGTGTGACGCTGCTGCTAAATTAAATATTTAATCAAGCATTAAGTGTGCTCCGCAGACAACTCTACAGCGATCTGCACTGTTTTTCTCCCCCCAGCCATTCATTTTTCAAAAAGGAAACCGTTTCCCCTCCGTGTTCAAGATCCAACACAAATCTCACCATCTGAGCTCTACTATCACATCAATATTTGATAATTAAGATGGCTTCCAGAAAATGAGACAGAACATCAGTTTCAACCTATTTTAGGCCACTCTCTACCACACAGATTTATATTTAACCAGATTGCCACATATATGCACAAAATATACATGCCTAGCAAACCAACTTGTGGCATCCACATATGACTGTGCTCCATAAAAGATTGCTGCTGGTACAGAAGGGTTTCTAGGTGGTTTCCCTTTGACCTCAGATGTCTACAGCAGCCTGGAAACCCAGTGCATCTGTGTCACTTTGCTAAACCACAGGGATGTTCTCAGAAGCAGCAAGAAACGCTTGTATGACCTGCATCGAGTCGAGCCAGTGCAGCATTTTCCATTTACTCTGTCAAGACCAGCTCTCCTCCAGCCAGCCCTCAAACAGACTTCCCTTCTTTTGGAACAGCAAGCCAAGACACCCAGACTTATGCGATACAGAAGGGCAAGTTATCCCCTCACAGACCTAGGATTCGGATCTAAAAATACACGAAGCAGATTTGGTGGCGATCCGGGCGCTGACGGGCAGCGCTGACCCCCCAGCAGCAGCAGCTGAGCCCTGTTATCTCCCCTGCCAAACATGCGCCAGCAGCCTTGAGCCCTTAATCTGGCCCAGCACCCTCTGCCCCCACCCATCCAGAACAAATAAAATTCTCTTCTGCTTTACAAGCGAGCCGAGAATATGCACGAAGTCAAAGTTATGTAAACAGCAGATTGTGGGTATTTTACAGTTGGCACCTTTCACCCCCCCCTCCCCGAGTTAATTTGCTGGGAACAGGGTAAGAAGGTAAATGCAACGGGTCTGTTCAGCTCCTAGCGCTGTTTGTTGGGGGAGCGAGGTGTGCTGCAGGCAAGGGTTTGTGAAATAAAACCCGGAGGATGTAACCAAACCATATATTCACACACTAAAACAACCTGCTTCTAGCTCCTCATTTACCATTGTAAAAACCAGCTGCTCTGAGCGCCCCAACTTCGGCATTTTTATAGTTTCTGCAGCTTCTTCAAAGGATGTAAAATGAGACAGGAGTGAGAGTCACTTAAGCGTTGAATGTTGCTCGTTCCAGTACTGAAAAGTGTAGCATATGCAAACTGGCCGTTATCTAGGAATTATTTTTAGCTGAAACAGAAGCTTTCTCAAGCCACCAAATCAGCATGGTAACTGCTTTGAGGGAGCCCTAATTTTGGTGCTGAGTATTACACCAGTAACCATAGACACTTAAAAATAGCTCAGTACAGATGTGACTTCTGTTTTTTTTTTTTTTTCTTTCAAGTAATATTCATCCCTGTACAGCTCACTCTGAATGGCAATTTCACCTTCTTCTATTAATACCAGCAGAAGTTCATCCCAAGAAAGAGGAAATCATCACATTTTCCAATCACATCAAGTTAAGACGTTTTGTTCCTAACAGTCATGTTCAGGAAAGCTGCATGAACATACATGTACTTGGCACCCAAAGGTGGTGTGTTTTTTTTTTTTTCCCAGCTCAGTTCCTTTCCCTACTCCCCTCCACCCCAGTAAGCACCTGCAAATTTGACCCAACTTAAGCTCCAATTCTGCACATGCTCTTACCGAAATAGAAGCATCTTCAGCCTTTCTTGTACAGTTATGGGCACCAACTACCACCATTTGCAACACTTTGGTACTCAAGCTCTTAAATTTCAATGGGCATGTAAATTAGAATAAGTAAAATGCTCAAGACTCCATGTAAACTTACAAAACTATCCAAGAAAACCCAGTTCACAATAAAAAACTAACAAACAGGTGCTGCTCTTAAGGAATATCCAGAGTTCCACTTTAGCATCTCAAAGCAGAGTAACACTCTGCTACTTATGACCAAGTGACTACTCTTGAAATCCTGATTATTACACAGATTACTGCACTGAAAAAGTAATTAACAAGACTAGCATTGCTATCAAGAAATGCATCCCAACGCAAAGATCATTTACAGTCCATAGTTTATAAAAACTCTCATGAGAACCAATGCAGAGGTTCCATGCAGGATGTTTTACCCCCTGTCACTGAAACATCCTTTTTATTTTGGGCTAGAAGCACCAACATCCTCCTTTCAGCACCTGCCTGACAGAGCTGACGCCTTGCTGACCCTGGCCAGTTTTATTCCTTGCCAGTTCCATTCTTCAGTTAATTAGAGTGTTAAACATGAAAAAGTTTTCTTCTGTGTAGTAGAAGCTGACAGTATCCTTGACAGCGCTCATTAGACTAACGCTGGGAATTGGCAAAAGAGATGGACACCATAATTTAAAAAAAAAAAAAATTAAAGGTTTTTAAATTTAAAGGTTTCTAGAGAATTAAGGAAGCAGCAGTTTGTTTTAAACTCTTATGTCCTGCCTCCCACAATCACCGAGTACTTCCAAGTTTTTCCTTCTTGTGAGAGGGATATTTAGACAGGAAAAAAAAAAAAAAAAAAAAAAAAAAATATTCAAACCTTGTGTCACTGGACGCTGCTTTAAATCATGCTCTAACATTTGTGCTACACACAAAACCTACCACCCTCAAAAGTTAATGGGAAATCTCCATAGCAACGTTTATTAGGAAGGCAACAAATTGGGGAATTAAGGTATAGTGGAAGAAAGTGTATTAAAAAAAAAAAAGTTAAACAAGGTACATTTTAATGTCATCATCTGAATCTGAGAACTTGTTAAATTACTGAAATTATCTTTTCAGTCCAACTGATAAGGAGGCTCACTAGAAAGCCTTTAAAGCCCTGCCATCAATTCCTTAAAGCAGGGCACAATCGTGACATGTATGAATCCTACACTTAAAAACAGATGGTTACGCAGCTGCCAGCTTCTTGTCATACCCAGTAAAAATAATAATAAAAGGACAAAGAGCTCTTTCTATCTGCCCCAATTGAACTGGATCTTGCTTTCTTCAAAGCTCTACCTTTGGCCTTTACTCGACAGTGCAATTAATTAAACAGCTGAAAACGAGGCAAGCAGAGGTCAGCTCTGTGCTGCCAACATCCTCCTTCACCCACAACGCCCCGGCGCTGCTCACACGGTGCAGGGCTCCACGCGTTGCTCTTCACACAGCAACCTCAGACACAAGCGTGCTGCTGGGCTCCTTCTCCATCCAACCCCGACTGTAATTACAGGTGACTGGCAGCTCCTTCACCAAAAACTCTTCTCTAGAAGTTAAGGGCTCAAATACAATTAAGTGCATTAAATATTTAATTTTTATAAGGAGCTGCATCATTTGAAAATATGTTTAATTATTGTAAGGAGCTGCATCATTTGAAAATAAGGTGTCTTTTTATTATTATAAGGAACTGCATCATTAGAAAATAAGGTGTCTTTTTTATTATAAGGAACTGCACCATTAAGGTCTTCTTTTATTATAAGGAACAGTATCATTTTAAAATGGGTTTTGTTTCAGTTAACCTGAAAATGCCTGGGTCCATATGTATCAGAGCCACGTGAAACCCACTACAAGGAGAGCACAGAGGCTGAGGGCAGTGGAGTGGTTTTAAGCTGTTCTGATTCATTTTGCTGCATTTCCTTCCAGGAAGAAGATTAAGTAAGAGAAGGGGTATTTCTAGAACTTAAGCAGCTTTACAGGAAAAGTTAGGTGTAGACCCTCACAAGGTGCTCTTCAAAGGGAAAGGAAAGCATTTGCAGTCTTTTTAGCTTCTTTATTACATGAAAAGCTGTTTGCTCATCTCAGAGCAACAAATCATGCACACTTTAAAGTGTTCCTTGTCACTGGCTTCTCATTTTGCCAAACTTCAGTTGCAGATTTTTATCTAAGCTTTCATGCTGAGCTTTCTGGGAAGTTTAATTGTAAACACAGTAAAAAACCTGGAAATTGCCCCTTTCTTTATTTCCCAGGGCAAAAAGGTTTGTATTTTTCTTCTTAACTTATGATAACAATCATGTCTTTCCTGCTACATTTTGTTAGAGTGCTATGTACTAATAGTGAGACTAATATCACAAGGTAAAAATATGGGCAAGGAGAAATGTGCTAGACTTTAATGGCTACTTAATTCAAGGCATTTTGAAAGTTTTATTGTACCACCACAAAGAATCAGGACATTATTTACAGCTGAGTTCAGATTCTTGAAAAAAAAAAAAAACAACCAAACCCAACCTAAATTCCCCTTCCTTATGCAGAGCACCAAAGTTAAACACACACCTTCTTGTATCTAAAAGATATATAACTGACATTTTTAAAGTTCACTGAAGAGTTGCATTACTTTACCAGAAACACTACCAATTAAATCTCAACGTTGTCAGTAACTGGCATGACAGACGGTTTCAAGCGTCTATAAATACCCTTTTCATTGTAGATGAGATCACAGATTTTTAAGAAGGGAGGAGCAAATATGACAATCCTGTAAGAAGATACTTAAAACATTTCCTTTGTCAGGATGATGCAGATATTTTAGAACTAAGTCCCCATTTTACAATAAAAGATAATTATTATTATATCAAATCGTTAAAAATTGGACAGAGTACTGAAACCTATGAAAACATGCAAAGTAAGTCTTCACAAAATGCACTTCTCTTAGAATGTGTATGCGCAGTACTCTATGGAAGCTGATAAGCAGAGGTTATTAATAAAGCTGTGACACATTGTAAGGGAACTGAAGGAAGTAATGCTTCAAACATACATCGACACAGAAAACCTCACCTGTGGCCTTTGGATTACTCTGAGGAATGTCACCCAAGGAATCGGGAATGTATCGAAGGATGCACCCCCTACGCCTTGCAGTTGCATTGACAAAACCCTTAAATAAGTCTCAGAGCAGGAGGCATGGACTAAACCAGGTGCTTCCCCTCAAGCACAAGTACCGCCAAGACTGATACTTTGTGGCTGCATTGTGTAAGCCAGACGCCATTCTTGCCTTGCTAATGACTAATGGGCCTTCACCAGTGAAGCAGTAACAAGAAATTATTGTAGGTGATCATTTCTGGGATGACTGATAAGATCTCTGGGAACAGGGGAAAAAACAATGCTGGACAACTACCGCAAACTCAATGGGAACCCATGCACCACCTTTTTCCTCAACTCTAATGGAAATGAATTTGTGGAATACCTGCCCCTCCTCATCTAGTATGCTAATGAGTTAATAGGATGAACTTAAAAAATGAAAGAGAAACTTTGCTCTGTGTGCACCCACCATTGAAGCTAGATCTGTGGGTATGCAGCACCCAAGATTATTGGACCTGAGACAATGCTGGAACCAGGGGTGGTGACTCAGATTTGTTTGACTCTGTTTCTCTTTTTCTCTTATATTATTTCTTTTCTTTCACAGAATCATAAAGGTTAGAAAACACCTTGTAGATCATCCAGTCCAACCATTAACCTAGCACTGACAGTTCCCAACTATACCATGTCCCTCAGCGC
>NW_020799139.1:1305821-1334283 GCF_003259725.1 Athene cunicularia
TCCCTGTACAGCTCACTCTGAATGGCAATTTCACCTTCTTCTATTAATACCAGCAGAAGTTCATCCCAAGAAAGAGGAAATCATCACATTTTCCAATCACATCAAGTTAAGACGTTTTGTTCCTAACAGTCATGTTCAGGAAAGCTGCATGAACATACATGTACTTGGCACCCAAAGGTGGTGTGTTTTTTTTTTTTTCCCAGCTCAGTTCCTTTCCCTACTCCCCTCCACCCCAGTAAGCACCTGCAAATTTGACCCAACTTAAGCTCCAATTCTGCACATGCTCTTACCGAAATAGAAGCATCTTCAGCCTTTCTTGTACAGTTATGGGCACCAACTACCACCATTTGCAACACTTTGGTACTCAAGCTCTTAAATTTCAATGGGCATGTAAATTAGAATAAGTAAAATGCTCAAGACTCCATGTAAACTTACAAAACTATCCAAGAAAACCCAGTTCACAATAAAAAACTAACAAACAGGTGCTGCTCTTAAGGAATATCCAGAGTTCCACTTTAGCATCTCAAAGCAGAGTAACACTCTGCTACTTATGACCAAGTGACTACTCTTGAAATCCTGATTATTACACAGATTACTGCACTGAAAAAGTAATTAACAAGACTAGCATTGCTATCAAGAAATGCATCCCAACGCAAAGATCATTTACAGTCCATAGTTTATAAAAACTCTCATGAGAACCAATGCAGAGGTTCCATGCAGGATGTTTTACCCCCTGTCACTGAAACATCCTTTTTATTTTGGGCTAGAAGCACCAACATCCTCCTTTCAGCACCTGCCTGACAGAGCTGACGCCTTGCTGACCCTGGCCAGTTTTATTCCTTGCCAGTTCCATTCTTCAGTTAATTAGAGTGTTAAACATGAAAAAGTTTTCTTCTGTGTAGTAGAAGCTGACAGTATCCTTGACAGCGCTCATTAGACTAACGCTGGGAATTGGCAAAAGAGATGGACACCATAATTTAAAAAAAAAAAAAATTAAAGGTTTTTAAATTTAAAGGTTTCTAGAGAATTAAGGAAGCAGCAGTTTGTTTTAAACTCTTATGTCCTGCCTCCCACAATCACCGAGTACTTCCAAGTTTTTCCTTCTTGTGAGAGGGATATTTAGACAGGAAAAAAAAAAAAAAAAAAAAAAAAAAATATTCAAACCTTGTGTCACTGGACGCTGCTTTAAATCATGCTCTAACATTTGTGCTACACACAAAACCTACCACCCTCAAAAGTTAATGGGAAATCTCCATAGCAACGTTTATTAGGAAGGCAACAAATTGGGGAATTAAGGTATAGTGGAAGAAAGTGTATTAAAAAAAAAAAAGTTAAACAAGGTACATTTTAATGTCATCATCTGAATCTGAGAACTTGTTAAATTACTGAAATTATCTTTTCAGTCCAACTGATAAGGAGGCTCACTAGAAAGCCTTTAAAGCCCTGCCATCAATTCCTTAAAGCAGGGCACAATCGTGACATGTATGAATCCTACACTTAAAAACAGATGGTTACGCAGCTGCCAGCTTCTTGTCATACCCAGTAAAAATAATAATAAAAGGACAAAGAGCTCTTTCTATCTGCCCCAATTGAACTGGATCTTGCTTTCTTCAAAGCTCTACCTTTGGCCTTTACTCGACAGTGCAATTAATTAAACAGCTGAAAACGAGGCAAGCAGAGGTCAGCTCTGTGCTGCCAACATCCTCCTTCACCCACAACGCCCCGGCGCTGCTCACACGGTGCAGGGCTCCACGCGTTGCTCTTCACACAGCAACCTCAGACACAAGCGTGCTGCTGGGCTCCTTCTCCATCCAAGCCAGACTGTAATTACAGGTGACTGGCAGCTCCTTCACCAAAAACTCTTCTCTAGAAGTTAAGGGCTCAAATACAATTAAGTGCATTAAATATTTAATTTTTATAAGGAGCTGCATCATTTGAAAATATGTTTAATTATTGTAAGGAGCTGCATCATTTGAAAATAAGGTGTCTTTTTTATTATAAGGAACTGCACCATTAAGGTCTTCTTTTATTATAAGGAACAGTATCATTTTAAAATGGGTTTTGTTTCAGTTAACCTGAAAATGCCTGGGTCCATATGTATCAGAGCCACGTGAAACCCACTACAAGGAGAGCACAGAGGCTGAGGGCAGTGGAGTGGTTTTAAGCTGTTCTGATTCATTTTGCTGCATTTCCTTCCAGGAAGAAGATTAAGTAAGAGAAGGGGTATTTCTAGAACTTAAGCAGCTTTACAGGAAAAGTTAGGTGTAGACCCTCACAAGGTGCTCTTCAAAGGGAAAGGAAAGCATTTGCAGTCTTTTTAGCTTCTTTATTACATGAAAAGCTGTTTGCTCATCTCAGAGCAACAAATCATGCACACTTTAAAGTGTTCCTTGTCACTGGCTTCTCATTTTGCCAAACTTCAGTTGCAGATTTTTATCTAAGCTTTCATGCTGAGCTTTCTGGGAAGTTTAATTGTAAACACAGTAAAAAACCTGGAAATTGCCCCTTTCTTTATTTCCCAGGGCAAAAAGGTTTGTATTTTTCTTCTTAACTTATGATAACAATCATGTCTTTCCTGCTACATTTTGTTAGAGTGCTATGTACTAATAGTGAGACTAATATCACAAGGTAAAAATATGGGCAAGGAGAAATGTGCTAGACTTTAATGGCTACTTAATTCAAGGCATTTTGAAAGTTTTATTGTACCACCACAAAGAATCAGGACATTATTTACAGCTGAGTTCAGATTCTTGAAAAAAAAAAAAAACAACCAAACCCAACCTAAATTCCCCTTCCTTATGCAGAGCACCAAAGTTAAACACACACCTTCTTGTATCTAAAAGATATATAACTGACATTTTTAAAGTTCACTGAAGAGTTGCATTACTTTACCAGAAACACTACCAATTAAATCTCAACGTTGTCAGTAACTGGCATGACAGACGGTTTCAAGCGTCTATAAATACCCTGGAGGAGTTCAGTCATCGGAACAGAAGTTAAAGAAATAAAACTCCTAAATATAAAAAAAACACTTTTGGTGCTCACAGAAGCTGCACAGTTGTTTGGACACACATATTAAATAAAGCTTTGGTACATTTGTAGCAGCCTCCAAGCACTGCTACCGTAAATAACTGGTACCCATCAAGTCTTGCACCCAGTTTACCCGGCTTGGCGTGACGTTTCCTGGGGACACAGGCAGGTTTCCAGGGGCTGCTGCACCCACCACAGCACTGCCATCGGTGAACTTTCCCTTCCCTCGTTCTACCCACCAGCATGGCCTTATAAAACTAAATTTCACCACCAGCAACACTGGTGCTATGGATTTAGCAAGGTTAGAAAATAAGAGGGGGCGGGGGGGGCGAAGTTTTTACGGAGAGATAACCCATGTGATCCAGGAGCAAACACTCCTTCCTGGACCACATCTGAACTCTCACTTCCAGAAATCAGAGCAGCGTTCTTTGAACTGGAATAGGACAGACATACAGAACAAATACCTTACTCAGATTAATTGTATGAGCCAGTAAGGAACTTTCCAAGCAACCCACATGCAAACTTACCCCTTGGCTTCCTTGAAACTGGATTACTGGTTTTGATGTCACAGCATCCTACAAAAACAAGTGGAAAAAGAAAAGATTACCTTAGAGAAATTGAAAGCTCCAACACTCACTGCCAAAATATACTCAGCTTGATTTTTCACCTATACTTTTTTTTTTTTTTAAAAAAAGGAAAAACATTCAGGGAAGTATACAGAATTCCAACCAATACAAAACCTCCTGAAACAGCAGGTTGTATGTAGGAAAGGGATAATAAAACTACAACATCACAAACGGTACCCTTACTTCAGAAAAAGCACAGCTCTGGGATGATACGCAGCTGGGCTGTGCTTACTTTCTTCCTGACCCCTAAACCACATTTCAGGCACAGAATAGCTTAGCTGTGGATCTCTGGAGCTTATGTAAGTCTTGAGTTAAACAGTGGATATTTGAGGGGAAAATTTATTACAGCTCTAAGTCCGAGAACACGCTAAGCAAATTTTTTCCAATAGAAAGCTGGCAATTCATTGGGAAAGCAAACTGCAACTTCATTGCAAAATACTGTTGTTATGTTGCCCATTTCAACAATCGGCCTCTTCCTCCACACTGATTCGCTTACATTTCAAGTAGTCGTATCCCTACTAGCTCTAAAAGCCTTTAAATCTGCTCAAGACAGAAATAACACTGAATTTCAGCCTTTTTGCACTGGGATCGCAATTTTTGCTTTGCTGTGATTTTACAGAGATCAGGAAGGCTTTAGAATTCAAACTCTCACCTGAGGTTTTAACTACAGGGAAAGAAATAGCATATGCAATCCAAACCACACTAAGTTTTTACTTCTTATGTTTCAGAACTGTGGCTTGTATTGGTTTTATTTCTTAAGTCACACAAAACATTCCAAGACACACTAAAAGGACAGGAGTTGTGCTCCACAGGGTGAAAAAAACATGCTGCGTGTGGGATGCCACTGTGAAGCCTTCCAAAGGGAGAGAAGAGTTTACAAATAGGTGGAAAGTCATTTAGAAGTGAACACGCTGCCACATCAGGAGACACATTTCAATGGGAAAAACGCCAAGAAGAGTTTAAAAGTCCAAACGGCGCATTTGTATCTTTTTTTTTTTTTCATCACAGTACCTGCATCTCCCAGCATCGTAAAGAATCACATGGACTCCAAGGGATTACAGAAATACACGTTTACGTTTAGCAGCAAAGAGTTAACAGCCTGAAAGCCCATTAAGTTTATCATCTCTCATAAAAACCTTTCCAAATGCTTTCAGCCCAGGAGTGAAGAATCTAAGCCACAATACGCTGACATTAACAAAAAAAAAATCACTAGCAAGAAAATATCCTTCTAGCACAGATGAATAAGCTCATACCAAGACACAGTCTTCAGAGCTTTTTAAGAGCCCATCCAATACAATTTAACAGAGCTGCATCACACCCTAGATTGTTACGAGATATTTATGACAGTGAGTAAAGCAAGAATATGCTTGAAGCTGACAGCACTCGCTCAGTGTTGTGTAGCGAGTTTTATAGACCCGAAACAACCTTTATAAAGAAACAATAAACAACATCTTGCTCTTCATACAGAGATCACTGAATTCCTTGAGTGCCACGACACTGCATACCACAGCACACTGTTCATAGACAGACTGGCCAGCTTTTTGTTCACGGTGTCAGCATGTACTGTGCAATGTGTCCAGAAATTCATACGAACATACTTGAGCAAACAAGAATTTGAAACATTAAAAATATCTGGATATATTAAAAAAAAAAATCGATGTGGATCTTGTACAGCTAATTACAGATTTGTGAAGTTCTGCAATTAATTTTGGAAAATTACTTAAGGGGAATAAAAAGGTAATACGAAGCACGTAAACAGAATAACGAGGCAGTAACAATACAAAAGTACTGTTACACAAATCAGGACAAGCTTTAATTACAGAACTTATAAATTCCCTCATCTGCATACAGAATGGTTTGAAGTTCAATGTGTAATCTCAAACTTAAAAATGAGCATTCGTGCGAGTTAAATGGAAAGTTTTAGTTTTATTTCCTTGAAGCCCTAAAATACAGTATTTTGAGGTGCCTGGGGGCTGCTGGGTTTGTGATCTGCCATGTAGGATTATCAGCGTGATAACTCCTCAGAAGTGATGGCAGGGAAGAGCTGGATATTGGGGAGTCGTTGCACTGCCTGAGCTCCCCTTTTAGGGGGAAAAGGGGAAGGCTCTTGGCTTCTCAGCAACATCACCCCTGTACCCACACAGGCATCGCCTCCCTTCTGCTGATGCCCAATTCCTTGGCTACAGGTCATTTGAGGATGCTCACGTGCACACCCTAACCTAATTAAGGATATGAATTTAAGTACTTTTATTAAATTCCTACATGGACACCTTCATTCAGAATAAGAGCAAACAGATGAATTGAGCTAAACCAAATTAAAACATATTTCAATTTATACCTTCAGTTTATTTAATTTTCCTGAATGTTCTTGTATGGACAAACCCCATTAAACAGCTCTTGCTACCACTTCCAAAATCACTTCATCATCTCCTAAAGTCACCTAATTCTTCTTCCTTAGTGATGCCAAGATGTTCACTAACTCTGTTACAATTACCTAGGAATGACATCCCATCCACCTCTTGTGGGAACAAGGTCCTTCCCTCTTTCTGCCTTTCCTTCCAATTAAAACAAGTTATCTCCTCAGCCCTAGGACAGGAGTCTGCCTTCTCCAGCATACACCAACTTACAGGGTTCAGTAAATCTTTGGTAAATCAAGGATGCTGATGAAACCTCACCTTTGTGTTCAATTAAGAAGCAAAACAAAGATCTGTCCGAGCAACTGGGCCACCTGCACACCCTGATCTTCCAGTTAATAAGTTCTAGCTTTAGTCCTCCATGAGACTCACTACATTTAAGAGCTACTAGAAGCTGATTGAGATAAAAACAAAAATTGAAGAAAACAGCTCAAGCATTTTAAACCAGGTTTGCTGCTGCTGCCAGGTACCAGATGTTCACCTCTGCAGTTCACAGACTCATCCGTAACGGTGGCAGCGCTGCTGAAGATGTCCAAGCATGAATGAGCACGATTGCTCTGACGTGTGGGAACAGAGAACGAGCGACTGCCATGCAAGAACAGAGCATTTCTGAACTCTGTGTACACTAAGAGCAAGCAAAGCCCCTTCAAACACACCTGAGAGGCTGTCTGCTCCGTGCTCACTATTGTTTCCACAGAAGGCTTCCTGACGCAGAACTGAAAGGTCAGCAAATCATTACCACGTCTTCACTGTTTGCTAGTTCCTACAATGGATCTTTAAGAAAATGCGTCAAGCTTCCTCAGCAAGAGAAAATGAACTGTTTTAATCAAGTCCCTCCTGCAGTCGAACTCAGCAATGCCCCAAAGCTCTACAGGAATAACTGCCAAAAGGAACATCCAAATGGTAACTGCGGGGCTGTACTTCTGGGATCTACCCAAATTTAAACTGCCAGCTTCACCGGACCTACCCGACTTGCAAAGAGACCCTCAAAAGGAGCCTGAGCAGACCCCAGCTATGTCAGGTGACAACCCAGCATTTTCCTCCATAAAAACTCACTGGTTTGCCATCTGGAAAGCGCCTTTCTGTACTTCTGTGCCCAGTGCGCTGCCTTCCACAGCTCCTGCTGTACTCAGGCATGGTGGAGAAATAAAGCAGCAAGTGTTCAAACACTAAAGCCCTACCCTGGGACGCCAACATGAATCAAACCCCACAAACTCAAGTGCTTTTTGTCAGATGGTCCTCCAGATACCGTAAGATTATTTCAGAAGTCATGAGATTAAACCAAAATACCCAAAACTCAGCCCCAAAGCTCCCACAAAACATTTGTCTTTTATTAGCATGGTATTATGCTCATCTTCATCCTCTAGCTTCCCCAGGCTAAACAAGAGCTAGTAACCCTTAATACATACTCCAAAAGCTGACAGAGGCAGTAGCAACGCACAAACAGGTCCTCACACTTAAATACTCCAGATCTGGCACGTGGAAGCTTGAGTAAAGAGCAGGAAGAACACTAAAGTGTCAATAAAACACACAAAAACTGAATGTAAAACTAATAAAATACTTCATCAAGTATCATCAAAGCTGTCTTGAGGTTTTAAAAAAATGTTTAGTGGAAAAGCTGGATGGGATATTCCTACACATGACCAGAAAGGACATTTGAAATCCTCAGGTCAGGTAACCAGTCGGAAACCTCCCCGTTTCTTCAGGGAAATACAGATAAATAAGAATATGTTGTTTCGAGAAGTTCTGTTATGCATTTACTGGAATTTATACTGGAGGCAGTGTTATATGGAAAATATTTGCCTATACTTAGTATTGGTGTATTTGTCTGTTTTCTTGAATGTTAAGAGTCACAAATGCTGAGCAAACAGAGCAAATGAAAGCTTGTTCTTATTTATGTTGGAACAAGGGAATTATTTTCAGAATTTAAAGCTGCTTGCAAACATTTAAAATTAGTAGCAAGAATTCCAATAAATGCAGAGAAATTACAAAATCCTGGTAACCCCAGGGCATTAACGGGACATTTTGAACTGGCACATGCAGTTCCAGTCAGGTAAAGCTATGGTGCCTCAGAAGCCAGTTACAAAAAAAGAGAATAAACAGAAATCAATTGATTCATAAACTTCAGACTCACTAACACCCCTAACTCAAAGTTCCCTCTTTAATTCTTTGGTTATGACTAGCTTATGTCTCTTTTGCCCACGCAGCTTGGTCCAAATATAGGCATACTCCCTCCCCTACTTCCCTCTGGCTTCTCAGCACAACTGGGCAAAGGATGAAAAGGAAGAAAAAAAAAAAAAAGGTCAGATCCCAATCTGGGAGGATACTCGGTTCAAGCAGACCTGGATACTTGAGGAGTCCTGCAGACCCAAACACAACTCACCAATTTAGATTTCCACTTACATTTTCATTTTAAACACACCACACAGACTTTGCGAAGTAAAACAGAGAGCAAAACCAAAGCAAATATATCCACTGTCTCCTTGTGACAGACTCACAAGAGACACCTCAGAGTCCCCAAGTTCATTAGTAGCAAGATATATAAATCCCAGGGGAAATAAATACCTTTGAACATACCCACAACTTCAAGTGATTCTGTGTGAAGTTTACTGGCAGTCAATTAGCCAAAGCTGGCCCAAGAGAGAACCACTGCATATTAGGTAGAGACAAAAAGACTTCTCCCAAGACATTCCACTATTTCAAGGCTTATATTTACCTCCTACCAGAAACACAGCAGTAAAAAGCCTACTGAATATTCTTTTTTTATGTCACATCCTATTACTTACGGAATTAAAATACCATCTCCCTGCAACACAATTTCCATCTGCAATTTAAGGCCTCCCAACAATCTCATTTGAAGTTGAGGACACTAACAGACTGCAGATGGGATCAAGTCTGCTGAGACCTGAAAATTATAGATCCTATATAATTTTTCTTGAACTAAACTACAAAGCCTTCCAGACCTTTTTATACTACACATACCTCAGAGACAAGCTACTGGCTTCACTACTCAAATACAACGTTTCCAGTAAAAGTGTCTTGGAAATTCCATGTAAATCCACAGCTACTGAAGCAAAAGTTTAGCCTTCTACTCAAGAGAGGTGCCAGAAGCCACAGCGACAATGGCCAGCTGCTGAGGTGAGAAACAGCCACAGGGATGCTCCTGGAGGACTCAGGGGTCCCCCCTCATCCTTGCAGAGGTAGAGATCAGCCCCCGCAAACCCCACTGTGCACTCTGTGCAGGAGCTCCTTGGGCAGCAATCCCCAAATTAACCAGTGTACGCGTTCGTTCACTCCTCCTCTCTGAGATTACCCCGTTCATTACTTTGATGAGTGAAGTGCTGTCAAAGAACAAAACCACATCTGCCTGCTGGGCCCAGTTCTCCACTCCTCTACCCCATTTTCTTCTCCCCAACATTTAAATATTTCTTTGGGGCAGAAGCAAGTACTTGAGCTTTTAATATAAGTATTTCTTAAAGATGTGGGTTTGATAAAGGTTTAGGAGCTGGAGACTTACCAGTTACTATAAACTGTAGCTTGTATTTATTATAACTTATCATTTTCTTAATATGTATTAATAAATGCATATTATCACTGTAATATTAAGCACCTACAAATCCATAACAGTGCAAGCAAAGCAGCAATAAAGCTTTTATGTCAACCAAAATGCTAAACTGTACATTTTAAAGTTTTTAATTGCTGAGCTTCACAATACATACTGGCTTCGCTGTTTATAACTGCATGATTGTAAGTGGGTTATTACAGCACAAACATCACTTCCTCAGTAGTTTAACTTTCCAGGGTCAAAAAATAAGAGTGCCCCTCTGAGACAGAAAACAAGTTATATTAAGAATGTTAGCTTAAAAACTCCTCTACATTACTGAAACCGTGGCTGAGTTAGAATTTCAACACTCATAGCTCTGTTAAGGAGAGATCACAAGCACACAGGCTTCTACATCACTACACAATCTGAGCATCAAAGATACTGTCCCACTTAAGAGAGAAAACCCTACCTTTGAGTAAGTTTAGAGAGCAAGACACATGATTAAAAAAAACCCAAAACCTGTAGCCTAATCGAAATGCTTTGTGCCTGCAATGTAAAGCAGAAACTCAGTCCCTAAATGGACAATAGCTTGTATCAGCAAACCAGAAAGCAATTAAACTCCACTGTCATCAAGATGTCACCCCACAGGCACGAGAGCTGAGCTAGCCATGCAGCCTGTTCTCTCACGCATGCCTGGATCTTCTGATCTCGTCTAATCCAGGTTAAAAAGATCCTCCTGAATAAAATGCAATGTATTTGTCGATAGGGTTCTTCGCTGCAGAATTTAGAAACTTAAACCGAAACAACTGAGCACCGCTTCCCCAGGCAGCGACGCATGGGCAAGGCAAAACCCCTCAGTACACATCCCTGCTGCACAGCAGCTGGAGAGCAGATGCCAGAAACCTTTCTGTAAAGAGGAACTAGGAGAAGGGAGAGACTAAGAAATAGTACATACAGAGCCAGACACCCATCCTGCATCCTCGAAACTCAGGACAGCAGAGAGAGGCCGGCGCTTGCCAGCATCACAGCGGCACACGGCGCTTCACCGGTATTTTTTATTCTGCCACTCCGAGAGCAGTCACCCAGTATTTCAAACCCTTCTTGCTTCATTTATCCTGAGTGTGAAGCTCCTTGGTGGGTCTTGTCTATGAAACCCTCCACAGCACCACATATTTCAAGCAAAACTCACTCCAGTGGTGTTCTACAGAGTAGTTTAAATTTTATGCTCAAGCCCGGTGAAATTTTTTTTGTTTCACCTTGGTAACTTCAAGTCAAGCTTTTCAGACATGCTTCAAAAAAAGTCTTTGCTTCTTAGTGCAGAACTAAATTAAGGGGGTTTTTGATCCTGTACTTGCAAAAATAAACCTTTAAACTCCAAAGGAACAGATGCTTCTGACAGAAGTCTGATACTCTGATCATCCGCAGAACCAGACCACAAATCTCGTGAAAGGTGGCTTTGGTAAGGGAGCTCCAACTCTCTGCACACACTGAAAAATCCTGGGACAAACCACACATCGCTCACGATCATTAAGCCAAGATGTTTGGCTAGCACAAGGTACAGTAGTTTTCCACTAGAAAGAAAAGCTACACATATATGCCATTTAGGCAATGTCTTTCAGGAAGAAAATTAAAAGGAGGCTCAATTCCTTAGAGAAATAATTAAAGTATTGTCACTTGGTATCGAGTTCACTCTGATCACTGTAAAGCTGGTGACCTTGTTTGGCTGTACAAAGGCCTGGCTACAGCAAACAGACCAGCACGTCTACTGGACCCAAGAGCAGGAATCACCAAATGCCTTCTCTCAAACCCTATTCCTAAATTTCTACAGCAATGCAAATACAGAAATTGAGTAACAGTATTTCAAGAGCACGGAGATGAACACAGAATTGTTCTGTAATAAATATGAACAAATACGCCATCTGAAATGGCTGCAAGGATGCAGTGGTCTGTCTCCCAAGAAAACACAAGCTCTGTTTTTGCAGACAACAGGCCCTGGGACTTCCAGAGGACACTGAAGAGTTCAACCTCCCTGTCTCCAGAGAGAGCTCACCTGTCAGGGGACAGGTTACTGCAGAGAGACACTGCAAGAGGAGAACAAGCCCCATGGACAAACGTAGGCATAGCCAAGTTCGTTTTAAGAGCCACACCGCTTCTGAATACCGCTTGCTTTGAGAATGGCCAGTCGGTCACCAGACCCCATCACTGCTGCTTCCAAGACATCCAGCATTGATGGGATCAGTCTCAAACATCCGTATCGGCTGGGCAAAGCTGCAAAGCAGTGCAGTCCCACAACAAAACAGGAGGTGACTTGTAGTCTGAGGCTAAAGGGAACTGATATTGTAAGAAACAGGAAAAGATCAAAGATGGTTTTGTGGCACCAAGGGCCCCAAGCTCCCCATTATCTCAGACCCAGCTACGCATCTTCAGCACTGATGCAGAAGTCAGCCTCATCTGGGAATCCAAGTTCAGAGACCACAGGCACATCTCCCAACGGTACAGCACTCCTTTTTTCATTTTGTGTTTTTTTCATTGTTACTTTTCTGAGGAGTTAAGGGAGACCTACTCATTAAGTCTAGCAAGAGAAGCAATAATCACAATGTCTCAACTCTTTATGCCTGACACCAGACTGCCACAAGAGCTTAAAGGATGATTATCTGCAGTTTAATCATTACAAACTCCCACCAATTTCACTATTAACAAGACGGGGCTACTTAGGGAGGTTTTACTGTCAGAGGACCAACGGCCAACCTCCCACGATTTCCAAAGGAAAGTCTTTTTTTGGGGAAAAAGATAACCTTCAGATCCCCATGCAGATTTCCGTGTCTAGTACAACTATTCAGAGCAGTCTGGTAATGAATTAAATGTGTCTGTAATGAAAGAGTTATCAAATCACAAAACATCATGCCCATTTTTTAGTGGAATAACCCAGGAGGTCTCCATCACTCCAAATAAAAACCCCAGTAATTTTGATACCATTACTGTGTCTCTCCGAAAAGGCAGTTTCGTTTTGTGTTACTGGATTTTCTGCATCCATTACTCATTACAAAAGGGTGTTCCAGACCCTCACTGAAACCAAGAACTAGTAGTCCTCAAAGCTATTTTATTAGTCAGCATCGCATTGTTTAATCAAAACTGTCCATTCATTTAAATGCCCTTCTCAGGGTCTCATCCTGTTCTCCCCAACCCAACCCTCAAGACAGAGGTTCAAATATCCCTTCCCCTTTTCCACAAGCACACTAGAAAAATCAGCAAAATTCTGCACAAATGGTTATTTTTATTACCCTTTTTCCTGAAGGGATTTTTCTTCTGTAACTCAGACTAAAAGCAATAGAAGGTAAAACCAGGAAAGCCTAAAACAAGTTGAAACAACATTTCCCAAAGCACTTGTACAAAGATAATGCTGTGCTGGCAAATTTATCGCAAAAATTTAAGTTCAAACCCTGAAATAAGTTCCATTGTTTTGTTACTCATAAGCAAGTGAATGGAGTTTGGGGAAAAGTCATTTTATGTTAAATTAACACATCCCAAAGCCCACTCCTTTTTAAGAACAGCAACCCTACAGTTACTTGCTTGTACGGGAGGAAAAAAAACATGTTTTCAGTAAAAAAAATATTAAGCCAGAATTTAAGTTTGCTCATATGGCCTGATCTATTCCTTTCTTACAGGGCAGTACTGCATATCTTTCAGCACGGCTAAGTCTGTTAGCAGACACAACCACCACACTGTAAGGTAAAGATAGGGTAGAAAAAAAGGAAAGTAAATATTGGTATTTCTAAAGTGCAGGCAAAGGAAAGCAAACCCTCTTAGATTTGTTTTTTGAACACGTGGCTTTGCTTTGAAACAGTTTTCAATATGAAACACTCTTCCACAAAGAAATTTCCTGTTCTGCCTACATACAGTGGAAATACTAATAAGTGTAATAATTATTAAATAATCTCTTAAATTCAGCAGTATGGCTTCAGCATCTGTACACATTTGCATTACAAGACAATTTAGAGAGACCTTAGCCTGGCAAGAATCCCATTAAGACATCCATGCTCAAAATTCCCTGGGTAATCATCGCTTGCATGCAACACTGCTTGTTTTTACAGCAGAATTTTATTGTAGCTATCAGATGATCTTGTTAAAATTGGGAAAGGACTGAGAGAAAAAAAAAAACCTGGCAGAAGTAAACCGAATCATCCAAAATTCCCAACTCTGCTAAAGGTGAACAGCAGTTCTGGTTTTCCCTAAAGGCTTTATTTAAACAGTTTCATGAGCCAAGAATCATTAAGGGGTTTTAGATTTTCTCAGATTAATATTTTAAAAGACATTCCTCCAGTACAAGATACCTTGAATGAAGGCTTCTGTGCTTCCCCTGAAAGAAAAAAAAAAAGTTTGCTAACCATTTACTAGATGCTGGAGATGTGGCCACCTCTCAAATGAAACCAAAAAAAACTTGTGAAAATGCACAGGAAAACAATTGCAATTGTGGAAGTCACTTGGCTCACCACCATCTATCTTAAAAATAGTACTTTTCACCAATTAGCCTTTCTGAAGCAATACAAGCAATACCGCTTTTGGTCTGTTTTGACAACGAAATCAGGTCTGTGAAATGTGAAGATGGGGGCATTTTTGGTCTGATTTCACAAAAAGGATCACGGCAACTACCGAGCATTTCTATTCCTGACCCTTCCCACCCTCAGCAGGCTCAAACTTGAATTGTGGATACAACTGAAAAATGATGATCGCAAGAAGCTTCAGTGAAAAGATTTAGAATTGACTATTAAATATAAATACCAAAATTTGTTTCCCCTCACTGGGGAATGGGAAGCAGAAGTCAGACAATATGTACCCACCTGGCAGCAGCAGCAAGCTGGCCATTCAGCACAGATGCATCCAGACACCCCCAGTTCTGCAGGATGAAACTTCCCCGTTCCTGCTGCCCGGAGCCCAACATCCACCACAAACCCACCTGCTCTTCTGGCCAGCTACACTCTGTTTAAATGCTCCTCTTTATTTCAAACTTCACGTGTAATTCTGCCAAACTCCTCTCCTGAACTGCTGTGTGTGTTAGCAACTGCAATCGGAAAGGTCTTGTACCACTGCAAAGGGAACTGGAGCAACTCACCTTTGATTCTCAAATTGCTACATTAATATAACACAAAGGTTTTTCCAGCCAAGCATCTTCCAAAATGCCATAAACTCATCATTCTTCACCCAAGACAGGAGTTAATGTTTTCTTCTGAATCGCTACCCTACAAAAGCTGCTTAAGGACAATTCTTTACCTGACTGGTCTTTACCTTTAATAACTATAAAAGCAACACAACCCCACTGTGTTGGCCAGACCTAAGACATGGATTAAAGTCCCTCTGATGCTGAGAGTTGTTAAATAGTTAAAAGCTTTTCCATAAGCAGCTATATCAAGTAGACATACTACAAACATTTCGATTCTAGCTTTTGCACCATAAAATCCCCAACTATCAGAAGAAAATGTTTCCCAAATTAATACAGAAAAGTGTGTCATGATAGAACATCTTTAACAACTCCCCCTCGTCCTCATCATAAATAAAGTTCCCATAACTGATTAGAACACCCAAGCTCCTCCATCCGAGGCTGAAGGCTACACTGTGGAAGTGATGTAAAGCAACTACAGAACCAGATTTAGAGCCAAGACTTGCTCCATTTGCCCTCCATCAGAAGCTTTCTTTCTGTGACCTTACATAAAGCACTTCACCTCTGGGCTGGTGAAACACATCTGTGAAACACAGCTAATATTTCCCAGGTGGGATACGGAGACACAGCTGCTTCATGCAGCATTTACTGGAGACCGTTCAGGTCTGTAAGCAAGAGCTGGCTTGCATTGGTACCTCCAAAACCAAGGGTTTCCAACCCAGGGTTCCTTAGATCCTACAAGAGGTTCACAGAGACACACAAAAGAAGAAAATTCAATGTATTAAGAACAGCTTAAAACAACAACTTGCCATTCCGGAAAAATTGTGAGAGATGACAGCTCAGGCAGAAGTTTAAAATCACAACCTTTAAGCTATACTGAAAAGTAAGAATTCATTTAAATACCATTTATGCAAGAATGCCTAAGTATTCCAATATTGCTAGCTAGCTCAAAGTCTGTCTAAAAGAAAGGAGTAAGGATACTCTTAAATTACACCAGGTGGATTCCACTGAATGCTGAGGCACTCCGGCTCAGACTTCAAACACTATTCCAATAATAGTCTTAGAAAAATGCTGAATGGGTACAGTCAGCTAGAACTCTCAGTTTAAAATAAATATTTTAAATTACTTCCAACATACCCGCTTTACTGTGTTCTTCACCAATCTGTGGGTTTACTTTTTTTTTTTTAAAAAAAAGCTATTTTTCTTTCACCCATCAGGTTAAAAAGCCACTTGGGTAGAAAGAGAAACTTGGTTAATTACAGCTGGAAAACTGGCTGTACACAAACTGCCAGCAAATGTACAGTCAGAAAGAGCTTGTGGAAAAAAAAAAATCTGTCAGTTTGGCACCTTAGACATTACATGTAAGAAACAGGTAATTCACCTTTTCAGATACAATCAAGGTAACGTTGCTTCTATAGCCAAGATGTTATTTTGAACAGTTTTACCAGCTCTATGTCAGGCTGCTCATGCAGAGCAAGATGAGAGATTTTATATGTTACAATGAAAGCAAGCGATTAAACACAGCAACACGGGGTTACAATGTATAAAACAGGAATAGTGAAATATCAGAAGCTGACAGTTTTATCTGACCTAGTTTTAACTGGAGAACAGTCAAAGAGCCGAAAAGACTGAGGCGAGGCTGAGGGTGCTGAAATTCCAGTACTGGAGCTTGAAGTGCTGGGGAACAGGATTAGAGCAAAAGCCCTCAGACATTCAAACTACCAAGGAAGCATCGCAGAGAACAAGGAACTGAAGGTTCAAGAGCTTTAGTTCAGTGTCAAGTGACATCCTGGGGAGAAGGGACAGGAGGGTTTAAGCAAGACAGGGATGAAGTAACAGGGCTGCAGGATCTCCTCGCCGCCTTGGCACGGGGGCGATGGGGCAGCGAGGAGCCGAGGCCAGGAGGAGATAACCTCGAGTTCTGAAACACAGGGAGAAATCATTTTAAAACGGCGTGCGTGTGTTTTGGAAGATATTTCAGTTGCTTTTCTTCTGAAAACCCGAATGTGATGTCAAACACCTGTGCTCGTTTGCATAACAAGAGAAAAATTAAAACACTATTACGCAAGTGAACTGCAAGTACCAAGGGCTACCCAGAGATAGAGGGGGTGGGTGCAGCAAAGAATGATCCCATCCTTATAAACCGTTCACACATTTCCCTCCTGCTCCTCTTTTTTGCTGCTCCAGAGTCGAATATATTTCCACCAGGCAGCTACACAATGGTTTTAAGCCTCATTAAGAAGCAGTATGTTGCTGGACTGACATGTCAGATTTTTAAATGACCTTTGTACCAAGAACAGCGTTACCAAGCTGCTAAGAACACGAAAAAAAAAAAAAAAGTCGTTTTCCATGATTAGGAGAGGTACGTTCTGGCTGTTTACATTTATTTTAGTTCAAAAACCCACCTGTCAGTAAATCAAGCCATAAAAAAAAAGAGCAATTCTCTCTGAAGGGCAGCTGTGACGGCATCAGCACTGTTAGCCATTCTTAACATTGTACTTATCACACAAGGTAAACAGGAATGACTATCAGTTAATGAACAACACAACCCTAAGGCTGAATTTTAAAGAGTGTTTTCTCCACTGCAATCTTTTAATGAAAATACAGTTCTAACCCACCAAATTTGCTTACGAAAGTCTAATTTATTTTAGGACATATTAAGACACCAGGGCTGATTCACTTGCCTATGTGCTCATAAGATGGCTTAAACGAGCTGCTGAAACATCAGTATGATCCTTATCTTCCACACAGCTTTACTACTTTTCTTGCAAGAGAAAAATATAGAAAGGCAATTTAGAGATCAGATTGACGAACTTGTTCAACCATCCCAGAACAAATCTCACCTAACACACACGCTGCTGAGCCTAGGAAAACAAGCCTGGACCAGTTTTCTCCTTGTGCCCAACTATATCCTATTGACACTTAAAGGGAAGAGTAATTACACGTCTGCCAAAGTTCTATTTAACACGATCTTCAGACCTTCCTCACAGAGTCAGATCCAGCCCTGCTGAAAGAGGCTACGATAAACCAAACCCAGCAGAGCCTGGATCCTAAAGGAATCCCAGAGAAATCCAACCACCAACACCCCATGAACCAGATCAACCCCAAAAGCTAAAAGCAAGATGCTTTTTTTCCACTTCTTCTGGCTTCTTTTGGCTTTCAGATGTGCTCCAACGCTGAACAGGACTCTGGGTACACAACCCAATAGAAACTCAAGATTCAACACAGGCGTCACTGAAATTTCCTACCATCTTCATGGGGGAGTCAGCGATAATCACAAACACCAGGTTTTTCCATCACCAAGGGAAGCTGCCCACAAAAACTCCAGCTGAAAGTACTGAGCAAGACAACCCCACTAAGATTTTCTACCATGTTATAACATCATCGTATTACGTACCCTCTGCTAACTCAGCACTGCTAACAGCTTCCTCACAAACACCATCTTCCAGGGGTGATTGCTTTCTCTGACAGGAAAGTGAAGGCAGCTGCCTGAAGAAGCCACTACCGAGTTAAAGGCGGTACTCCCTTTCCTTCAGCAAGAAGCACAGAACCCACACTGTTTCAACTACGTCTTTATTTGCACTGCCAGGCTGGTTGGTAACAAACCTGCTCCAAAAATAAAGCGACAAACAGTAAAAGAAAGAACACACTCTTCTAAACTGGCAAAAAAAAAAAAAATCTACCTCCCCCAAAAAAAGTCAGATGTTTCTTTTGCTCCCTGCAAGGACACCTGTGAAAGTTCAGGTTACAACAAATTCCAAAAATGAACATGAAAAATTTTCAGATAAGAACAGTAAAAACATACCACCTCTACTGACTAAATAGAGATTGACCACAGAGCTGGAAAAAGACTCCCTGGGTCCAAGGCCCAAAGCTCTGAGAGATTTCACATATTAAGACAGAGAATCTCTCTTGCCTGACAGAGTGAGTCGAGGCAGTTCATACATGCAAAAGAAGTGGTATGGCCACTGAGCCGGCACTTAATTGTCTGACCAAAATTTTTGGTCTAAATATAACAATCCGTGCAAGTTTAGTGAGCTGAAACGTTTCGCTTTTAACTGAGCCCATCTGAGGTTAGAATAAAAGTGCGTTTCTTCCTGCTGTCAGCGTCCATAAATTTAGTCTTAATGTCAAGTAAAAGGCCTTTATATTGAGTTAAATGGCTTTAATTATATGAGAGAGGTAAAACTTGTACCAAGATGCAGGCAGCACCTACATTAGATACATCTCCAGTGCAAATGGCTGCAGAGACTCAGTAAGAAGGTCATGGAAACATGACACTACAATATCAAGCATACTAGGTAATAAATCTTTTTTTTCTTAAATTAAGAAACCCAAAAAGAAGGTGGTTTACATTTTAATGCAGTGATCACTACTGCATCGTTTTAATGCATTAAGAACAAAGTCCTTAATTCATAAACTATTCCAGAATCACACCTCTAGAAAAACGTTTGCAATTGGTTTTAATCACCAATACGTTCCACATCAACTAAAGTGCGTATTTCAAACAGATCCAAGATACCTATTTACGTTCATAAAGGTCAAATGTTTTACTTTATCTTCTATCCATTACTGCCCTCCTTTTCCCATTTCTATGTTTCTAAAGATTAAACAAAAAGCCGCTTCCTTAGCGAAGCTGCGTGTTTCAGGACTCTCCCTCAGCACGGGTCTGCTCCTAGACTCCAGGCTGGGAGAACTGGTTTATTACAATACACTTGTTTGGTTGCTTCGTTCTCCTTTAGAAAACCACACTTTATTTCTGGAATAAAGATGAGGATTGGTAGCCATCCATTACACAGGTCAGATCATCTCTGAGGTGCATCACCCTCACCCCCTCAGTGGTGTTAGGGAACGTGGACCCCACGAAGGCAGGAAACATTTCAGCTCTCCTGTTTGCTTCTCCTCTTGTCAGATGTACCAGCAACTTCCCTACCAAAAAATCCTGACCATGAAGAACACCTTAAGTACACAGGTAACTAAAGGTTCTTTTTATTATTCAATACCTGTTGGGAGAGAAGGAAGCGGGTGGACAGGACCACCACGCTCCCATCAAAACAGGGCTGCCCTGGCGAGCTGGCAGAGGGAAACGGCGAGCGAGGTCACTGTCACAGGTGTCACTGAAAGCATGTTCCAAATGAAACCAGCCAGAAGAGCTCCTACGCACTACTTAAGAGACTATTTACAGGAACAGAAGTTGTTCTTAATTCTGTGAGAAGCAGCAGAGGTCAAGATTCAGGCTTCACTGGCTCTGACAGCTGAACACCCCTGGAAGCACAAACAGGTGCTATCAGTACTTTCAAAAATCTATTTTAATGACATAGGAACTACCATTTCAGAGCAAAGTCCTGCTTGGCTCAGTCTGCCATCAGCAGCACCCTCATGAGAAGCTGCTGCAGGAAATGAAGAAACCCTGTGACTGAAGACTGCTCCACTCTGACCTGCATAAACTCCATCCCAGCTCCAGTCATTTTATAGCAGTTTCATTCTGAATCATGAGTTTACGCCTTCGTTTTGGGACAGCGTGCTAAAGCCCCACAAGTCAGGGAGTTAATGAGTTGCTGCGACCTAATCGGGCCTGCCACACCACACCTCCGGCGAGTGTCAGACACACAGGGAACAACTTCAAAGGACCAGCAGACCTCTGGCTCTCCCTGTGAGCAAGGGCTGCTCCCTTCTCCAGCCTGCCAGTGGAAAGGTGAGCCCAGCAAGAGCCGACTGACTTGCCTTATATGGCTTCCAAGGCACAATTTCCGCTTGCCCAAGCTCAGGCAGGGTGGAAAAATTTGCTTCCTTGCTACTCCGCCCATCCTGGGCTCTGAAAAGCATCCACTGAATCCTGGATCTGAAAGGAATGGAAGAATTTACACTGACATTTGCACAGAGCTCAGCTCCCTGGAAGAGGTAAAGCCACGGCTTTGGGAACAAGCTGGATCACCTCAAACACCAGGGGGGAAATGGGAGCCCCACAGCCAGTACACAGGCAGAGATACACAGAGAAGTTGTTACCACAGCTTTTATTCTTTACATACCATATGACTGATTTTTCTTCCTATTCAGATGCACTTAAGCCTTTTAAATTTCATGCCAGCAAGCTTTACAAGTTAATTATGAGTTGGGAACATTATTCCCTTTCACCGATTTATCCATAATACACTTTACTATATACCAGCTTTGTTTTCAGAATCAAATTAATATAGTCTCAGCTCAGGTTTACACACTATTTTCTGCACAAGTCAGTACTTCCTCAGACAATTGCTTTTAAAGTTACTGAAGCTTGTCCTACCTTCTGGCCACAGGAAGGTTCATGTAATCTAGGTCTGTGCCATTATCAACTTCTCTGAGCATCACAGAGAAACTCAAAGACCCAGCACAGACCGAGCCTCCTGTCCGCTGAAGGTGAATACAGACACAGTCCTGAATATCTGCGAGAGCAAGAAAACTGCTGGCCAAAACTGAAGCCCAGTAGTTGCAGTCAGTTAAAAGGCTGCTTCACTCTGAACAAATTCTCTTACTTTGTAGATTATCAAGGTTTTTTTATTTGTAAAAATGCGTGAGTGTTGGCTTTTTCCAGCCTCGATTGCCTGTACCAAGATCACGCCTTTTTTCACAGATTCTTCTCAGTGCAAGAACCAGGGAGAGATTTTCCTCCAGCCATCAGTGGTTTGTCTTTGGTTTTGTTTGTGAGTCAAATGGCACAATCCTGCTCATATACACACATATATTCTCTCAGAAGAGAGAAAAATGGTGGCAAAGGAGCTTAAAAAAAACCCCTGAGTTTTGCCAATTCCCTTGTTCCCTTCTTTTTTTGGGGACTGGGAAAGACAGAAACACAGCCCATTTGATTTTCTCATAGAAACCAGGAGCCAAAAACAACTGAAATCAGCGCCGGAGCTGGAAAGGTACAACAAAACTCATACAAACATAAAGTCTAGACACTGAAATGTGGAAATATGATTCAAATAACCACAACTGGCACATAATGTATTGATTACAGCCCGTCACAGAACAGGCCCTCAGTGGGTAAGAATATAGAAGAAAGATTAAATTAGCGTCTTCCACCTCGATTGTAGAAAATATGGATCCTTGGGGCATAGCGATAGGGATTGAGTTAGCATTTCTGCCATCCTGCTGGGCTTTTTGTTAGGCTTTTAAGTAACACATCTGCTCTTGCTAAATAATGACAATTAGCTTGAACTATCCTCACAGACTGATCCTGTATGAACGAAACCGCCACGGGTGTCAGGTGGCTGCTCTTATCAAAGCCTGGCCTATCAGCTAAACTACACGGGTCTCAAAATATTTGAGCCAAGTAGTCAAGAGGATGTTTGTGCTGATGAAATCTAAATACTACGAAGGTTTAAGCGACCAGCTGTTTTTAGGAAGTTTCACAGTACTTGTTAGCCACCATCACGTGCAGACACAAACTTAAAAGTCTGCGTCTACCATTAAACCTAATGGCGTGATCTGGAACGGGGGCCAAAACCAGCAGCACAACTCAAGCCTTTGCTCGCAGTGCTGTGCACAGATCATCTTTCAAGATGCTGGCTCCAGCCTTCTCCCCGCAATGACCTGCTTTCCTGCAGAGCAGTATGCCCCAGAACCATGCCCAGAGCCTCCCTGGATGGTGGTAGGTTCTGCATATAAGAAGAAAGAGTAACTGGTGATGGCAGCTGGCCTGAAGAGACGCTGAAGTAAAGCATCTTGGTTTTCCATGAATGCCTTGGGCTAAAGTATTCTCTCCTGCATAACAAAGGCCAAGAAAAGTTCTGCTGCACAGAGGGAGAGCAGAGGGTTAATTCCAATCAGACTATACCAGATCAGGGAAGACTCAAGGTGGGTGGAGGTGGGCAGCTAACTCAAGTCATGCTCACAAGCAGTGACCTCTTTTTGAGTTAAACAAATGCTGGTTTCTTTAAATTAAAAAAGGCACTAGTCCAATGTAAAGAAAGGAGAGACCAAGTGCACAGAGCAGTGTTTTTTCTAGACTGCCTTTTCGCTGGAGCAATGCAAAAAAAGATTGGATTTTGGAAGTCTGCTTTCCCAGTGCAGTGATACACACCACCACTCTGCAAACTAACTACTGAGGGGTTTTTCATGCTCTTTTATTATAAAAATTCTTGGAAAAAAACCCAACTAAAAATTAACCAGTCAAAAGGAAATACTAGGTTACCATGGTGTGCAAAAGTTGCCTTATGTACATGGGATGTTTCTAAGCAACACATGAGCTACTATAGAAAACTCTTATCAGCAAATCCAAGCTCCTTTCCTGGATAATGCATCTAGGTCAAGCTAAGGCATGTTGAATGCAGAAGCCTAGTTTTGGTGATGTCTCCTCTGTATCCACCCTGTATGAACTATTAGCATAGTTCAGATTATCATGCTTTTTTTCCTTCATTAGCTTTAAATTCACTCCAGATAATGGCTCCCCCAGAACCAGAATTAACCTTAATTATTCAGAGGTAACTTGATCTCAAACTTCCTGACTTTATGACGCTGAACTGATGACCACTTTCTCCCCTCATTCTTCATAACCCAAATAAAGCCAGTACATTACATGACCGTGTTCACAAATTAGGGTATCCGATACAGGATCCCAGACATATGGTATCTCTTCAAAGTCTACCTAAACCCGTGCAGCCACTCCATCCATTCAAATGCATTCTCTTGTGCATTAGCAGCAAAACCACTAAGTCAGCCAAAATGTATTCTTCTCCCATGGATTAGCTGGCACAAATTAGTACGAGAGTGACGCATGCAGTCTGTCCCTTCCCATTTTTCAACATGCACAAACACCAGAGATTTGGAGACACTTCATAAGTTTATGCTTACAAGTTACAGGCAGAACTGAGTTTAAATTGTTTGAAACGTGCAAACTGTTTAGGAGAGGAGACATTTGTTCACTAACGAGACCTCAAACGTTTTCTCACACAAACTTGCCCTCCCTCACCAGTAAGAAAGACTCTTCTGCTATCCCAACAGTCAGCACTATGCAAGTGAACTATTTCAACAGCCACCAGCCCTCTGCCAAGCAGCACTATGACAAAAACTAACTAAACAGGACAGAGCACTTCAGATGGGCTCAGAAAAAAAACTGATGCTGGAGGATCACCTGTAGACTCCAGGCTCTGTGAGCTGACTGGCTCCTGGTGAGAACAGAAGCCACTCGAGGCAGGACCTGCTGCAGCACACACTGCCCAGGCAAGAGGTCGCTGGCAGGTAGATCGCTCTGAAGAAACTTGTCTGCACTCCGTGTTTGATGAGATATGCTTGACAGAAGTGGAAAAAAAAAGTTTGTAATAGCTTTCCTAACTCCCTTTACTGCTGTTTAAGTGGAATAAGAAACCAACTGTAGAATATGCTGAAAAAGAGCAAGGGTTTAGTCTTGCTGGGTAATGAACACAATCGCCAGGATCCAGCTGCTAGAGCCATTGATACGAGTGCCAAAACCCTCCGCTTGCATATCTTAAAAAAATAACCTAGCCTCATAAAAATAATCTAAGGGGTTAATCTTCAAGGTTGCTTCCCCCAGCATTGCTAGAGAGCAAAAGTTATCAACACCCAAATACAGCTTCTCCTGTTAATGGTGTCGTATGATTTGCTGATAAAAAGCAGATCACGTCTGGAAAAAAAAAAAGCACTGTCGGTCATAAGGATTCTGTCACAAACTTTCTATTTTTCCCTTGGCACATCACCAATTAGACCTACTTCTGTAGTCTGCTACCACCAGTATAAAAAAAAAGCATAATGGGTTTATAATTTGCCACCGAATCCCATAGCAACTGTACGTCACTTTAGATGTAAATTACAGACAATTCTTTCCCATGCAATTTGAAAACTATAGAGATGAATCTATAATTTGAGCAGATCCAAATGGTATATGGTTGAGAGAAAAAGCTACCCTAAATAATTGAAAGGAAACTGCCACAGGCCAAAACATTCCTCATGCACATGTCTTTGTCCCCTTCCTTCAAATGGGAGGTGCCACATTCAGGTCAACATTAAGAACATTTAGCAGGAGTTGAGCAGTTCAGTATGTTCTGCATATCCTGTCCCATTTTTGCTGATTGCGAGGAAGATGTACGTGTACAATGAGCTTCCTCTCCAGCCAGCCTCCTCTGATTCATTTAGTCATGTCACCGACTCATGTTCCCGATGTCGTAATAGCTTCAATTTTGACGGACTACAGCATCAGTGAATTAATAGGACAGGAAAAAACAGGTTACAGGAAAGGAGGAATGATGCAAAAAGCTTTAAGATAATTCAATGAATTTTGATTCGAAAGCCGGATTGTTCTCCTCCTCCTGACACCTGCAAGCAGCTTTCAATTCCCAAGTCAGCATGAATACGCATTACCCTAAAGACCCTGTAATGACAGCAGGAGCCTTCATTTTGTATTTCGTGCTTTAAACGCAGCAAGATGAAGGCATCTATAACAACCCGCTCTAAAAATCAAAGTCTGAATAAGTTCTTTCAATAAGCGGTGACTACAAGGGGCCGATTTAACCCCAACCTTTGAGAAATAACTTCTGTCACAGTCGGTTTAAGAAGAGCACAGAAAGCACAGGGAAGATGACTTGGGAAGCCACGTCTGCCAGACCACAGCTCCAAAATTCAGTTCAGCTAGTAGAGCACAGGGGCAATGTGCTTTGGTTATCTCAGCTTAGCCCCCAATAAATATTTGTGCACCTGCCAAAGTTCACCAGTGAATCAACCGGTGGCTTCAGTTCAAAATACTCCGTGTAACAGGGACAGAGAGGTACAAGGGGAGCAGGAGGCACTAGTCGGCTGCTGCGTCACGCACTGACCAAAACAGGGATGCTACGACCTTCTTTACAACCTCCTAAAATCACGAGGCTACCATGCAAGCCAGACCCAGGGCTGGCAGCTGAGTTGAGCCCGGCCTCCATCAGCTACATTAAGCCAACACATAAGCTACTAATAATAGAGAAAGGTGTGCAACTGCAGTCACATTGCTTGTTATCAAAAGATGAACCATCACACAAGCTCACTAGTATCGCTCCTCAAGCCACAAAGGGCTTTTAAATAAATCTGTGAAAGTTGGGAAATTCCCACGTAAGGGTTCCAGGAACAGCCCTACCAGTGCTTACATGTGGTCAGCACCTACATCACAACAGCATGAGGAGAGGCACCTACTGCCAAGTGACATTCGGGTCTGCCATTTTAAATCGTGTGTTAAGATTTCTGACTTACCCAGAAACCCCCATGATGTTGCTAAAAAAACGGGTGTGAAAAGCAAAGGATGAATGCCATGGACAGAGACATAGCTAGGTGGATGAAGCAAGGAGAGATACAACATCTTGTCATCTAGTGTGGAGGACGAGGTCCAGGATAAAGAATGAAAAACAAAGCAGAAGCATGAAGAGTTCTCTTGTGCCTTGACATGGGCAGCAGGGGAGCTGGAGGCAGACCAGAAGAGATGGCGAAAAGTCATGCCCTGTCTTTTTTTTTTTTTTGGAGGGGAGGTGAGAAGGCCTAAACAGAGCCTGTACACACACCCAAAGGGAACGCAGAAAACTGCAAGCTAATACAGAATTACACTCCTTGGAGAACCAAGAGTTGTTTTAGGCTAACACACCAGACCAGCTCCATTTCATCAGTGGACAAATTGACTTGGGACACATTTTCCACCGCTCAGCCCTCAGCTGCAGAGCTCAGCAGTCAGCACTCAAGGGTTTCACAACTGTGTGGAAGCAGTTTCAGGGGCAGCAAGTTTCACAAGGAGAAGATGGGCAACGTCTTAAAGTCTCCCCTCTGAAGCTGGTGGAGTTTTTTAAGACTTATTTCTTTCAGGTGAGCGTACCCCTCTGCCACTGGAGAAAGAAATAAACTTTTATAGCCTGCAAGGAGCCGGCAGCCCTGTGATCTGGACCTCTTCAGCAGCAGCCCCACGTTTTCAGAATCTGATGGAGAAACAGCTTGCTGAAACAGAGTTGGGCATCGATATGCACACCCACGACCATTTTCTTCACCAGGACACAGACAATTTAGCAGAGACCCAAGCGGGAGACACTCAAGAAGACAAATATCTGTTTCTCCATAGTCCCACTGCTTGATCCACACATGGTGCAGCTCCACACCAAGAACGCAACTGCTCTGGCACAAGGGACACTAAAAACAAATGGCAGCTTGCCCGGCTGGGTGATCATTTTTGGATTATGTAATCCCAATACATTATTATTAGACCAAGAACAAACTCAAGCAAGCAACTGAAGACATTACCCTGGCAAAGAGACAGAGACTTGTCGCAGAAATTGCACCAACGTGCTACCCCGGTGCATAAAACAGGTCAGACTGCACACATGTTGGACTTCAGGTAACACAAACAGCAGTATCGGATTCCAGGCCATTATACATATTAGACAACACTGTCGTCAGTTATACCACATTTAAAACCAAACCGAGCAGAAGAAGCCTGAGCAAATTTTTTCCATTTACCTACTGCAGACCAAAATTAAATCAGAGCCTAGACTGGACAAACACACGCTCCGAAGGTGTGTTATAAAGTCGTTTCTTGGCATGGCCATAGCCCAGCGTTTCAGAGGAAGCAGAGACGTTCAACAAGCTGGAGAAACTGTTTATAGAACAAATGCAGAATGAGCATATGTGTTTAATAGCCCACTAATTGTTGCGTTATTCACTATCCAAACAAGTGAGCTCTTCTGCCCTTATCCTTTCCTGCCCATTTAATCACCAGTAGCCTTTGACTATTTCTCTTTTGGGTGGCGGAGAAGGAAGCAAAGTTCATTAGTGGCCATTGGCCACCAAACAATCTAGAGACCAGACTTCATTTAGAAAATAAACACCACTATTCATGTGTGACACAGACTCAGAATAGCTTCCCAAAATATTTAACACAGCTGCCTGTAGTCTTCCTACTCTCCCTCCCCCAAAAGAAAAGGCTTTCCTAATATATAGGAAAGCATTTCTTTGGGTTTTTTTTTTCTTTTTTAGAGGAAAAAAGCTAATAACTCAAGGTATCCAAGGCACTTATTGCTACTGACTTCTCATAATGCTGATAAACACTCATTAAAATGTAAGTTGATAAACCCTGGTACAGTAATTACCTTCGTCCTCATACAGAAATTGCCCAATTCAGTGATGTGATGTAACCAACACCCTAAATTAAAAATAGTGTTGTGACAACATATGGTTTATCCTACAGAAGCTGGCAGGCAGGACGCTCCTAATGACAAACGGGTTAGGTTCCCAGCTTCCCCCAGCTCCCTGGCAAGGTGAGGAGACAGATACGCTCTTCGCAGGATCACAGGCAGAAAGAAAAAAAAATAAAATTACAATAAAAAGGAGCAGCTTTTAATCCCTCGCCAGTCCATCCCCACGACAGATGCCAAGTATTGCCATTATTCTTTATTTACATGACTAATAAGCTCTCTGGATGCATTTCAAGGAAATAGCTCGGAAAAGACAATCTGGAAATTTCAAAATACAGCCCCAGCTTGAAGCCACCCCCCACACCACCACCCCCACCCCGGGGAGCAGAGCACCGGGCTGGGGACACACACACACAACCGGGCAGTCTGGGGAGGGTTGTGGAGAGGAAGGGGACACCCCCCCCTCCCCCAAATCCGGGATGCCAAAACCGGGGTTGAACATCCCCCCCCCCCTTGACACGTCCCCGGGGGGAGACCGGCCCCCCCCGGCCATGGAAACTCAC
>NW_020799139.1:1334333-1340818 GCF_003259725.1 Athene cunicularia
ATGGAGGGAAAGGAGGCGGGGATATGCAAACGAGAGCCGCGGGGCATGCTGGGGAGGGTGGTTTGGTGCAGCCCTCCAGCGCTGGAGGAGCCCGGGGGAGGGGGCGGCATCCCCCGGCCATAACCCCGCGGGCACGGCCTGGGGGGCCCGGGCGTCCCCCCCGGGTAGGGCCCGGAGGCCTCAGGTTCCCTTCTGAGCCCCGGCAGGGCCTGGGGGCGCACCACGGCGCGGTTCCGTGCTCCCCGGGCCTCCCCCAGCTGAGCATCCCTTGCCTCGGAGGTTGCTCCCTCCTGCCTTGGCTGCGGCAGAGCTGGGGGGGTGTGGGTGTGTGTGTCTGTAAATATCCCCTCTTTGCCCCCCAAATTAAACAGCCGCCCCCGGCCTCTGCTACAACCATGGATGTGGTGCATGAGAGGGGGGGAGGGCACAGAGTTGAGAGGAGCATCCCTGGCTCGCCCCAGCTCTCGCCGGCAATGAAGAGGCCCAGGGCGTGAAGGAATTGTCCTTTATTTGGGAAGTTCACAGTCGGTTTGGGGCGGGAGGACACTGCTACAACCCCCCCTGCCATGATCAGAGCTGGGACTGGGGCAACGGATGGCCCTGGGCTGGAGAGAGCTGCAGGGCAAAGGGGGACCCCAAGAGCTTGGACCTACAAGAGACAGCCTGGAGAGGAGGCCTCCAGCACAACCCTCCCACCGCGGGTTTCTTTGGCTTTCTTTGGACATTGCACGCTCCCAGGAAGCGCCGAGGAGGGGAGCGGGTGCCTGCGGGAGGGCTGAGGCGCCAGCAGTCCCCCCAAGACACGGGAGAATCTCGCTGGATGTGCCCTGTGGTACATCTGCACTGCTTCCCTTCCCAGAGCCGGGTCCAGCCGTAGAAACCGCCATGCCCATTCCTACCCACGCAGCTTCCTTCCTTCCAGGGGCCTCCCCCTGCCCATCCCACCGTGTTGGCAGGACCAGGATGCCTGCTGGGGGTCACCAGGCTGGGGACAGCGACGGTGTACCAGTGTGCAGGAGCTCCCGCTTCCCCCCGACACGCTTGGGGCTGGGGGCTGAGCCCCTCTGATTGCTGGGAGGGTGCTCGGGGGTCTCTGCTCTGCCTGTGGCTCCATCCCTGCAGCTGCAACCACATCTGCGCCGGGAGGGATATGGGGGGACAGCGGGAGGGGGATCCGGCACCTCCAGCGGAGAAAGCATCTGTGTTTCTGCAACTGCGAGTCCGTGGGGAGGGGTCAGCGAGCCCCAGGGAAGCCCCTTGGCAGGAGAGAGGCACGTTCCGGTGCAGGTCCTGTGCCACGGGGCCGCCCCGTCACCATTCTTAGTTCCTTGCCGCGATGACCACGGACAAGGCCACACCGCCGAGCGCGATGGCTGTTGCCCCGAAGAGCCACTTCCATGGGATGGACTGAGGAGGAGAGAGCAGCGAGGTGATGGGATGCACGGGGTGTGCCACGAGCTGTGTGGCCCTGCCTGTGCTGGCACAGGGCCACGGGGCAGCATCGAGCTCCCAACACTCAGCCGAGATAACGCAGCCCAAAAAGGCAAGTGCTGCGTCGGCTCTGGCCGGCACGTCCGCAGGGACAGCGTGTGCCGCCGACAGCCCAGCTGACCGTGCTTTCCACCGGCGCAGCCAGCGGGCTCCCGAGTGCAGCAGCTGGGAGCAAAGTCCAGACCCTCCAGCTGGCATCGCCGGGATCCAGCGGACAGAGCCAGGAGCGCAGCCGCAGCTCTCGGTGTTTTCCTGGCAAAACTGCTGGAGCGTGAGCCCCCAGCTCCCACCCGTGGGTCACATCAGCATCCCCCCCCTGCTCAGGAGCACAATTGTGTCGACCCCCAGTGACCTGAGGGACACTAACACCCCCCCTGTGCCCAGCCCAGCGCTCCCCACCCCTTAGGGTGACCCTCACCCGCTCTGCCATCCCCCCCAGAAAGGTCAGCCCCTGCCCTTACCCAGGGCAGTTTGTCTTTGCATTTCCCCGGCGTGCCGGCGGCGCTGGGATTCCCGAGCATCTTCCTGTACATCTCCGTCTCCACGTTCTTCTGGTCCGCGTGCTTCTTCACCAGCTTGGAGAGCTCAGCGTGGATGGTCTGGGGAGGAGAGAGTGGCGCTGTGGTTATCAGCCCTGCACCATCCCTGCGGTGCAGGGGAGGGGACAGGCACCGCAGTGCCACCGTCGCCACATCTGATCACCCCAGGGCCCTGCAAGAGCTTTGTGGAACAGCTCAGAAGCAGCTGGGTGGGGGCTGATGCCCCCACCCCTGCACTCCTCCCCTGCACTGAGGGGCTGCACCAGGCTGGCATCGGACACCCAGGCTGGGTGCCCCACAGGTCTGGGTGCCCCCCTGTCCTTTTTGGCCACCCACACTGTTCCCAGCCTGGCAGTGGGGAGCAGAGCCCAGGGCTGATGCCAGACATTGGGAAAAGGATTTTATCCTTTAACCAAGAAGGAAAAGTGTCTGCCTTGGGGACAGACGTGCCCGAGCTCTCCCACTTTTCTGTCTGGAAGCAGCCTGGGAAAGAGGGCTTAAACTCAGCCCAGTCTAAAGCAGGATTGCAGCGAGACCCAGCAGCATGTCGGTACCTGCCCGGCTGTGCCAAGCGGCAGTGACGGCTGGGGCTAAGCGACCGCCGCAGGAGAAAGCTCTGCATCCCGCACAGAGCTCGCGGGCTCCCAAGAAAGCAGCACAAAGCACAGTGGAGCCGAGCACGCACCGCCAGCCGTTCCCTGAGCTGGTGGTGGCAGGGAGGACTGTGCAGTGGCCACGGTGGCGCAGCCGCCCAGTGCGGTGGCCATGCTGTGCCCTCTGCTGGGGATGCCACGCTCCGGGTGGCTCCAACAGCTCTCTGAAACACTGGCACTGGTGACCCACACTGGCTCTGGTGTCCCATGCTGGCACCAGCGACCCATATCAGCAACCCACACCAGTAGCAGTGATCCATGCTGGCTTTGGCGACCCACATCAGCTCTGGTGACCCATGCTGGCAACGCGCACCAGCTCCAGTGACACATGCCAGGTCTGGTGACCCACACTGGTAACCCATGCTGGCACCGGAGACCCACGTAGGCTCTGGTGACCCACACTGGTGACCCACATCGGCACTGGTGAGCCCTGCTGACAACCCATGCCAGTTCCAGTGATCCACACTGTCACCAGAGACCCATGCCAGCACCAGTGACCCACACTGGTGATGCATGCCAGCTCTGGTGACCCACACTAGCACCAGAGACGTACAGTGGCTTCGGTGACCCATGCCAGCACCAGCAACCTGCACCGGTGACCCACATCAGCTCTGGTGGCCCACACCAGCAGTAGAGACCCACACAAGCTCCAGTGACCCACATTAGCACCAGAGACCCACGCCACCTCGCCCAGAGACCAGCCAGGGCTTCACCAGACCACAGCACACTCAGCACCGCTCCCTTGAACATGAGACTCGGGATGTCTGCGGGGTGCAGAGCACCTGCAGGCACCCCCGAGGGCTGGCACATCCATGTAGGACAAACACTGGCATCCCCCCGGCTCCCCAAAGGTGTGTTTCCAAGGGGTCAGGAGAAGGGAGCCCAGCAGCTCACGCTCTGTAACAGCTGAAAGGTGCCAAGAGCCCCAGAGAAGCAGGTTTCCTCATCTGAGGCAGCTGGAGCTGAGCATTTCTCGAGTCTGTTTTCACCACCGGCAGCTGTAGCCCGTGACTCACCGATGCGTGTTTAACGCTGCCGTCTGGAGCGGCACGGCCACTTCCCCGGGAGTCCCGGCCGCCAGCCGGAGAGGCCAGTAATTTGCTGTACTTGTGGTTTCACTGGTAACGTCACTGCCGGGCATTTTGATTTTTCACCCCTCTCCAATTAAAAGCTTCGTGTGAATGGGCTGGTGAGCAGCAGCCCCGCCAACAGTGACGTGGGGGAGATGCATAGGGGGAAGGTCGCTTGTGCTCTCGCTCACCACTGCTGCCCACCCGAACCTTGCTGGGAAGCAAAGGGTTTGAGACCCTGCTCACCCTTCCCTGGGGGTGATCTCAGACCACGAACTCTGTGGGTGCTGCAGGACCACCAAGCGCCCGCTTTCACAGTGGCCCATCCTACCCAGGACCTTCAGGCACCAGATCACAATGGTCCAGTGAAGCTTCCAGAAAAGAAGCAAATAAAACAACAGACCCAGTCGAGGACCAAACCTCCCACCTCAACCCCAGCTCGCTCCTGCTGCAGCCATTTCCTCATACTAGTTTTTAATTTTTCTTGAGGCTCTGCTCCTGCAGCTGATCATTAACTGACAGGAAATTCCTGACACAGAGCTCGCCCTGGCCAGGGCGCTGGACTGAGGTCTGGGCTGCTCCTGCCGCCCAGTGAATCACGCTCCGAGCTGCTGAGCGAGTCGCCAGGGACTCGGCTCTGCTCCACTTCCTGTAGCCACAGCACGAGCCGCTGGAGCCACCCGGGGAAGCTGGAGTGGCCAGGACAGTACATACAGGGATAGGCTGGCAGGGAGTCCCGTCACCGCCAGGACCAAAGGGCAAAGAGAGAGTCTCGCAACGTGGAGATAAGGGACCAGCCAGCCCAGCCACTCTCGGGCGTTGCACCACAGGGTGCATCACCCCATAGCTGCCCAGGCCCTGGGGGCTGTTTCTAGCCTCCCTTCACAGAGGAAGCTGGTAACAGCTACAGGTGGCTTCATTCTTCCGCAGGGGACAGGGAGGTCTGCAGGGACATGGGAAGAGGAGAGCGTCCTGCACTCAGACCGGCAGGATGGCCAGTGGCACGCACAGCAGCCTACCTTGTTTGAAGGCTCCAGCTTCAACGCTGCCTTTAAGATGGGGATGGCCTCTCTGTATTCGCCCTGCTGAGCCAGGACCTGGAGGGCAAGATACAGTTTGAGCAGGACCTCTCCTCAGGTCTGTCCCTTGGTCCTGCCTTCCGTCACGCCGCGGAGAAGGGACGGCAGCGCCTGCCACACGCCCAGCCTCACCTTGCCCTTTCGGAAGAGAGCCTTGATGTTCCCTGGCTGGTGCTCCAGGACGAGGTTACAGGACTTCAGGGCTGCCTCGTAATGGTCCAATTTAAGCTGAGAGGCTGCCAGGTTGTTGAGACATTTCACCTTCACATCCAGCAGTTCAGTCTCCTCATCCGGACTGAAGTCAACTGCAAAGACCCCAAACCCAAGTTACAGCAGGAAGGGAGCCCTGGCAGCCCTCACCCAGGGTGGCAGCAGGTACCTTTTGAGCTGGAGCCGATGATCTTGAGGGCAATGTCATAGGAATTGATGGCCAGCACGTAATCTGCCTGCTGGTAGAAGAAGTTGCCACGCTCCCGCTTGCGGTTGGCCAGCTCTATCTTCTCCTTCCCGCTGAGCAGCTCCAAGTCCGGCGCGTCCCGAGCCGCCAGCAGCTCCACCTCCAGCGTGAGGGCTGCGTTGGGTGGGACATCGGGGCTCCTGCACAGAGAAGGGCAGAAAGCTGTGGCACCGCTGCCACCTCTGCCAGTCCCACCAGCCACGGGGCCATGTAGATTCAGCACCAGAAATCAGAGCCACGGAAGCTCCCTAGGACAGGGCACGATGTAGATCATTCCCCCCGAGACAGGACACGCTGCTATTCCCTGCATGTAGCGAGCGAGCTGGGTCTCCCTGTCTGTGGAAGCTGTGGCTTGCTGGCTGGGCTTTCACCGGGAGGGCACTGACAGCTTTCACAGCCTGTTTGGGGCCATCCCGAGGCCTCCCCGCTCACCTGCCCTGAGCACCATAGCAGTACTTTGCATCTGACATGATCAAAGCTGTCTCCCCCATTTCCAGGAGCTGCACACACAAGTCCAGAGCCTACAAGAAACAACACCACATGGAGAGAGCATGAGCAAAGGCAGAGGGGTCACTTCCAACCCGCAAACAGGGACGTCACTGTCCCCAAACCCTCCCCACGCCCCCTAAGGCAAGGTCTTGCTCCGCAGGGCAAAAATAAGGCAGCGATAAAGCCGGGCAAGATTTCCCCCAGCCCTGACCTGCAAGACATCGCAGTCCCCCAGCGTGAAGGTGAGGGCAGGGTTCTCCTCCACCACACTGCCATCCTCCAGCGTGGCCTTCAGGCGGATGGTCACGTCCTGACCCTTGTGGGGACGCGTGTCCACCCCCTGGCCCGGCACCAGCGTCTTCTTCTTGAGCAAGCCACTCCCTGGGCAAGGAGAAGCCAGAGGCACGTCAGCCCGGAGCAGGGAGGGAAAAGCTTGGCTCCCACCGCCCTGCTCCAACTCCTGGCCGGCCCTGACGGCGCGGGGTGTGCCGGCCAAGCCACGGGGAAGCCCGTGAGACGCCCAGGCCCAGCGCCCTCCTGCCCGGGCTCTCACCCAAAACATCAAGCCACTCCTGGGGGTCCTCAGCCGCTTCCCCCCCGCCCTGCTCCGGAGCCTGGGTGTCCTCCCGCGGCGGGGCCGGCGGCCTGCCCACATCCTCCAGCGGTGGCAGCTCGCTCAGGTCCTCTTCTTCCTCCTCCTCCTCCTC
>NW_020799139.1:1357931-1359923 GCF_003259725.1 Athene cunicularia
GTTACAGGCGCTCTGGCCTTCCTCGCTGGATCCTGGCCGCCTGCCTCTTCCTCTCCATCATGGTGATGCTGTGGCTGAGCTGTGCCAGTTTGGTGACTGCCCCCGAGCAGCATGTCAAGACCCAGGTATGGGGTGAGCGGTGCTCAGCGCAGCCCGGGGGGGAGTCCTGGGGGGGTGAGGGGGTGTCCCTGACACCCTTGGTCTCCCCATCACGGCTGGAGGAGTTTTGTGGGGCTGAGCCGTGGCCGTACAGTGTTTGTGGTCCCTGGCCACCATGCTGGGCTCACCAGCGTGTCCAGGCTGTGCAGTATGTCCCCAGCCAGCCCCAGTGTTCCCAGTCTGGGGACAAGGGGGTCTTGTCCCTTGCTCTGGGGCTGCACCGTCCCCTCTGCTTCTCTTCCAGCCTCTGAGCATCAACGGGGACAAGGAATACCTGGAGGATCTGGACGGCTCCAGCACCTTCCCCCTGCCACCTGTCATCGCCGTCACCCTGTGCCCCGCACACAGTGGCGAGGACGCGGGGCCGCTGCCCCTCAAAGTCGACCTGGACAAGACCGTCCTGTAGCGCTCCCACCCCTTCCCGTCACCTCCACGCCACGTCCCCATCACCGTCCCCACGGCATCATCCCCCATCCCACCCCCACCCCGCTGCCCATCCCCAGCTCCTGGAGGGGCACCTCTGGGTCTGGCACGGGGGGGACCGGGGGTACGATCTGCCTCGGTCCCGCTCTCCTCCCCAGGGATGGCCACTGCGGAGGAGGCTCCCGGGAGCCGGGCAGTGGCTTTGCTTCCTCCATAGATGTGCTGTTTGCTGGGATCCTGGTTTCCAGCGCTTGAGAGCCAAGAGAGGAGCTGCCAGAGCGGGGAGGCTGGGGGGAGCCCGTCCTGGTGGGTTGTCTCCTCCCGACCGGAGCCCCCGGGGCCCCGCAGCCCTCCGGGCATGGGTCCAGCGCTGGGCAGGAGGGAGCCGGCTGCGGTGGGGGATGGAGAGTGTCTGCAGCGTTCTGGGCTTTGGCTCGGCACATCCCCGGCCTCCCACCTTGGGCTGAGCCTCCAAGGCGCCGTCTCCGGCCCTGGGAACTCCCTTCCGCCGGCCGGAGCCGATTGCCTTGGGGAGCCGAAACGTGGCGAATGGATTTGGCGTTGGCAGCCGGAGAGAGGAGCGGATCTTGCCGCCTCCGTGCCCACGCGAGGACCCAGCCGGCCCCTTCCCGGAGCTGCGGAGGGGCCCTGGGGTGGCTCCTTCCCCTCCCTGCTCCGTGATGCCTTTGGGGTGGCTGGTCCCGATGCCGACGGGTTGCTGGTGGGACTGGGCAGGGGACAAGGTGGCGTTTCCCTGCCTTGTGCTGCTGCGGCGCCTCCGAGCTCGGGCAGGAGGTGGGAGCTGCCGGGACGCCCCCGTCCTGGGCTCAGCATCCCTTGTCCGATGCCAGGACCGGCTCTGCCTGCGGAGCTGTAGCTGATGGCAGGACCTAGCAGGTCCCAGCCTTCGTGTCCCCGTGCTCACAGCACTGCCCTGGAAGCAGGGGGGGGGCATCCCTGGGGTCTCCCAGCCAAGCGGGGACCCCCTCAGCTTGCCCCAGCACTGCCCCTCAGTGTGGAGGGGTCCCCTCCCTCCCCCTGCTCCACAGGGCTCTGCCCCGGGGCATCTCCCCCTCTCCCCGCCGTTCTCCATCACTTGACTTCGTGCATCGTTTCGTGGTTTGATTTGCACCAGCATGTGGTTCACCGGCCCCCGGCGCCCCGTGGGGACACCCCCACGCTGGGGAGGGACGGCTCGGCGGCGGCGGTCCCTGCCATCCCCACGTCCACCGACACGTCTGTATAGATTAACTTATTACCCCCGACTCCCCACCCTTGGGTTTTTAGGCTCTCTCCGTGTGCCAGCAGCTCCCCGGCGCTGAGCGGTCTCGGGGGGCCATGGCGTGGTGGGGTGGGGGGGTCTCGTCCCCATCCTCACTGTTTTTGTGCTGCTCCGTATCACTTTCACCC
>NW_020799139.1:1359973-1363857 GCF_003259725.1 Athene cunicularia
ACTTTCACCCGTGCGACATATCTGGGTTTGGGGAACTGGGTTGGGGGGGTGGGAGGGTCTCGTGTCCGTTTTGGGGTACACTTTTCATTGTTGCTTTTGGCCGCTTGGCTCGGTTAAAGCTCGGTGGAGTCTGTGGTGTTGTCCCGTCCCTGGGGTGCGACTGTGCTGGGCCGTGAGCTTGGGGTGGGGGGCAGAGGGGCGGCCACGGAGCCCCCCCAGCTTCACTTCCAAAGGGCAAACCCAGCCCCAGGCTGGCTGAGCGGCGCGGACGGAGGGGAAATAAAAGGTTTGTACCAGACCCGGAGGAGTCGGTGGCTTCACGGGGTGCCCGTCACCAGCTGGGGAGCAGGTTTGAGCCCCTGCGTGGGGCCGGTGGCGGGGTGCAGGTAGTTCCTAGCTCACCAGGACGGCGAGCAAGCTGAGCCAGGATGAAACCTCCAGCAAACCGGAGAGAAATCCCCTGCTTGGGCTGTTTGGCATGGACACGGAGCCACGCTCCTCTCTGCTGCAGGCTGCAGGTTCACCGGATCCAGAGATTCAGCATCAAACGAAACAGGAGATGCTGCGTTCCCTGGGGAGCGGTGCCAACGCCCATGGGGTGGGTGGACAGGGGACCACCATGCACCCCAACACCTCCACCCGTCAGCTGTGAGGAGGAGGAGGAGGAGGCTGAGCCAGGGCAGCGGGGAGGGCTGCGTGCCCATGCTCACGTGTGCACGTACAGGAGGGCTGCGCGACGAGGGCTTTTCCCCACCGAAAATCGCCTCCTGACACCCAAGCGCCCGTTTTGAGGAGGAAAAGTGTAAATCGGGCTGTGCGTGCGACACGTCAGCGAAACGCGCCGCGGCCGCCCGGGGCTTGAGGGCCAGGACGCGCTGGCACGTGCACGCGCCCACCTTTCCCCCGCCGCGTGTGTTTTTCCTGGCGCGGAGCCCGTGTCCACGCCACAGCCGAGCTCTCCCCATGCCAAGCACGACACAAAAGCTCACGCAAGGGCCTGGAGGCTCGTTTTTAGCACTTCAGTAGCTCAGCGGGGTCCCGGCCTCGGAGCCAGCAGCAGCGCGGGGCCCCCGAGGAGCTGGGGGCTGGTGCTGGCCTCGGCTGCTTGTTTTCTCTGGGATGTGGAGCTGGGGACGAGGAGGTGCTGCTCGGACGCGGGGGGATGCTGGGGGGCTCGACACGAGTCCCAGCCAAAGCAGATCTCCGAAGGGGATGCAGAGCCTGGTCGGCCGCCTGCCAGCAGCTGCTGCTGCCCGAGCACGGCCCCCGCCCGTCCCTAAATTGGGGGTGCGATGTCACCCCCACGCAGCGCTGGGTGCTGGAGGGGGATGCTGCGCTCTGCGGGCTGGGCTCAGCTGCCTGAGCAGGGAGGGGGACAGGGCTGGTGTTTTCAGCTCGCTGCCTGCCCTGCCTGTGCCCTGCGGAGCGTGGGCCGGCGTGGGAGGCAGAGCCTGTGCCCTGGCCGCATTCCCTGGGCGATGGGATGTGGGGGCTCGCAGGGTGTTCTCCGCAGGCAGCCTCGGGGGCCCGGGGTGGGCAGAGGGGTGTTGGGGGCCGGCAGGACGAGAGGGAAGGGCTGAGGGATGGGAGCCCAGCGCTGAGCAGCCTTTGGGGGGAGGCACAAACCGATGAGCCAGAGGCAAGAGCCCCCGAGCTGGGGCCCAGCCACCGAGTGCCCCCCGGCGGGCGTGTCCCGGGGTGTCTTTCTCCAGCATTTTCCATACGTAGCCCAGGGCATCAGCACTGAGCCCCGATATGGGCCGGGCGAGGGTGCTGGCAGCCACTTGCCCCCAAACCCCCTGCAGTGACGGAGCAGCGGTTGGGTGCGAGTGGGAGCAAAGAGGGAAACCCCCTGGGATGGTGCTGCGGGGGGGGGAGAGCCCCAACACCGGGATCTCTGCACCCCCCTGCCATGCAGAGGGAGGTGGCAGGGCACAAGATTGGTGCGGACAGCTGGTAAACCCTGCCCGCCGCGGGCAGCGGCTCCAAGCGGGTCCCCTCCTGGGATGGCAGCCGGGCTACAAACCGTGGACAAGCTCCTCGCCTTTAAAATGGAATCAGATTCCTCGTTGCTGGCTCGGGGGGGCAGGAAACCGTGCCCAGGAGCAGGTGAGGAGGGACCCCACTCTAACAAGAAGGAGACGCATGAAATTAGCTGGTTCCACTCCCCCCAGCAGGCAGCCGGGGTGTTTTCCATCCGACGCCTTTTCCTTCTCGCTCCCTCTTTTTATTTTTTCAAGGGAGAAGCAAAATTCACCGTGTGTGGCCCCATCGACAGCCCGCGGGGGACTCGCACCCTCCCGCCAGCGACCAGGGCGCCGGGGACCGTGAGCCCACGGCCGATTGCGTCCTCCCGCTCACCCGCCGCACACTTGCCCGCAGGTCGGCGAGACATCACGGACCGGTACGTGGGGGCTGCTAGCCACGCTGCGGCAATAAGTGGCCTCCAAAAGCAGGGGGAGGCCAGCAAGCTGCCCCCCACCCTGCCACCACGGGCCCCCGCAGCATCTCCCTTCTTGCGTGGTGCCACCGCTCGGCCCCTGTGCTGAGGGTTGCGGGGGTCTCTCTGGCTGTGGTTGGGGTCGGTGGCCCCCCCCGGCTGCTCTCTCTGTGGCTGCTGTTCTCACCTCTGGAAAATGCCCCCTCCTTTCCCCCCCCGGCAAGTCTCAGCTGCCGGGAGCTGGCCCGGCTCCACCGCTGCTCGCACACTCCAGCTGAGGAGCTGGGCCACGCGGTGAATGCATTTGCGCACGGATTTCCCTCCCCTCTTGCCGTCTGCTCCCAACGGTGCTGTTTGCCCCCATTTCTCACCGTGCTCTCCCATGCCGAGGATGACTTGGGGAGCACTCACAACTCCTTGTCCCACTGCCGGGGACCTGGAGCCCTGGGCCGTATCCCACCGGGGTGTCTCTGCTTGGGAAGAGCGTTGGGGTGCCCAGGAGTGGGACAGCAGCGTGGGGCAGGACTCCGAGCAGGCCCTGCCTTGCACATACATGTGCCAAACCCCCATTTTCGTGATTTGTGACCAATTCTCCTGATTCAGAGTGGACGCGGTGTTGGTTCACCTGGGTCTGTACCCATCGCTCCCCTTCCCACTCGCATCCCAGGGAGATGCTGCTGGACACAAAGCAGCCAGGGGGGAGGTTTCTTCTTCTTGCCTTGTGCTGGAGGAATGAAAGTCTTTCATGTTTCAGGGTGAAACAGCGGTTCTGGGCTCTGCCAGAGCAGGGCTTTTGAAGATGATGGAAAAGAGCCTGGGCTCCTCTCTCAGCTGGGGAGAAGATATTTTCTAGCTGCTCCAGCTGCCTCTCGCTGCCCCTGGCCCGGCTCCTGCTAGCACATGGCTGCAGTCCGGTGCTGTCCTGACCACCACACAGAGCCGTAAATTCAGCTTTAACCCCACCGGAGGCAAGTCTCCATCCAGAGATGGAGAGAGGATGAGGATGTGGGGTGGGGACTTGGACAGGGCTTCAAAGCGAGCTCTGGCAGCGCCGCTGGCTTGCGGCACCTTCCCGACCCCGCGCGTGGGAGCTGAGCCCTCGCCCTTACAAATGCTCCTTCACACAGCGCCGGGCACCGTCCTGGAGCCGGCAGCGAAGCCCTCGAGGCCTTCAAAGATGGAAACCTCATGGTGCTGCCAAAATCAGGCAGCCAGGCCGGCAGGGGAGCGCCATGCCAGGGATGGCCACCCCGGGAAAACACATCCATGGGTTTCCTCTCCTCGTTCTCCTTCCTAAGACCTACCCCAAAGAAGCGGAGCCACGGGTGATTCAACAACAACAAAACCAAACGAAAAACAATCTCCTCGTGCTAATGGGATTGGTTCTGTCCCTACCACGCACATTCCAGCCTGGCTCGAGGGACCGCTTGGGGTGGGAGGGGGG
>NW_020799139.1:1363907-1368477 GCF_003259725.1 Athene cunicularia
GGCAGCCGGCACGGAGCGCCTGCGCGCATCCAGCCCGCCGCCAAGTGACATGCATTTTCCATTCCCTGGGCTTCATTACTTCTTGGAACGCAGACCTCACTTGCCGGGCCATGAGGGGCTTCGCTTCCCTCCGTGTTTATTTTCCCTGCCGTGTGTTCTTTTGCCAGGTGAGGAGCGCAGCCAAGCTGGTCAGGGAAAGCGGGGATGTGTGGTTGCGGTTTGGCCGGGCGGGTGGGAATCGGGCTCCCTTAAGTGCCGACACGGCGGCGTGGCCCAGCACCTGCTCACCTTCAGGCGCTGGAGCCGACCTGCTGATTTCATGAGGACGACACGTGTGCTTTACGCTGCAGCACGTGCAGAGAGGATCTGCTGGATCGTGGCCTCGCGCTGGGGCCGGACGGTGCCGGGGACAGCCAAGGTCTCCAGCTGGCGTGGGAGCCGGCTCCCGCGGGTGCCGCGTGCGTCAGCTCGCCCCGCCGTGCGTGGGAGTGGAAGGAGCCCAAGATTTCTAAAAGAAGGTGTTCAGCTTTCCCCTGAGCCAGACTCCACGTGGCTCTGCTGTCTGCTTCCTGCTCAGCCTGCTCCTCCCGCTCGCTCTTCAGCGCAGGGAACAGCGGTACCTGCACCTCCCAGCACGGGCGGACACACACGTGTGTGTTGTCTGGTCCGGATGAGATGGCACCCACGGGGTGGGTGACCTGCCCGCGGGTGGGAGCCTGTCCTGAGAGCCAGGTTGTCTCTATCCTGGCAGGGATGCGTCATGCTTGGAGCCTCGGCAGCCGCTGCTGTGTGGGTTTGGCTCTGCAGCAGGAGGCTGGGGACCTGCAGGGCTGGTCTGTGCCCCAGGGTGTGTGGGAGCCCACAGACCTCGTCCTGTGCAGAGGGCTGGGGTACCCCCACATTGCTGGGAGCCCCACGTGCCACAGGGCTGGTGGCCAGTCTCAGCCACGGAGTTTTTTGTGGTGGCAACCAGCAGAGGAGGTGCTGAGGGGGAGAAGGAGAGAACATCTCACCTTCACTGGCCTCCAGTGAGAGGCCAATAATCTTTGAGGGAGATAAAACCTCTCCTGGCCTGAACGTGGCTGTGGGGAGCTGCAGGCAGGGTAACCTGGTGGGACAAAAGAGAAGGGAGAAGGACCAGCTCACGCGATGTCGTGGCCCATCTTCACACGGAGAGCCCCGGCTCCACCAGCAGATGCACCCCAGCCTGTGTGCTCGAGCCCTCTCCGGGCTCACACGCTTGCTGGGATTACACGGGGATTAGCAGAGAGCGATCTACCCAAAATCGAGAGGGAATAAAACCAGCCAGAAGCACAGGTACCGAAAAAGCCCACAGCACCCTCCAGACACGCATGGCAAGCGGGAGATGGAGCAGCGCTCGTCACCGTGGCACGGGAGCCAGAGGGAGGTCACTCGCAGACTCCTCCACAACAATAGCAAATAAAGGAACGGGGAGGCTTTGTTGTGCTGGGGAAAATCTCGCAAGAATTAGGGGAAGAAAACCCCACCACCTCGTTGTGGCCAGCTGTCCGCCTCCTCCACCCAATGCAAACTGCGTGGACCTATAGCGCTGCGAGCTGTGAGGAATTCCTGTTTCTGAGCACTTGCAGGATGAAATGAAAAGGTCGGAGGAAAAGGCAGCGCTGCCAGCTCATGATTTTGTCATTAGTCTCACAGTGTTGGACTCAGATTTTAAAGCCCCAGCTGTGGGAGTCGTGGGATCTGTGAGAGCTTGGCTTGCAGTAAAAGGTACATTGCTAGACCTCATGTTTTGTAGGGGGGGGGGGGAAAAAACCGTGAAAATATGACTCAAATACATCCTGATGGCTTAAAATGAAGATCAGAAAGAAGAATGTAAATAGTTTGGAGTTTATTCTTTTTTCTTTTATCCCAGTTAAGTTAGACTTGTGATTTTACAGGCAGACCACCGCTCTCCACAGTAGGAATACCAGGACTGCCTTGATATACTGCGTGTGCAGAATAAATATATTAAAGTTGTGCAAGTTGCTCAGATGCTGTGCTAACACTGGTTGTAAAAATCACCTTAGATATAAGGCAGGCTCCTTGGGGAAGGGGCTAAGTGCACTCAACAAATAATGAATAGAAATAAAAATAAATATCAAATGGCCCATAAAATCAAACAATAATGGTAACTAAAAAGTTCCTGGATTTGCTGTGAGAGATAAAATCCCATCAGCGGTATGAAATAACAAGAAATAACCCCTTTTGGTTCCTTCTCCACATGACACAAGTCAGCACGCCTGGTCACCAGAGTAGTTATGGAATACATCTTCCTTCCAGCATCGTATAAATGCATTTTTCATGCTTTGAGAGACCTTCTGGGGTTCGATTTAACTGGGATCTGGGGAACATGTGAAAGGCATTTCCAGCATGCGGCACAGCCTGGTTTTTCCTGCAGGGGAAGCAGAGGTGTAACGTTCACAGCTCCCATCCACCGACCCACCTGGGACGGAGAGGTCTGCAGCGAGCCGGCAGGCCGGCGGGGCCAGCCCTCAGCAGGGCTGCTTTATTGCTGTGAACCGAAATAGATGCACTTAAAATATCTACACGGACCTAAAAATAATAAAGAGAAAGCATTTATTTTAAACCTTTTAAAAGATCGAGAGGTGTGCTGCAAATGTAAAGCTACAGAAAGCGGCCACAGCAGAGAGTGGAAGGTATCGGATGAAGCAGAGGTGGTGGCTGAGGAAGCGGGATGAGCGCGGGGGGCTGGTAAGGAGGGGCAGGAGCCCCCAAACACCAGCAAAATTCAAAACGGAGAGGTGTGGGGAGAGCTCAGGTGGGAGCCACACTTGCTCCCGCAGCTCTGCCTGGAAAGGGCACCGTGGCGAAGCGCCGGGGACGGAGAGCTGCGGGCTCTGCCGATGACTTACAGCATTAACATCCATCCACTGCCTCCTCCCGCTCTCCCCGCGCCTCGGCGCGCTGACATCTCCTCTTCTGTGGAGGTCGGGTCTAAAATAACAGGACCCTGAGGTCCTGGCTGGGGTCTCGGTGCGCTGCAGCAATACAAATAGCAAATTAATAAGTACTGCTTCCCTTTCTCCCAAAGGTTTTACGAGGCTTAATTAATGAATGTCTGTAAAACGCATTTGGAGCTGGGAATGAAATGTGCTGTGGAAATGCCAAATATTTTTAATGCTCCAGCAGATTTAGAAGGTTTAAATAAGAAAAATACACAGCTTCGCCTCTGAAACAGATTGCTCTCCTTGAAGCGGGAGGGCTCCAGAACATGAAGTTTTCATCAGGCTAACTTGAAAGAGTATTTTCACGGCTTTCCAACTCCGTTTATTCTCATGTACGAATTCCCCCTTTCCCTTATACAGATGTGGAGGCCGAGGCATGGGAAATCAAAGAAATTTACCCCCAGTCGTTGGCAGAGCCACCGCTATGAATAATTGCCTGATTTCCACTGATGACTGGAATGCCCTCTAGACCGTCCGCTCTCTCCAGATGCGCCCCGGGTTTAAAAATTACACGGATCCCGCGACGTTTGGCCTCGTCTCCACCGGTCGCTTTGGGGAGAGCTGGGAGGGACTCTGACACCGACCATGTGTGGGGACGCGGGGTGGCGAAGGCATCCCTGGCACGGAGACGACGCAGCCGGAGCGCTGCGATCTCCGGCGACAAGACTGCACCCTCTGGAGGGTACTGTTGCTCTTGCACAAAGCGCTTATGGCAATAAAACCCGGTCCATAATCGTCCGGATGGCGTGGCGGGAGGCTTCGTCCCCGGGGTGACGGGCAGCGGCGTTGTCCCCGCAGTCCCGGGGTGGTTGCACACTCGATGGTCCCTGTGGGAGACGTTTACCGAGGGGCAGCGTTCAGCGTTTGGGTGTGAGGCTGCGGGTGTTGGCGGCTGTTGGATGATGCTCGGCTGGGGGGTGATGGAACGAGGATGCCCGTGGTGGCCTGTGCGGTGGTGTCAGACCCCCACGGGTCCCCTCAGCTGTGGGGAGGTGACAGCCCCCGGGACCCCTCAGCCAAGGGACAGGGACAGACCCCTCCTAGTCCTCTCAGCCATGGGGCAGTGACAACCCTCGGGACCCTGTGGCCATGGGGAGGTGACAGACCCCCGGGGTCCATGACATCGGATGGTGACAGCCCCCTGGGCCCCCTTAGCCATGGGGCTGTGACGGACCTCCCCAGGGCCCCTCGGATGTGAGGGGGGTGACACCCTGGGACCCCTCGGCTGTGGGGCTGTCACAGCCCCGGGGCCTCCTCAGCTGTGGGGAGGTGACAGCCCCCCATGTCCCCTCAGCTGTGGGGAGGTGACAATCCCCCAGGTCCCCCCAACCGTGGGGAGGTGAGAACCCCCCATGTCCCTTCAGTCATGGGGAGGTGACAGCCCCCAGGTCCCCCCAGCTGTGGGGAGGTGACAGCCCCCCATGTCCCTTCTGCCATGGGGCAGTAACAGCCCCCCATGTCCCCTCAGCCGTGGGGAGGTGACAATCCCCCGGGTCCCCCCAGCCGTGGGGAGGTGACAATCCCCCGGGTACCCCAGCCGTGGGGAGGTGACTGTCCCCGGTCCCCCCCCTCGGGGCGGCGCC
>NW_020799139.1:1368527-1389857 GCF_003259725.1 Athene cunicularia
TATTCATTTTTTTTTTCCCCTTTATTTTCGGCGTTGCCGCTCCCCGGGGATCCTGGCGAGGCGGAGAGCCCGGCCCGGTGGCCGAGGGGGGGTGCCCAGAGCAGGGCCCGGAGGCTGAGGGTACGGATAACGATAATAATTAATAATAACGCTTTCCCGGTGGAGTTTATGAGGAGGATAAGGGTCTAAAATAGAGAATATTGTGAAATACGCCTTGGGTAGGGTTTGTAGAGCCACCAACCAGCTTTGTGAGTTCCTAGAGACACCAGGTTTATAGGTTTATAGAGACACCGAGTTTTGGGGGGGTTTCAGGCCCATTCTGTTGCACCCCAATCCCCCGGGTCACCGGGTTTGGTCCCTGTGGGGTCACGCAGCCTTCGAAGGCAGCACGAAGTCAGCGGTGGTACCCGGAGGATGCTGGGGGGAGGTGGGTGGCTGTAGGTGGTACCTGTGGTACTCCTGTGGAGGAGTTTCTCGTTCCCAGAGATTTTCTGTCTGTTGTTGTCCAAAAGTTACCGTGTTGGACACTGTTCAGAAAGTTGTGTTGTCTGTCTCGGGGATGTTATGCTGTCAACCTGTCACTTTGCTTCAAAGCATCGTTTGTCCTCAACTTAACTTTCTCTGCGTTTGCTCCTGAAATAACCACCCTGTATGTCACGCTGCGGAGAGGGAAGCTCTCACATTGTTCAGCACTAGAGAAGTCTGTCTGAATTCTCACCTTATATATATATATATATTTTTTTTTTTTTTCCTAATGACCTCCTGTGTAAACTATATACCGTGTTGCCTTTTTCTTCCCTCTCTGAACAGGAACACCAGCACTTCTTTCACACGGGTGTCGGCAGGGCCGCTCGCTCAGCACTCGGGAGTTTCTCAGTGCTGGGTGTGTAGCAGTGAGAAATGGAAGTAATTTGTTTTCAGGGCTGTGATAAATTACGCAGACTGGAGCTGCAGCAGTTTTGTTCCCTGAGCTGTAGCTCTGTCGTGTTCCTTATTGCTCTGTGTTTATTTGCTTTGTTAATTTTTAAAGTAAAGCCGGTTGAAGTTTGGATACTGCTTCTTGTTGGTCATTAGTCTTCTGTTTTAAAGGATGGATTTATTGGAGAATACAGGGGAGAAACCTGATGGGGGATGTTGGACATCCTGGGTCCTCTCAATAGCGTGAGAGGAGAAGGTCAAGGGCATTCTCTATCAACAATGATTCCTTGTTAGGTGCTTCCACTTGTGACTTTTTGCACTTACTGAGTATTTACTCTCTAAGGCAAAAGGACAAAGGCCTCTCGTGGTGTTGCACACATGCCATTTCGGTGGTGCACTATTACTCAAACAGCACGGACAGAATTTCCATCTTTGGAATTGCTACCGCATGGCTGGTGCTAGTTACCCATGAGCATGCTGGCTTCCCCAAAGCAAGAAAATTAACTTGTTTTCCAGGGATCCTGTGCTTTCATTTGATAAGGAACACGTTGTGCAAGATGGTCTGGACAAAAGGCTTTCAAGACACTGCCGGCATGAGATAAGGCTGTTGCTGTGCATTGACAAGAAAACAGCCCAAATCTTCTATTTTGAATTAAACTTGTAGGGTGGGTTTGTTTTTTTTTTTTTTCCCTGTCTTTCTCTGTGGATAGAATTTCACCAGTTACGAATGGGTTTCATATTTGACTCCCAGCTCTTTGTATCAGGTGGAGGGGAGAGTTTCAAGTGACAGAATTCTCTCTAATACCATGCTGCTCCTGAAGATAGGCTGTGAGATTGGTGAGCAAGTAAGCACAGAGGAAACGGTGAAATCCGTTGGTAGCCTCAGTAAGATAAGCTCTGGGTAATGAGATGTGTGAACTCTGCTGAGGTGTTGGTGAGGTAGGGTTGTACAAAGCAGGGTGAGAAAGATCTAGGCAAAACATCCCTTCAGATGCTGGAGAGGATATTACAGTACAGGCCTTTAGGCAGGAATTAATTGGGGTGTCCAGACAAACTGCTGAGGAGAGCTGCGTGTCTCTCAAACTAGGACTAGTCCCTTGAAGAAAGGAAGGCAGCCAGGTTGTATAAACACTTTTCAAAAACCTCCTTAATACTGTTACACACTGGTGTGTTTGCTGAAATCGGTCCCACCTGTCAAAACCAGAATGAATGCGCAAGGGAGACCTGTGGGTCTTCCTTATCTAAAAGTACGCATGTCTGGGTTCACAGCAAGAGAAAGTCGACCTGAACTCCCCTAACCTTATTCCTTCTGAAGAAAGTGCTGGGAGAGAGAGCAAATGTTCAGGAGGGTGGAGTAAAACCACATCGGGGGAAGATTGTGATAAGGGCTGTGACTGCCTTGCTTTCGTGTTCCTGTAATCTTATATAGCTTCAGTCTTCAATTAGACTTTTTTTGGTTTTTTTTCCCCCTTTTGAAACTGTTCGAAGTTTAGTTTTGTGTGGTTTCTATGTTCTATGCTCTGCCACATGGCAATTTTAAAACAGATTTAGTTGTTAGATCTGGTAGACGTGGTGTAAATGTTTACGCTCTAATTGAATCACTGTAAAAATAACTGCTGCTTTCTTTTTTAACACTGAGAGACTTCTGAGCTGGATGTTTTATTTAGACCAAAAGTAAACTTCAGTGATTCTTTAAAGGTTCCTGTCTTACCTCCAAGTGTTGCGTAGCATTAACTGCTTTGTAAGGATGAGCCTTGCATCACGGGACGATGGCTAAGGCGTCTTTTCCAGTTTCCCATTTATGTGGAAGATAAATGCTGAACTTGCATGGAAATCAGTGACTTTTAAGAAAAGCTGTTGCTGTGCTTCTGGTGGTCTTGGGTTATTCCACTGAGGTGACACAGTGAGGGTGGCACGAAGCCTGAGCAGAACTGAACTGCCCAGGGAGCTGGGAATCATGATGATGTTTAGGATGGGCACAAGCCTGTGCGGAGGTAAGTGCAGAAGATTAAGGTAACAAGGGAAACGGGCTACAAACAGCCACCGCTGTAAGAGGATTTCATCCTGGAACTGATTTGGAATTGGTGTTAGGATGCCAAATGCTGGGGCAGCTGCTTGCAGCTGCTAGGAAACATGATTTCTTGAGTTTGTTTTAAAGGGATGGTGGGTTTTTCTTCTGTTGTCTGCTGTTTCATCACTTTATGTTGCTTTTGCTTGAGATCCCTACCTGCTCTGGGGCAATAATCTGGAGGGTGGAGGTGCAGAGAGAGGAGGAGAGGCATGCTGCACATCACTGCACGCTGTAGTACCTACTCTGCATGTAACTAGTCCTGTCGCTCTTATTGCAACACTGCCCAGACGATGCAATCTGGTGCCACAGAAACAGGCCGAGGCAAACACCTCTCCGAGTACCTCGTAGTCGGATTTTGAACTTTTCCTAAATTCCTCCAAGGCGCAGAGCGACGGTATGGTTGTGCGGGAGAAGGTCGCAGGGCAATTTGCTTGGTGGGGGGAACTTTCTGCCCTGCTAGGAGCTGCTAGTAGGGCTGAAACGGGCAGTGCCCAGCGGGAACACAGCCCAGCCACTGCTGACCCGCGACGAGCCGGGAAGCTGCGACAGGTCCCGGCGGATTTTTGGATGCGAGCGGCGGTAGCTGAGGCGCGGTGCAGTTTCGCTCCCTTTCCAAAGGTGATGCTGGAGTGGGTGGGGGTGTGGAACAGCTGGGGTGGGGGGAAGAGCAGGATGGTATCGCAGAGGCCGAGGAGCGAAGCGGTGTGTGGGGCTGGGCTGGGTGTCACTTTTGGGGTGGCCTTGGTGGCTCTGCTGTGCTTCCCGACACCACTAGGTGCCTCTCGGCCTTTGCTCAGCAGCTCTGCCACGGGTGCTGCTGGGAGAGGTGTGAGGGGATGGCGGGCGCAGAAGATACCCGCTGCAGCTTCTGGCTGCTAACGCCACCGCCGTGGTGTGTTTGTAAAAGGAGGATTCTGCTTTTTTGCTTTTTTTTTTTTTTTTTTTTTTTTTTTTTTTTTTTTTTTTTTTTTTTTTATCCAGCATCGCTGTAGCTTTCCTTTTTCTAGAGCTGGGGGTTGGCAGGGTTTGACCATAAGGGCATATGGTGGGGGAAATGTGGAACTGTTTAAGGCAGCGCTGTCAGCAGGAGTATCGAGTGTATAAAGAGCCTGTACTTAGCCGTGTACCGTGGATACACAGGCAAATTTTACGTGGTGTAAAATCCACCATCCTTCTGGGGGTCCTTGTGTGGCTGGCTGAGCTCGGGAGCAAAGGCGAGCAGCTGCCTTTTTCATTGCTGTGATACTGCCTGTGGCTGCCAGAGTAATTTATATGCTTAGAGTGATTTTTATATTTGCTCAGTTTGTTCCTGGCTCAGCGGGATTAGGTTTGGGGCTGACAAGAATATAATCACAGTAAAGTCTGGGGGTGGGGTAGGATCTTCCCGTTCTTGGTCATTGTAAAAATAGAGGTCGAGATTGTGGAAGGGCAGGGTGGTGGGAGTGCTGCACCAGAGGAGGTTTGGGGCAGGACTGAGGGTGCCCCAGGAAAATCCCTGTACTGGACAAAATCCTCTGCAGTAGCTCTGGGTATGGGTAGAGAGAAGAGAAACGGTAGATGCTGGTAAATGATCTCAGCCTGACACCTCGTGCCCCTCCAAGGCCCTAATGCTACCAGTGTGCAAATTTGGGCTCACGGAGCCCTTACCTGAGTGCCTTGGTCACTTAATGAAGAAGGCCAAACTGCTTTTCCTGTTTGTCCCTGCACCAGCAGAAAGATGACTCTGGCTCTGTGACAGAAACATTTTTAAGAATCTTGTTCTTTCTTCCCGCCCCCCACCAATTTGTCTCCGGTACAGCACGTACTGACCAGTCCCTCATGTTGAAACTCCATGAGGTGGCACGGAGTTTAATGTGTTCAGATATTTCGCCCTCCGCTTTTTTGTTGCTCCAATGCTCCGTTTTACCAGGCCAGCCAGCTTTTGACAGACATCCAGTTTTATTAGTGCTTTTAGCACAAACCAAAATCCCACCTCCTTTGGCTTGCGAACAACCTACCAATTGAAGCCTGAGTGCAGAATATATTTGTGTGTGTGTGTGTGTGTGTGTGTGTGTGTGTGTGTGTCTGCTGGGCCCCATGTGAGTCTAGCTCAGAAAAAAAAAAGAAAAGAAATTTGGAAATGTGTCTGGGATTTCTCAGGGGGCAAAAAATTAATATTTTAAAAAAATAAATTGGAGAGCCTCTTGCTTCAACTTGCTGCCTTACCTTTGGGTTATTCGGTTTCCTTGGTTCCAGCTTGGGAGAAGCAGGATGCAGATGAGCAAATAGAGGGATCACTAGGCCCTGAGAAAGCTCTTTAAAATGAACTGTTAAGGTACCTCTTGCTTCTGTCTTTAATTGCTGTTTTCACTAAATTCAAGGCTGAATCAGGCGTGGGTTGTCCAGCAGCAGAGTGTGTGGGAGCCCAGCGGCGCCCGGTCCCCTCCCAGCGTCGGGCAGTCCAGCTTTTGAGACCTCAGTTCTCCCTTTGTGAGAGGGACCAGCCTATCGGGTCCCTGTAATACAAATAAAAAAGCTTGGTTTGTTGGGCTTTGTTCTTTTTTTAAAATTATTTTAGTGAATGCTACTTGTTCTCCCTTTGCCAAACATTAATTTTCTTTAAATTCTGAGACTTGAAGTGTAAAAGATAAAAGGCGAGACTTTTCAAACTTCACTATTCAACTTCAGGCGTTTTACAGAAGACCTTTTTTTTTTTTTTTCCACACAAAGTATTACTCCTTCTAAAACTCAGACCCATTTATAATCTCTTTATTTGAGCACTCCAAATTGCTAGTCACTTTTAAATAGAGATATTAGTCTCAAGCTTTCTACTTGTATTATTGCCTTTGATGAAAGAGAGGGTGTCAGGAGAGGAAAATGAGTGGAGGCAGAGGAGAGAAACAGGAGAAATTAAGGGAAGGAGGTGGAAAAGGGAACAAAGAAATCGATTAAATGATTTTGCGTACATCTTTCCTAAGGATGATTGTTTCTCTGGAAAACATCCCCTTCATTCGATGTGTTAATATTTAATTAGCTGATGATCATTAAGTGCTTATTGTTGCTGCTGATTTGTACAGGGAGATCTCGGGAACTGTTGTTTCTGATGGGGTGCTGGTGACAATCTTGCTGCTGGGAATGTAAGTAGGTTAACAGGGCAGGTATTTTTAAGTCTCATTGCCTGGCAGCATTTAATCTTCCTTGCACCCAAACTTCAAGGAAACCTCTTGATGCCCTTTGGTAGGGGGGTGCAGAGGCCACGGGAGCGTTGTCCGAAAGTCCCGACCAGAGTCTGTGAAACAGCAAATCTCCAGTGAAGGGTTTAGCCTTTTTGCCCTAACGTAACATTTGTTAGTGTGAGGTGCTGAAAACTCATTTTCATCATTTGGGCATGTGATATAAAGCATCAGGATCTGAAATATTACAGTAACCATGGCTACCAGTGACTTATCTGAGGGAGTTTGACTTTTGTTTTGATTTTAAGTGTCTTAATTGTAGTTTAAAAATCAGAATCTGAATGTGATTTTTACTTAGGCATGAAACTAAAGGCATTAAATGATTTGCATTATTAAAATATCTATAATGCTGCCTTTCAAAGGTTCTTAAAGAATGTCCTTAATATTCATACCCTATGTTCTAAATAAAGTTACTCTTCAGCTTTATGTTAGTTCTGCTGCTCTCGCCATAAAAATTTTCTTGCAGGCTTGAGCGCTCAGAAGGTGCGTCGCTGGCTCTTTTGCAATCCCAAGCCCTTTGTTTATCCACAGAAAAATCTGTGGCTCTACCTACTTGCTGCATGCGAACATACACACACACACAGAGACACACACACACACACTGCTGCTTTTCCTCCCTCCTCTTGTACCCCAGCCATGCCCCGCGGGGTCCTACCTTCAGAGCTTGTGTTTACTGTAGAGGCTGGCTCTTGGAAGTTTGCCCTGCTTAGAAATCTTGCCAATCCCCTTGAGTTTCTCCTGTATGAAAAATTACCAAGCACCACCTGCCCAGAGAGTGGGAAAATGTGGGTGGATATCAGCAAGGATGCTGAACTGGGATGGAGAGCAAGCCTCACTAGCTCTGAACTATCCTTCCATCCAAGAAAGACCATGTCATAAAAGGAGGAAGACGAAAGGCAGTTGCATTGCAAAATATTTTTCTTACTTAATTCAATCACTGAAATGTTATAATCTGCCCTGGTATAATTCTCTCCATTTGTACTTGTGCAGTAGTTGCAAACATGCTGAAATATGAACTCATGCTTGGTAAGCCTTTAATTCCAGCTTTGATGTTTTTAATCATCAGGACAGATTTGGTAAAAATGATTCATTAGCTTGAAACGCATCTTGGATTACACGTGATGTTGTGGAGAATCAAGGAGGCAGAGACAGGGGACGACGGTTGTTCTTTGGGACGTTCTTTGTGCCTCATCTGAACGGTTTCTTGAAGTACGGCCCTGAAATCTCTCCCAGCCTCTTGGCCGTCCAGCCCTGGGTCCGGATGCCTCTGCGCTGGATCCATTTCTGGTCGGGAATCAAGCCGTCCTTGCTCAGAAGCATGTCAGCTAAGGATGTGGTCAGCGTGCTTGGGGCAAGGATGAGCACATGGCCCAGCTCCTGCAATAGGTACAACAGCAGCGGGAGAATTCCAGGGCTTGTTTGCCTTCCCTGCTTGCTCTCGGTCTAGAACCACTCCCTTAACCCTTGCTTTAACATTTTCACAAGCCTGCAACGTGCGTATGGTTTTGGGTTGATTTTTCCCCAAGCTATGGTCACCTACACCATGCTGAACTTTATCCTACAGTGACTGGAGAGGATTGAAAGCAATCTGGCTTCAGAACAGCGGCTTGGAGACAAATCCTCAATCCCATTACTTGTTCCCTGGCAGTCCCTTTCTGAAAATCAGGGACCGGGGATGTTACCGGAGTCTTCGAGGCTGCTGCCCAAAATGCATCACCCTTCTGAACCAACGTGTCTGTTGAATTCTGCCCCCACCATTACTGCAGTGGATGCAGTTACGTGAATATAAAGGTGCCTTTCACTGCCACCGCTATTTCCATATGGAAAGTGGGATTTCTGTTCCTGTGAGGTCACCTTTATACCAATATATTCATGTTAGAGGCCCTGATCACATCAACATTTTCAGATCCCCTTGCAGATCACCGTGAAGCCTGTGGGACATGCAGTGAAGCACTGCTTGATGCGAATGGGATTTTTACATTTTACATTTTTTCAAAGGATAAATTTGAGTGCAGTCAGACACTCTTGACCCTGCTCCGAGCTGGCGTGCCTGGGCCCTGCTGAAGGATGCCTTGGCCACAGAAACCTCTGCAGAGCTCTGTGGCAGGGGAAGGATTTCACTCAGTGCCGTCCTTTTGAGGACAAAGACAAAAACCCAAGGAAAATTCCAGAAGCAATCCAGCCCTGCCTCCATCAGAAAGGGAAGGGGGAAAGAGCGGAATAAACATTTTCTCACTATTGTGTGATGAAAGGCTTTTATCTCGAAGGCATGTTCTGAGCTGCTGAGGAGTAGATGCAACTCTTCCGAAGTTTGTCTGCAAGGCTGCTTCTTCTGTAACAAATTGTTAAGCAACAAGTACACGGCATATCCAGATCTCAAATAAGATAGGGACAGCCTCACAAAAGCTCTTTCAGATGTTCAAGGCTTCCTTTTGTGCTTTTCTTTTTTTTTTTCTTCCGTCTCTGACATCCAACTGCTGCCTCTCTTCTTCCTCTGTTCCTAATGCAGCTCGAGGAGTGGAAAGCAAGGCCGTGTGGCATAATGCACGCCGCTGCCACGGTGTGCCCCGTGGTACAGCAGCCTGGCTCGAGCCAACCTGCTTTTATCACAAATCCATTTTTACTAACCGCAGCGCAAACAGCATTTGCTGTTTTCTCACCTCTCCTCCTGCCGTGTTGTGTTTGTTTTTTTTTTTTTTTGTAAAGTCTCTTACTTGATTTCTCATGCTTTGTGTGGATTTTGTTTCCAGCTTGTGTGTTTCTTCTAAGAATTCTTTTTTTTTCCAGATTGAAGAAAACTGGACAGTATCAATGCTTCTCTTACTGCTAGGTTTGGTTTTGTTTTGAATTTTTTTTTTCTCCCCTGGAGGATTGTGTAATCATTGGATCCTTTTATTCTATACCTGTAAATAGACAAAGGAACTAGTACAGGGAGTTTTTCAGGGGTAGCAGTTCACAATTACCTATTGAAATGAATCGCACATGCAAACATGTTTATTCTAGCACAGAAATATCTACCCGCCCAGATTTAGTCTTCCATCTACTTTAAATTTATACTCTGGTTATTAAGAGTGCTTGTAAAAGTTAATTGAGAAAAAGGAAAAAAGAGGAATGTTTGTTCAGGTAAAGTTTGTTGTTTGAAGAGGCACCTGGACTGGGAGGGTTGTGGATATTGTGGAAGCAATCATATACGGGTAAGCCCTTAGGCTGGGAAAGGGAACATATAAAATTGGTCTGCAAAAAAAACCACTGAAGAAAATTCCCATGAGAAGAATCCTGCAGCAGATCAAGTCTAATGAAGTTACAGTAAACTCAGGAGTTACCATCTCCCAGATGAGCTGCCGAAGCTGTCTGCTCGTATTTTACCTGTCCAGCGTGAGGCAAAATGGGTTTGCTCGGCAAACGACACGGTGTTCAGAGGCAAGATAATTTCCTTGTTTGTGCTCGATGTTTCCTCCTTTCAACTCCAGCGAATCAAAGCCATTGTTCCAGAGAGGAGAGTAAAATGAGTTTGACGTGATGAATATTCATGCGCTCACTCCCTCCAATCTCTTTCCTCTTTCGCCATGGGAAGAGCTGGAGTGGATAGACATTTCTTGGCTCGCAGAGTAATGGATAAAGGTCTTGTCAGCAACTGACTTTTTGCTAATCCTTTTTATTATAGGAAGGATGTTTAGCTGGACTCCGCTCTCTGAACTAAGACTAGTTTAGTATGCTTTGACTTTAAGGTAGGAATTTCAGATCTGTGCTACAAGAAGCACAGCTGACTGGTATCAGTCATCCCAGTAGGAACTCCTGTGAATTTTGAGGCGCGTTCCCAACCCTGAGGAGTTTTGAAACAGACTACAAAGATTTGATATCTGCATCCTGCAGCATCCCAGAGAGCCCTAGAGCTGCTCGCACAAGGCGGCTGCCCTCTCAGTGCTCTGATGAACATCACAGATTTCCCCTAACTCGCCTCTTCTGTAAAGCTTGCAGGAAATTGCAGTCCGATAAGTTAGGCAAGTAGCAAGTCCTGTCCATTGTTCCTTATTGTTTGAGGATTGTTTACATCCCTTTTTTTGTTATCCCATCTCCCTGACTCTTCTCTGACCTTGCCTACTTGTTTCGTCCATTGTGTGTGGCTTTTGTTGTTGTTCAGGTAGTGAACTCTTAGGGACAGTCGTTAGCAAATGATGGGTTTATAAGGCCCTTAGCACACTGGGACCTAGTCTCTGTACTATTTTTTTTGGCTTTATTGATTTATTCTACCTAAATAATAATCATACCCTTTAAGCACAGTATTATGTGCACGCTCCCACTGTGGACTTGGGAGCAAGTAATGCAGCTTTCCAGATTTGGTGTGATCTGCTTGGGATTTTTTATGTCACGCTTCCATAAAATATTTCTTAAAACAGTGAGATTAAATAGCAGGATACTTCTGAAAACATAAACCCCGTCCTGAATATTGATCCCTGTGCAAGTTTTCTTCTCAGAAAGACTTGAATCTCGATCCTGAAACTCAGTGCAGAGTCAGATTAAATTTGCAAATGAATTTAGGATTTCATGCTTCTGTTGGCGTGAGTGGACCCGCTTTGGTGGGCAGGGCATGCTGGCCTGCTCTCGCCTTGCTCGGGAAAACTGCAGCGTGATTGTAGTTATTTTCAGAGGAGCACAGAGCATCCCATAGTCTTTTCCACTTGTGCAGAGATAGTGCTGATGTTCACCTCCAAATGCAGCGCTCTGGCTGACAAGTGCATCTGAGGCCAAGTGAATCGAAGAATGATGCTCTCTGCGCTGGGGAACATGTGCGAGAGGCATTGGGAAAACCAAGGAAATATTTACACTGGGAGGGGACTGTTTACAGTGCAGTGCAAACAGTTGACGTTATTTAGAGCAGCCAGTGCTATGTAATATTTTGCTTTTGCTCTTCTCACGAGGGTCAGGCATAAGGAAAGGATCAAATAGGGCTGGCAGGGCTGTCCTTGGACGGTAGAGAGTATCTAACAGCTGCAGTCAGGATAGGTGCTGAGAAGAATAAGCAACTGTGATTCAGTCTTGTGGTTGAAGTTAAGGTCAGGGTGGACTCTGGGGTAGTTGTAGCGTGGGGACACCAATGTTCATTGGAGATTTTGGCCCCACTATCTGATGTTTGGATGGTCTCTGAAGCCCCTGTGCGCTGCGGTGTGACGGGTTGTCAGTAGTGTGAAAGTATAATTTAAAAATTTGGAAGTCTCTGTTGTATTGGGAGAAGGGAATACAACTGAGGTACTGATGTCATGATGTTCTGTGTGGCTGTTGAGCTGGGAATTTGCGTTCAAACTGCTTCATGTTACAGTATCTTCCCCAGCATGCTTTGTAGGTATACCACATATTGTTTTAATTTAAAACCAGCCTGTCTCTCTTGTTCTGTTTTTAGCATGGCTGACAAGAACAGCACCCTGAAATGCACGTTCTCTGCTCCTGGCCACAGCACCACTCTACTGCAGGGACTGGCCTCGCTCCGAGCTCAGGCTCAGCTGCTTGATGTCATCCTCACTATAAATAATGAAGTGTTTCAGGTTCATAAAGTTGTCTTGGCTGCCTGCAGTGACTATTTCAGGTGAGAATGCGATAGGGAAGCAGGCATTTTTACCTTTCCCATTGGTTTTCTGTTTCCCTGTCCTCCCCCACCCCAACCTCCCCGCCGCCCCCCAGCGTCACGCGCAGCCCTCTGGGGGTTTGGCTTGCCCCATGGTGTCAGTGGGATTACCCACAGGCTCAGAGTCAGTCCCTCTGCACGCAGGTGAGGTTTGTTCAACTACAGCTGCTGGGCCAAGACTCAAGTTCAAGCCCAGGTCTTGAACCCACCTCGGCAGCAGCGGTAGGTGCGCTGCCTGTTGAAGGAAACAGCCTTTTGCCCTGGAGCTACTTGAGCTGATTGTGGAAGTGGCAGCGAGGGCTCTGAAATGAGTCATCCCGTTGAACGATGGTGCCCGTTGTAAATACACTCCCGTTATCTTTAAGTACCACTGAGCTGTCTGTAGTGCTCACTGTTCACAGGCTGAGGAGTGTGAAGCGTGCTGTGTGTGCCTTCCCCAGACCCCCGGGAGATAGGGGAGAACTGTCCCATCTTGTGTGGGTAGAAAACTGAAGCACAGAGATGAGTTTTCTCAGCCAAATTAATGCAGAGTGAGCCAACTGCAGAGCAGGAAATTCAGTCTTAAGTGAAAATATGTCTTCATCCATCTTGCCTCTGTCAAACTCCTTTGTAATGGTTCTCTGAGTTGGAATGACTTTCGAGTTAGGGGTCTCTTCTGGCAGCACCAGTAGCAGCGTCAAGTCGGGGGCGTGCTGGAGGCAGGGGGTGTAGGGAAGGTTCAAAACAACAGGGAACTCGACCTGGGCGTTGTTCTAGACTGCAGGTCTTAGCAAGCAGGGGTGGAGAAACGGGGTTTGCAATCCCTTGACCTTCCTGACCTGAGCAGACTGGTTTGCTTGAGCAGGTAACCAAGAGCAAGGGACTTCAGTGTCCCTTGGCGTGTCTCTTGTAGCCCTTCACCCATTTCTTCAGCTGCTCTGGTGATGTCTGTCTTATGTACACACATATTTTCTAGGCTGTTCCCTCCTCTCTCCCTCTGGTAACATAAACCTTCCAAGCTTATCGCTCTCCCTAACAGGCATGCAATTAATGATGGAGCTGATCTCCCACCAAATGCTAATAGCACTATTTGTATTCATAAATGCTGTATGCAGTGCCACTGCTAGTGTGTTTTCACTGTCGAAGTATAATTGCTGAGTAGGTTTCTTGTTATAACTTCTGTGGTGCTAAGGAAGGTTGTCCTGGGGAACAATGGCAGAATAATCTAGCTTTTGAAAATACTCTGTTTTTATGCAGAAGCGGGGGGAGGGAAGAGTGAAATTGAGGCATTTATATAATCAGCATTTTAGAACCATAACACTTTTTAAAGGAATTGCATTCTCGTTGATGATTTGTCTTCATCATGGCAACAATAACGCTTTTCTTTCCTTGTGCATGTTCAGCTCGGTGTAGCGAATGCATGAGTACACATGTGTCTGCATATCCTCTGGGGCAGGGGATCAGGGCAGCGTGCTGTGCTGTGACACGGGATATGCGAGGGGATTTTAGCAGAGTGCTCTCATCTGCTCTGCGGACACGTAATTGCGAACAGTGTTCCTGGTCACTCGGTTACAGAAAGCTGATTTCGTATGCAGATATTTCCTTATTTAGGTCATTTAGGATTTCTTGGGTTTATGCTGGACGGCAGCAGGTTTTCTAGCCTGGTTTGGACAGGAAACTTGGAACTCCTGGCTTTTGACAGTGTTCCCAAGGTATTCCTTTATTCCTGTGTTGATGCAGAAGAGCAGGGTCTGTTCAGCATTTTTTTCTGACTAACTTGCACCTTGGAGTCACTGCAGCTTCCTAAGGCAGCTCTAATGACACTGTGCCCTCACAGTGAATGAACCTTTCCGATGGATAAGAGTAGGGTATTGATGGTGGGAAAACCAGCCCCAAACATGCAGGCAGCAGCCAGCAGTTTCGAAGGCAGTTGGTACCTTGCTGTGATGTTTTTGTGTGGCAGTTGGCAGCTTTTGTGTGGCAGTTGGTACCTTGCTGTGATGAGTACGATGGCAGTGAACACTGAACTCCATGTCACAGATCTTCCAGCAACCTGTTTCAACTTTGGCTTCCCTAGAACTGCTCTGCTACTGCTTGTTGAATATTACACAGAGCGCAAACCTTTGCCCCCGAGTTACCCATATATAACGAAAACTGCTGAAATTTAATGTAAACGTATAAAAAACTAAATGTGCAGTTATGTCCCCATCACGCCGACAGGCCCCGTAGCTGGGGAATGCAGCACTGCTCTAGAAGAGTGGTTTATGGGATGTCTGCATGCAGCCCTTGGTGTGGTATGTGCTTCCTGTGGAATTTAGAAGCCTCCCAAGGAGGTGATCGAGGGCCTAATCTCTGCGTGGCCTGGTCAACTGATGTGCTTGCAGCTGTGCTGTAACAAAATATATATATTTTTTTTTTAATTGCCTGTTAGCCCCCTGCCGTCGTACTGCAACATGACAGACGTTTTCTGAAGTGGCTGCAGCTCCTATTTTCTGAAGGCGTTGGGAGTGAAACTTGGAGGGGAGGTTCTGTTGTGATTACCAGAGCTGTTCCTAAGATGTGTTGCATCTGCAATATTTAAGCCATTTCGTAGCCAGCCTACGGTATAATGGGCTGCCTGAAATCTTTGCATAAAGGCAGTCCTGCGGCCGAGCTCAGGGAATCGCTGCCATCCTAAACACACTTCCAAAGTGTATTCGTTATTTGTGCTCACAAATCCTGCATACTTGACCTCCTTAGGGTACGGTTACCAATCTCTGCTGGTGCAGATCCCGTTGTATCCTTTGGTTGTTGAATATCAGGGATTCACCGGTGTCCAGTGTACTACGTGCCCTGCTCTGGTAGCTCGACCTCCTTCTTGAAGCTTTGTCCTGTGTTCTATTCTTACTTACACTGCCAGTGGGACTGACAAACTTAACTTTCTGATAGCTGAATGTTACTTCAGTGCACTGTTTATGCAAGGTTTACATAAGTAATTTCATACTCTGATTTCTCCTGGCTTTCAGAGCTTTAGCCTTGATTTATTCCCCACCTTCCCCATCCTCCCTAAGAGAATTAGTATGTTTAAAAAAAAAAAAAAAAGATTCTGAAGCGATACATCATTTTACATGTATTTAAAAAGGGGGAAAATTTTTGTTTGTGTTCTTGACCCCCAGGGCAATGTTCACAGGCGGGATGAGAGAAGCCAGCCAAGATGTGATCGAACTGAAGGGTGTATCTGCAAAAGGACTGAAACACATAATAGACTTTGCGTACAGCGCTGAAGTGACTCTTGATCTTGACTGTATTCAGGATGTGCTGGGAGCTGCTGTCTTCCTCCAGATGGTGCCTGTCGTGGAGCTCTGCGAAGAATTTCTGAAGTCTGCCATGAGCGTAGAAACGTGTCTCAATATCGGGCAGATGGCCACCACCTTTAGCCTCGCATCCTTGAAGGAATCAGTAGATGCATTCACTTTTAGGCATTTCCTCCAGATCTCTGAGGAAGAGGATTTCCTCCACCTGCCGCTGGAGCGCCTTGTTTTCTTCTTGCAGAGCAATAAGCTGAAAAGCTGCAGTGAAATAGATCTCTTCCGTGCTGCCGTGCGCTGGCTGCAGTACGACCCGACCCGCCGTGCCAGCGCCAGCCAGGTCCTCTGCCACATCCGCTTCCCGCTGATGAAATCCTCGGAGCTGGTGGACAGCGTCCAGACCTTGGACATCATGGTGGAAGACGTCTTGTGTCGGCAATATTTGCTGGAAGCGTTTAATTACCAGATCCTGCCCTTTCGCCAGCACGAGATGCAGTCCCCTCGGACCACCATCCGCTCAGACGTCCTGTCCCTCATCACCTTCGGGGGCACTCCCTACACCGACAACGACCGCACCGTGAGCTGCAAAGTCTACTACCTGCCGGATGCCAGCGCGCGGCAGTTCAAGGAGCTGACGGAAATGGAGGTGGGCAGCAGCCACTCCTGCGTCGCCGTCCTCGACAACTTTGTCTACATCGTCGGAGGGCAGCACCTGCAGTACCGCAGCGGCGAGGGGGCCGTGGATATCTGCTACCGTTACGACCCGCACCTGAACCAGTGGCTGCGCATCCAGGCCATGCAGGAGAGCAGGATCCAGTTCCAGCTCAACGTCCTCCACGGGATGGTGTACGCCACCGGCGGGAGGAACCGCTCGGGGAGCTTGGCCTCCGTAGAGAAATATTGCCCCAAAAATAACGAGTGGACTTACGTCTGCTCCCTGAAACGCAGGACGTGGGGGCACGCTGGAGCCACGGTAGGAGACAAATTGTACATATCGGGTGGGTACGGCATTTCAGTGGAAGACAAAAAAGCCCTGCACTGTTACGACCCCGCCGCGGATCAGTGGGAGTTTAAAACCCCGATGAACGAACCCCGAGTTCTGCATGCCATGGTCAGTGCAAATAACAGGATTTACGCGCTGGGAGGCCGCATGGACCACGTTGACCGTTGTTTTGATGTTTTGGCTGTGGAATATTACTTGCCCGAAACAGACCAATGGACAACGGTGAGCCCTATGCGTGCGGGTCAGTCAGAAGCCGGCTGTTGTTTACTAGAAAAAAAGATTTATATCGTAGGAGGGTACAATTGGCATCTGAACAATGTCACAAGCATTGTGCAGGTGTATAACACGGAAACTGATGAATGGGAAAGGGACCTGCATTTTCCAGAATCCTTTGCCGGGATAGCATGTGCTCCCGTTATACTCCCGCAGGTGACGACCCAGAGATAACCACGCGCCACGGCGACGGCCCGTGAAACCACCTCGTGTTGCATGTTATCAGGATGCTCTGTTGTTCCTCTGTTGTTTGCAAATGGTATTGTGCATTTTGTGGGTGAGGGAAGGAGAAAAATAGCTTGCGTTCCCTCCTCCATAAAGTCCCTCCTCCTCTTATGTAGTGTTCTGGCAAGCGTGTTTCATCAGAAGCACTTGTCAGCTAGTTAGACTTAACAGATGTTACAGCTGGGAAAAGCTTTTCTCTTTTTTTTTTTTTTGTGATTGGGGGGTGCATTTTGCCAACTTCTCATATTTTTAACAACGTTACACCTTGCAAACATTGACAGCTCAGGAGTAACTAAGTACTGTGGTCTGTTTAAAGGAGTTCAGGTGTGATTTTTATTAATAGCTCCAAAAATCATTGTATGTCGCTTCGTTGTTTTTTAACAAACAAAAAAAACCAAAACCTGTATAACATACTGACCTCCAGAAGCAATAAAGGGACAGTGGGAGCTGGAAGAGCTCAGGTGCTTGGATTATGGAAGCATATTCTTGCTTTTCAAAGGTGACTTTTTTTTCTTTTTTTTTTAAACCCGCCCTAAAAGGGGAGTTTTTATCCCTGCACCCCTCTGGGCTCCGTTGGTTTTTCACTGCTTGGATTACGCTGCAATTCCAGCAGCGTGATGCTCTAGTCCAGAAATTCTCCCTTAATTGGGGCATCCAGAGTTTGCAACACTAAAAGCCATGTTGATAGCTTGATTACATATAAACGGGCATGATTTTTTTTTTTTTTTTAGAACTGCCAAAAATTTGTTTGGCTTCCCTGGCAATAAGAGCTCTGCAGCTGTTGGTCCGGGCTGACCTGCTGGAGCAGAGTGTGCCCCGAGTTTCTGGTTTAGGACCAGTCCGTGCTCAGCCAAACTTGGTTTGTACAATAAAGGAGGTGGGTGCTACTTGTTCATAAGCCTGAAGGTTTTCTCCCTTGACATGTAAATAAGATACTTGGCATCATGATATGATGGAAGTGTAAGTGGAATGGGGTGTTTTTGTTGTTGTTGCCAGTGGGTATTTAAATGAAGACATTCATCTTAAGATGACTCTTGTCATTTTTGTAAAATCTGTGTTTACTGCACAGAATACTGTTACTTCCTGACCTTTCCTTTCCTCCAAGCCATTTTTTTTTCTAATTAATTTGACTGATTAATGAATTAAAAGTTTCTCCTTTTACCAGGTATTCTGTTTCAAGGGCTTTGTTTTGTATCTGTGTAAGTTTGATTTTGATGTATGCACTCTTCTTTTTAGAGAAACTTGCATTCTGCTGTTAAATAAATACTGTGCTGTAACCCTTAGAGACAATATGTAATGTCTGTTTTGCTAATGAATCATCGATCAGGTCTCTGTAAAGCATGAACTCCATACCTCAGATTCACTTAAAGGTCTTTTTTGTCTGATAATGAAATCAAAGCACCTTTGGAGATATGGTGAGGGCACGTGCTCTCTCTGTTAAGCTCTGCATCCTCAGTTTTAGGTAAAATGATGCATAGTTTCATCTGTTCCTATCTATTTGCTGATTTGCCAGTAATAAATTAATGAAAAGTACTTGTTGTTGTTTAGTATGCTAAAGTCAGTGGGCAAGCTCCTCTTTCTAGCTCTTAGGCAGTTAATTTACTCCATTCTCTGTTCATTTGGTCTGGCATAGACGCTAGAAACACTGCAAAACAGTCTTGGCAGATAAAAAGCAAATTTTGAAAGGATGAAATGTAACTTGATACAAGCTTCAAAGTTACAAAAGAATGGATTTTCTTTTTTCAATGCTTCCATATGTTTATGAAAAGGGTACTTTCTCAGGTTAGTAACAAATGGAAGGTTACTTGCTTTCCTCTTTGCGGAATATGGTTAATCCTCTTAAGAGTATGTCATTCCTTCATCACTGCCTTCCTCAAATACTGAAGTATTTTTCGCTATTTTATTTAAGTTTTCCTACCAAAAGCATTTCTATAGCAGCAGTTGATGGTTTGGGTGTTCTCTAATAACTGAGTCTTTCTGAACGTGCAACCGTAGCGTTCGTAAGCCACACCACAGCAGATGACTGGAGAACCCATGCGATGACCATAGTTGGCATCTCTTCCTAAGGAAACTGTGCTTTATTTTTCACTTCGAGCTTCTAAGGTACGTTTGTGCGTTGCGGAGTAAAGGGGGGGAAAAAAGAAAAATCCTTGGAAAAAAATGAAAAACCATGTTTGGTCTCACTGTTAAGGTCAGCCTTCCAAAACCAAACATAACCTCTGTATTCCTCCATATAGGAATGGTGGCTTTGCAGATGGGAGGAGACACAAAGCCATTCTGTAACTGTATTTAATAAACTGAGCAACTGTTTCCCGCCGTGTGGCAAACTGGCCCGGTACTGGTGTTGCCATTCCCTGGCAATGTGGAGCGGGAGCTGGGAAAGTTTTACGGATTCTTTCACTGAGACTTGTGACAGAGCACTGTCGTGCACCACCTCTCTTTGTTACTGGAATGTTCTTTTTATAACAAGATAAAGAATTATTTTTCATAATGTTAGCTAGGAGTATTCTTGCCATTCTAAATTTAGCGGAGACTGACTAAAATATTTGTGGAAGTTTGTATCATTCATATTGATAATAAAGTTTGTTTTCCCCCTGTGAAGGATGGAGTTGTGGCTCTGGGCTGTTCTGTGCATAACCTATCCCTTATCTGGAAAATAAACAGGTTTGATTCTTCTGCTGTATTGCAACAACTTGGCTGCTAGAGGAGGGTCTTCACATAAATATTGAAGTGATCGTGCTCCGTGGCAGGGTTGGAGAAAGCGCTCTGCAGGATGCCCCGCCTGAGAAGCAAGTGGACTGGGCTCCTCTCTTCTTCAAGAATGAGCAAAGCCAGATAAATGTTTGATTGCGCTCGGAGTCATTTATTAGTCTCAGAGCAGCAATAAACGTTACAGGGGTAAACCTGATTTGGTACATTTTAAAATACCCTTGAACAGATGGGGAACAGTAAAAGCCCAGCATCGTTAGTTCTAGGTATTTGCGGAGTATGCACGTCCCATTAGGGACTCCTGTCAGGGCCAGGATAATAGCTTCTGTCTTCTCTGATGTTTTATGGGCCTGAAATTGTACTTAAAACTATAAAGAAAGCGAGCACTAGACCTCTTGGCAGGGCGCAGAATAGCTGGAGATGGGGAATGTCTGCATCCTATTAATGGTGTCATTGACCCTTTTCCAGAGGGTCTGTCGGCTCGGCAATCCGACTGTCATTTCTCCCTACCCTAGAACCTCGCTAATTCGCGCAGACGGGTCCCAGCTTTGGTACCGAGGGCTTGGAAGTTTAAATAGCAGCAGCCAATTTCATTTCCTTGATTTACAATGAAGGAAGGCACTCCCACTAGCTCTTAGTACCCTGGCGCTGATTTAAAACGATGCTGTGCAAGAGAACTGCTCGGGACCTCGCGTAAGCCACATCAAACCCAGTCAGACGTTTCCACTTCCATGTCTGTGATAAGGTCTTTAGTTGCTGAAACTCTGCAAACTTTAGGGACATTTATCATGTTAGGATTATTGAAGCCAGACTACTGTCAGAATAAATAAAACATGTTTCCCAGTGCAACTCTAATTATGATTTTTAGCCAGTTGTGTAATGTGCAGAACTTTATTTACAATAAATCTTCCAGTTGCTTGCATAAATGAATGAGATTTCATCACTTGTGACTTAAGGACCAGGAAAAGTTAATGTGGCTGAATAAATTTACAGTCTAGCCTGGGTGTGTTGGCATGTCAGGCGAGTGAGGGAGCAGAGCCGGCTAGTGTTGCCTTCCTAAGAGGACTCAGCTCTCTTGAATTTCACCTGGGAGCAGATATATATCACACAGACATCTCTCCAAGTTATTTTTTACAGAGACAGCTTAGATTCTACTTTGCATCTTAATGGCGAGTAGGCACAGCATCATCCCCCAGACTCCAGAACTTTTGTTTCTCATTCCAAACTAATAACTGAGTTTCAGTAACACAGGTTTGGCACTTTTCAGCTTACTGTTTTCAACTTTCGGGAGTTGCACAGAGAAGTTTTAATATTTATTTGTGGGGCAGGTACGTTTTCAACATTGAACGTTCCGTAAGATGAACACGAAATGTGCTTTCTGCTTGGAAACAACTGCCAGTTTAGCTGTGCAACCTGAAATTACCTTCAGATTGTAAGACAAAGGGTAAAGGTTTAGTAGGGAGCAAGGGTGGGGGCCTGCAGGAGGGCAGCACTGAAGTAGTGTGTGCAGTTTGCAATGGAAAGTAGAAAAGCTGTTAGAGCAAAAGTTACCAGAAGGTTTTATAAGCTGTGGAGAGCAAATCAAAAGGTTCTTGGCTCAGTCCCTGAGGCTTTGCAGTTGCTATTTCACACCCAGGCCCCTGTCACGTAATTAGCTAGAACTAGTTTATATGGCTTCTTAAAAAATGAAAATCTCTTTTGCTTGTTTATGCAGGCTACCAGCCAGTGTGCTTCTGGCTACACTGCTTTCTATCTGGAGCAATTCCTTTGAAGTCACTGGGGTTGCACTACATTAACACTGGAGTACCTAGAGCAGAATTTATCCTTTTAGCTGAGCTTAATAGTTTTGATGTATATCTTCCGGTCACAGTGCTTTGAAAAATGTACTAAAAAGCATTTTACATATGGTTATCTTATGTTTGTAATCAGGCCGCTAATCTGTGTCTCCATACAAAGTTTGCAATTATTAGCTTTAAATGCATCCTTTTTTTTTTTCTTCCCCCCCCCCCCCCCCCCCCCCCCCCCCCCCCCCC
>NW_020799139.1:1389907-1395805 GCF_003259725.1 Athene cunicularia
CCCCCCCCCCCCCCCCATGACCTGGGGTCTTGTTTAAACATTTGATTCTCCTTACAGATGCAGATTCACTCTTTGGCGGTATCAATACTTGCATTCAGTCTTAGTGCCTTAAGGATAGTGGTTTACAACTGGATTTAGAAGGAATGCATGAATTTCACTGAGGTTTGGAAGAGAGAAATCTGCCTTGCAGTGCAGTTTGCATGTCTGGACCTTCGCTCTGCATGCGTGGGGGTTCTCATGTGATGAAAGCTTCCTTAAGCCAAAACGGTGTACTTGTTAATTCTTAGGAAGCAAATCAGAGCACATACCCTGGAAGGGGTCAGGTTTAGTCCCTGGATGAGCAGAGATGCTCTCCACCTGCAAGCATGCGTGCGGTTGCCTGTGGGTTGTGCAGGCTGGGGCAGCCTGTCCTACGCAGCCTTCCATGGGGCTGCACCAAGCTCGAGACTTTTCCTGGGGATGTCAGAGTCTTTCCAAGAGCCTGGTGCATTCTGCTGGACCACAGCTGCCGCAGTTACGCTGGGGGTGAGAGGAGGAAGGAAGAGGGACCCCATCCTTCCCGCTTTTGTTGGCGGTATTAACCTCAAAATGTGTCCACCCGTGTAAGAGCATCAAAGCAAACCTTGATCCCAGGCCAGATGTTGGGCAGGTTTTCAGCTGCAGGCTTGCAGTGGAGAACCTCCCATTTTCAAAGTGAAAAACAAGTTGTTACATTCCTGCCGAGGCTTTTTCAGGACAGCAATTGGAGTTTGAGTGACTGACTCGCTGCTGCTATACAAGACGCCCGAAAGGAACTTCTTCAAAATGGACTTTTCTGGAGGCAGGGATCCTTTACCTGCAGAGCCTGGAGACTCACAAGTAGTGCAGGGCATTCTGTGAGGCACTTAGGGTGGTGTTTCAGTCCAGTGTTTGCTGTTAAACCTACGTGGAGGTATTTGGCTGAAATAGGGTTTAACGAAGTTGCCATGTCCTGATGTGCTCTGCTGAATTGCAGCCTTAAAATGGCTACAGCCAGCGACCAGATCCACGCTACAGGCTTTGCAAGAGGAACCTGCCAGTGTCCCTGAAAAATAAAGTGGATCCCTCCCTTGTTAAACTGTCCCATTTGGCAGGTTTATCAATGCAGCTTGTTTTGCTTCGGTAGCAGGAAGAGGGAGGGAGAAAGGAGACGCTTTTCCTTTGTGGCTACAAAAAGAGTCTGCAAGCACGGCTGCGCTGTAGAAGACACGAATGGACACGAATTGTTCCTGTCCCAGCAAAGCTGTCCTTGTAGAGACCTCACCTGTGCTGCGTTTGTACACCTCGGCCACTTGGTGTGCAAATGAAATCGGTGGGCATAGGGCAAAGAGAACAGCTCAGTCTCCAAAGTCACAAAACCAGGACTGCTGTGGTGGTTGCTTAGTCCCCTGCTGAGAAATAGAGTTTCTGTAATCGAGTAATTCTGTAATCAAGTTTCTGTAATCGAGTTTCTCCGACTTTGAGAGTGAAATGATTGAAATTCAGGAGCTGCCTGAATTTGGCTGGCATGTTTGTCGAACTGTTCATCAGGTTTTCATGCAAAAAGTACCCGTACCTGCAAGAAAACACACTGAGTTTTTCTTCACCCTGAGATCTATTTATTTTTAATGAAAATCGAGCCTTTTACTTGTAGGTGAACGTCTGTCCTAAGTCATGGAATGAGCACAGAGGCTGGTTTTGCCCTGGGATGGGAACCAGAGGAGTACGCAGGTAGTTGACTCCGTGGAGCCTGCTAGCCCCAGCTGAAGCCAACGGATCATAGTATCGTATTTATTTCTTCTGGAGTATAGTAGGAGAGAGTAGGACAAGGCCTGATCCCTGTGCAGATTCACACCAGGGATTGTTGCCTACCCTATAGCTGTTTTATTATACACGAGTGCTCCAGAAACATCTGCAAAAAACTTTGGTTTTTAAATCTGTTCCTTGTGACCCTTTTAGCACACGTGCCTGAAGCTGAACCATGAGATTTAAAAAGAAAATATTTCCTGTTACTTTATATATAGAATATCACCAAATTCTCTGAACTTGGATTTGACAGAAGGCTATGGAAGGAAACATCTTGCTCTCTGACATGCTCCTCTGTCTTATCTACAATTTGATTTGCAGCGGTGTAATCTCTTGGTGGTAAAAAAGTATTTCCCAGTTTCCAGTTTGTTGCAGTAAAGTGCACGATTGTTACTGGTGCCTCCCTTTTCAGTTCTGACTGTGAATGTACCTGGGTAAGATACTCTGCCGACTGTCTGAGTGTTATCTTTGGAAAGACATGAAGTGGCTGCTGCTTCACCGGCTCACCACATCACCTCAGCACCATGGGAATACTTCTTGCTTCAGGGTGGCACGAAGCCAAGCCTTGATTCTGGGAAAAATAACCGTAACAGAATCCTCTGTGTGGTTGCCAAAGTATTTCAGAGCACCAGAAGATATGACTTGTAGAAATGAGAATAATATCTTTTAGCAGTCAGGGTTTGCTTGCTTTCTGTAGTTTTAGAATTTACAGGGAACAGTAAAGAAACTAAATGGGAAGGATGACCAGGGAATATTGGTATGGGGAGCAGAATGAAGCCTTCTGTGCCACTGCGAGTTAGTTGGGTTTGGCTGCTCCTCAGATTTGATGAGTGGTGTAGAGAGGGTAATTCAGGTGCTTTTATCTGCCCTCTAGAAACAAGGACATCTTTAAAATTAAAGAAGTGGTCACAAATTCCAAGTGAAACGAGAATGTTTTGCTGCTGAAAGCACAATTTGGAGCTCAGTTCAAAATAACATTGCAACTAGGGACTCTGTGGACTTCACAGGGTATTCTTCTCTGAGGATAATGGGAACGTCAACAGGAACATGAAGTAGGAAGTGTGAGAGATCAAAATCTTTGTGTCTGTAGGCAAAAAAAATGTCAGCTTATTTGTCGATGAGGCACAATCTCATGCTGTCTGTTGTTGTGTAAGTTGTTCAACCTCACACCTTCCTCTGAAGCCTCCAAGGGAGAATACGGAAGTAGCTGGATCTTGTCTGCCAGAGCAATTCCAAAGGACCTGGAGGATAACAAACAAGTGATAAGTAAACATAACCTCCTCCCTGCAACCCGCTTGCTCTCGGCTGCGTCTGCTCTGAGAAGCTGCAGGTTGCTCAGTAAGGAGCTGTTTGCAGCAAAAGCAGATGTGAACACAACAGCCCGGTCCTCCCATGACTCTTTGTTTGCTTCAGAGCAAAGCTCCGATTCTCAGTTACAAGAAACTTTTTCATAACACGTCTGGAAGGCTGGGGGAGATAGAGCTGCTGTCTCAGGGGAGCCCATCGCAGCTTTCTAGTGAGATCAAGTTGTTCTCACATGGCCCCATATGTGCTCAAGGTGAAGACGGCAGGAGACATAAATAATACTTATGGTATGAGCTCATCATTTTGTCAAATGCATGGTGTATCTCCTGCGGTGGAGGAAGAAGGAAACCTGGCACCCGTCTAAAAGGTCTCCTTGCCAATGCCTTAATGCAGTCAAGATTTACATTGTCTGCTAGGTCATGCACTTAGCAGCCATTCAGATCCACCCACACCCCAAAACGTGGAGCTGTGAGTGGGTGAGAAATTCCAGAAGCAACTCGGCAAACACAAATGTTGTATTGAAGAGAGGTTTGTTATGCAAACTGTTTTAAAACCAGAGAATTTAAGAACAGAAGCGGGGTCCAGGTTGCACACTGGAATTCAATCTGATAAAGCTGCGCAGGAGAAACAATAAGAAAAGGGAGCCTTCTTAAGGGAGGAAGTTGTAGGCCCCCCCCTCCCTCTGCCTCTCTGGCCATCTGCATTCCTTCCCTGCAAACCACAAGCAGGAGTAGCCGTCGGAGGGGAGATTTCACTCTCTTCAATCTCAGGAGATCCAAGAGGGGAAAATTTATCAAGTTTCATTTTAGGCGCTTAATCTTTTGGTGCTAGGCAAGAGGCAGAGTGGCAGCTGGGTCTCTAGATGTTTGATAATACCACCTGTGGTATTAAATCCAGGATAACTCAACAAATTATTTATCATCGTCTCGCTTCTCGAGCAAACCCAATGTGGTTAATAGGTATCTTAGTGTTCAATCTTTATGATTTATATGCTTTTAGCATGACAGGCCAATTTTGCAGGTCATAGGCTGTTCATGTACACAGCTAGAGGGTATTTAACTGAATATGCGTGCCGGTTGTTTATTCCTGGTGAAAAATGCAAGAAGTGGTTAGTCTAACATCTGCCAGGAATGACAGAGGAAGGCTGAGCCTGCCAGGGCCTGGATGATCTTTTAAATCCCAGCTCTGTTTTCTGCGATGGTATCTCATACCATGTTATAAACTTTTAAGTGCAAGCTGGCAACTAGAATTTAGGGTAGGACGTGACTTTGTGGCTAATACTAATCCTGACAGTTGCTGAACTGGGTTTCATCCATCCATCCATCCATCCATCCATCCATCCATCCATCCATCCATCCATCCCTCCATCTTTAACAGCCTTGCAGCGGTGGATAATTATAATCTCTGATTTTTACGTGGCAGGAAATGCTTGTAAACGACTGGTAAACTGACTGACCCAAGGCCACAAATGTGGTCAGTAGTAGAAGTGAGAGCAGAGTCTAATTTCTTTGATCTGATAGTTCAGCCGTGACAGGATTTGGTTACTGGAATAAGCACTGTTCAGGAGCAGAGCAATGCACCAAAAAAAGCAGAATGTCCACTTTATCTCTGTCGCTTTGTAAAAAATAAAGCATAAAGGGCAACGTGTGGGTGTTGGGAATCAGTACTGTCAGGATTTATTACTGCCTAATGCGTGTGTCCTGCATATCACAGTGCTTTGCACCCGTCTGATGTTAACACAGCTGGAATCAATGGCTTAGCAGCCTGAACTTGTGTTTCGAAACGGCTGTACTCCCTCGAACTGCCTGCTCACATCCCAGCAGGGTCTTCTCCTCCTGTCATCCTGTCCTCGTGACAGATCCGCTGCATCCCACACACATCACTGGCTGCATCGGCCAAGGTCCTGACTCCTCGGCAAGGGGGAACGAGCCTCTGGTGGTGTTGACGTAGAGTTGGGGTTCACCGGGAAGAAGTCTGCGTCTTCAGGATGCCCCAGGAGAGGGAGAAGGGTGGAGCTGGAGGCGCTCGCAGGAGTTTGGCAGCAAAGATGTGCTTGCGTGGGAAGACTGTACCGTTTTGTTCTGTGTAGTTTAGAACAGAGCTACAGTAGCACCTTCTGCTTCGCTGTACACCCAAACAGTCCAGTAAAAGGGGAGACTTTCCCCAATTGCTAAACCCTTCCCACAAATAATGCCTTTACTTGGTACCTTGGTGATAGATTCTGCTGTACAGGTATCGCCTGTCTTGTAGCTTCATTTATCTTGCAGGAAGAGGCGGCAATCACAGAGTCGGAGCTGTTGCTTATCTTAAAAGACTCGCTAATGAATTGGAAGCATGTTTTCCTCTCCCTTTCTTTCTCTGATGCACAGATCCCAGCACGAGCAGGTGGATGAATAGGAGCCGGGTAACTTTTTCAGCTCACACCTGAACTGTGGGAGGTGCTGGGACAACTGGGTCATGCAGGAAATTCTCCCGACTCCATCTTCTGAAGGGGTAAAAACCCCTCTGAAATAAGCGAACTAACCTCTCGGTAACTCTGGAAAAAAAAAAGTAAAATCGAGGTTTTAAATGCGCTTTTTAGAGATTGGGGATTTACGTCCCACTTCGGGGTAAGGAGTTTGCTGTCTGAGTGCCCAGTGGGGACACACGAAGGCATCCCCCACCCACGGCAGGCTCCGCGGCCAGGCCGGCCCGCGGCGCGGTGGAGGCCACGGGAGGCGACGCTAAGGCCCCGCGTCAAATTTGGGCGGGAAGCGCCCTCAGCCGCGACGCGCGGGGCCTGTCCCCAGC
>NW_020799139.1:1395855-1398583 GCF_003259725.1 Athene cunicularia
GGGCAGGGCCTGGCGGCGGGGGCACGGTCGGGGCAGCCGCCTCACGTCTGCGCCAGAGCGGGGCCGGCTGCGGCGGGAGGGGGGGCTCCTCTGGGCTGGGCTGGGTCGGGGGGGACCCCCACTCCCCTTGGACGGGTCTGAGGAGGGGCCCGGTTCATCACCCGGGACAGGCCCAGGTGTGAGGGGGGGTCTCGGGTCTGAGAGGATCCCGGTTCCTCACCCGGGACAGGCCCCTGGTCTGAGGCGGGGGGGCCTGTTCCTCCCCCTGGACAGGCTCAGATCTGAGGGGGGTCCCTGTTCCTTCATCAGGGTCTGAGGGGGGGGCCACGGTTCCTCACTCCGGGACAGGGCCCAGGTCTGAGGGGGGGGCCCAGTTCCTTCACCAAGGTCCAAGGGGATTCCCAGTTCCTCACCCTGAGACAGGTCCTGAGTCTGGGGGGAGGTCCCCGTTCCTCACCGCAGCACAGGCCCAGGTTGGGGCGGGGGGGTCCCAGCCTTGCACCCACCTGCCTCAGGGCCCTGCGGAGCGTCCCCTGCCCCTGCAGGTTTCCCGCAACGGGGCTGTGCGGGCACAGGGCCCCCACGGGTGCTGCCGGACTCGGTGTCACTCATGTTGTTCCTGTTACACTCCGGTTGTCGTAGGTGCAAATTGCTGCACTCCCAGATCCTCTCTGGCTTCTGATGTCTCTGCAAAGCCCATCTGCAGAAATTACCGGCGTAACAAATGCGCTTTCTGAACATCAGATGCCTTTTCTGGTTTAGATACAAGCATGTCAGAGCTTTTTCGTGTGGTTCTTCTCTCACCTGCTTGTGTCAACACTTTTGTTTTTCTTTTAACTGTTTGAAGAAAATGTATGGTCTTGTTTGTGGCTGAACCTTTGCAGAGCGGGAACAAGAAAACGTGCCGTTGGATTTGCAGTAAAATGTTTCCTTTTATTCCTCTGTGTCAGGATAGAGTCAATACTTGTTTTGAATTGGTGCTGGTCAGATGTAAAAGAGAGGCATCGTGCTTCTGTCGGCTCCCGCCTGGGGAGGTGTGAGGCCGAAGCTTTTCTCCTGCTGAACTCTTTGTTGATGTTTCAGAGAGGATGCTCTCAGAGTTACTGTTAGTTGAGAGGACAATTGAGGGATGTTTGCGGTCACGGGAATCGCCTCGTTTCTTGCACCTCTGTCGTGTAGCTCAGTACCGCGGGGTTTTGCCTTTTGGTGGTCAGTCCTTGGCTGCCACTCCAGAGCTGGGTGTTGAGAGAGTTCGTTCCTGAGGTCTGCAATTACAGGTTGTCCTTCAATTAATTCTTATGTTCAGCATTCACCTTGCGCGAGATAAGTCAGAATCCTAATTCGTTTTCTCCTGAATCTGCGTGTTCCTAACCCAGGTTTTGCAGATGGAAACCCATCTTATTTTCAAGAACCTGGTATTGAGAAAAGGACCCAAGATGAATAAGTTGTCTGAGGATTCTGGGTACTGAAGTGATGGAAACACTGACCAAATAGCTGAGTAAAATGTCTCCTTTGTAGACTTTTTCTTCTAAATTCCATGATTTCATCTGTGTTTAAAATGCAGTATAAAGCAAAAAGGGGTTAAGCACAACTTTGCTGTTTGCTCTCATTTTCATTTGGCAACCAACACTTTGCTGTCAGTTTGAAAATGCGTTACTCAGTTTGTGGAAGCAGCCCAAAATTTCTGTAGCCTTTTCATTATTAGTAATTGTCTTTTTGCAATGTTTACCATCTTGTCTCTTTTTCTTGTTAGTTACTGGTCGTAGCAGAGGCAGACAACTACTGCTCCACCATTTCTTGTGCATACACATGCTGTTTCTGACTTGGTAATCTTCCACCTATTTATACTGTTCGATCCATCTGAGATTTTTAAAGTTATGATACATCTTTCTTGCCCAGGACAAAACAGAGCATGATATTAACTCCTTTCTCTGTGACCCTGACCATTCAGTTGGAAAAAAAAGGAAATCCTTTGAAAAATAAACCACTTGGGTTTCAAAAGTGTTCCGCTATTTTCGAGAGCAACAAAGTCCTGTCTTTCAGCTGGTAAATTCAAGAATGCATTTTGGTTTTTCTGGGAGACAGAGACCTTGCGGAGAGCCGTGGAGGTGGGCGGCCGATAGAAGCGCTGGAGCTGCTTAATTGTCTTGTGAGTGGGACCTTGGTGTTTATAATCCAGAGATTTCTGCGAGTCCCATAGTAACAAAGTGGGTGAGAAGAGGGGGAGGTTTTTTTTTTCTCTGTGACATTGACTCCTGTATTTTGCTTGTGGTTCTGCTCCTTTCCTTTTTTATGTGAAGCGTGGAATTTTAGAACTGCACTGATTTCTGTGTTTTAAGGACGGGTTGTTTACCAGGGCCTACTCTCAATTTCTGTTGTAATGCAGCCGGGTGATGCTTGCTGCGTTGCATGAATTTACTCATCCAAGCCTGTCACTGCCCTTTAAAATTGTAATTAACACAACATTAACATTGCAGGATAACACAGATAGTGCTGAACTCTTCAAATACTAGAGAATGTAAGATTTTTAAAGACAATTTGGGCATAGCTTGTGACCTGCATTTTAAAGGTGCTTCTTGTTCAGTTGGAGATGTTCTCAGGTTTCCAGGATTGTTTTTTTTTTTAATATACATTGTTAAAGTCGCTTAGTTTTGAGGGATTTCAGCTGGAGCTGTGTTTGAGCTCCCTCTCATGGACCTTGTAGTTTTGCCTTAAAAAAAAAAGCCCC
>NW_020799139.1:1398633-1439270 GCF_003259725.1 Athene cunicularia
AAAAAAAAAAGCCCCCCCCCCCCGCCCCCCAACCCTCTTAACTCCAAAAACCTGCCCTCTGCTGCTGTCTCCCAGCCCCACCTGCCTGGAGAGCTGTGCTGATGTTGATGTTACTGGAGTGAAAACAGGGAAGAAAAACCAGATTAATGGTGATGTTTGGAAACATCTGCAGAATTCCAGCACCTCTTCTACAGTCTTTTCTTGCACACAAAGCCCCCCTGTGCAGGCAACTTGTGGAAGGTGTCTCAGTGAGCTACTGAGGATCTTTAGTAATAACCTGTATTCCTCAGTGACACAAAACTTACTTTCTGTGTTCTCAAGTATGTAATTCAATGCTTGATCAATCTGCGTGATGGTGGCTGAAAGGGTTTGCATATTTTCAGGTGTTACCAAAAGGGGTGTGTGTCTGCGTTGTTTTTTCGAGTTCTTGAAAACTATGTGAAGTAAAAAGTCGGTGTTTATATTTTAAACCTGAATATTTTTAATACGATGATCCCGTTTTCGTTTAATTTTTTCAAGTGGAATATATGATGACGTAGCTGTCCATAAATGGCCATTTGACTGAAGTGAAATCAAATAAAAATCAAGTAAAACCCCCATAGTTTGTATTTGTGTGTACAAAACATAGAGGCACACGCCTCCCTGTAGCAAAAATTTGTACTTGTGTACGAGACAGTCACTCATTTACTTGTTCAAAATGCCTCTTTGTACATTCACAGATCATCATTCGATGTTGATAGTATGCAAAACAGTATTTAAAAGCTTAGTTAAATCAGGAATGCTAATCTGTGGCTTTAAAAATGAGAAACACTAATGATGATGATACAGTGCTGCAATGTTTCCTAATGTATTCAGCATGTTTTTATTAAATAATTTGATAAAAAAGAAATTCCTGACTACATAATAGTATTTTTGAATGCCTGAAAGATATTAAAGAAATGCATCAAAATCAGGACTGAGCTCTCCAAGCACGGAGATTAATACTTTCAGCTGGAAGTAGTTTTGTTCAAGTTAATAGTATCATGAGTTTCTCTCGGAACAGAAATGTTAATTTGTTGAGCTCTAGATGGTGTTTTTCTTCTTTGTTACTTCCCCAGATAGAGGGTTTGGACCCTGAATTTGCACATTTCCAGACCAAGAACTAGGTTGCTTGGGCTTCACCTGGATTCTTCCTCTAATTCCTCCGATGAAGCAGGACACAGACCCAAGTCAGTTGGTTTCTGCACGGCCACGTCTGTACCTTCTGACAAACACGGGCTGGGCCGGTAACCGCACGGAGCGTGCTGAACTCAGGGTGCAGTCTGGTTAATTCTTTGAGAGAATTACTGTAAATCAGAGAGTGAAAATGCCGAGGTGAGCTCCCCACAGGGGCACAAAGAATCTCTTCTTGTGCAACACTCGGCTTTCCCTAACGCGTCTGAGCTGTCCAAGGTAAACACGCGAGTCGGCTCTGATATGCCATGCTGGAGAGCTCGCATACTTCGGTTAGCAGTGTAATATTTCTCCTGGTAGACCCAGTCAGGATTTTGTTGTGTTTTTTTTTCAAAAAAAGACTTTTTATTATTATTATTATTCCATCATTACCATGCATTACAGCTGCTTGCTTCGGCTCTCAAAGTCTTTTTCTGTGCAGTGGCCAAATCTTTGTTTTAATGATGGAGCAAAGCTATGAAGGATCTGTAGGCACGTGAAACTAGGGTTGTACAACCGCTGTATTTCAATGTATTAATTGTAATTCACAGGATGAACATGTGGAACTCGGCTCAGCGTGCTGCGTTTCAGTTTTCTTTAGCTTCAGCAGTGAAGAGCATTTGTGGTAATTTGCATTTATAGAAGCTACTCATTTAGTAAGAGAATACGTTCTTAAGGTTATGTACAGTCAGTTTTTCCAACTCTTTGAGGGTGAATTGGGGTTTTCCCTCGAAGAGAATTACTGAGCTGCAAAGCTGTTCTTGCAGAGTGATCTTCGCCTGTAGTTAAGATCCTGAAAAGTTTTAGATCTAGATACTGATTTTTTCGGTCTTGTTTTTACAAACTGAACTATGTGGTTTTGATGACTCTGAGTTATAGTTGCGAATATAGGAACTGCAAACCTCCTGTAGAAGTTAAGAGAAGGCAAAACCATCAGTCAACAGGAGGAGTCTGATGCTGTGTTAATCTGAATTACGTGCTGGCATCAGTAGAAGGGCAGAGGTGGATGAGTGTTCTCTGCGTAAGTAAAGCATTAAACCACAAAATGGTACAACAGGAATAATTTCTTAAAGCAGTTTTCAAGAATATGTTGTACTGAAAAGTGATTTTAGTAGCAGTGTGGCCTAGGCAAAACTTTCTTCGGTACCTGTTAGATGAAACAGAAAAGAGCGGTTCTTTACACAGTGGAGGAGGAAAGAAAAAAAAAAAAAAAAGGAGAGGTGAAACCCCTAAGCCCCGGAAAGCCCATAATGTGATTGTGGGAGGATGCCCTTTTGAAAACCATTTTTAACTGTAGTTAGGTTTCTTAATCAGATGACTTTATTTGATTATTATTATTTTTAAATCATATAAACTACGTTTTTATTTTTCTAACCATCTTGGAGTACCTGCGCTGATTTGGAAGCAACGTTTATTTTAATCTGCTGTTCATCAAATGGCTACTTCTAGCAATAACTCTTTGTTTTCAGGTTTATAATCAATTTATTGATGTCATTGACTTTAGTTAGGAAACATTTACCATACCTTATCAAGATCAAGACCCTGATTCTTTGCTGAGGCAGCAGCATCGTGCATGTTTAAGCTCATGTAAGCTTTTACTTCTGTGGCTGCCCAGCACTGTGTTAATGCGAGCTCCGGCATGGCCGTGTGGTGGGTTGCACTGGGGGTTGACTGTATTAAATCAAACCAATGGGTTTGGGGTTTTTTTTGAGGTGAGCTTTAGCCCAGGCAGTTTCCTGCTCTGACTAGACATGTAAGTTGTTCCGTTAGAAATTATTGAGCATCTCTAGACACTGTCATTGTAGTGGTAATAAAATACTAATTTGGCAAAAAGGAGATGTCATCTCAAAAATGATCAACAGGGATTTAAACGAAATATCTTAAAGGCTAAATATTTATCTTTGGTTTTTATTATCTGTCTCTAATTGCAAAGGAGCATTTTCTTGGGCGGTGTTATAGTGGTTTTGTCAGTCTTCCTGACAGCATTGACCAGTCTCTAATGGTACGTTCCACTCTGGCATCAAGACTTTGGTACCTCAGGTAGGAGCTGAAACTGAAGTATACTTTGGGGCACTTTTCAGCAAATGTAACACTGTATCTTAAAAAAAAAAAGCAAATGTCCTTTTATTTTTTCTTTAAAGTAACGTTTCTGGTTGTGATGGCTGGAATTTTACCCCAGTGTTTTTGTACTTGTGCTGGAGTAGCTGTTGCTTTGTAGTTGAGGGTACATGGTAGCTGACAGGATTGGAGTAAGTGGCTGAAAAGAAGCAAACTGTCAAAGTCTGGTAGATTTTTTTTTTTTTTGTGAACATAAACTTGCAGCAGTGTTCATTTTGTGACAGCCACTGGTTGCGACTCTGGTTCTGCTTTCCCTTTTTTTTTCCTCTCGGTCTAAACTACTTGATTTTTGATAACTAGATGCGGTCTCAAAGGCTTTGGTGTAAACTTCAGGTGGTAGCCAAGCTTGTGAGTCTTCATTAACTCATTAGCTAAGATCAGCGTATCTGATAATGTGTAGGAGTTAATATTTAAAATGTTGCTTTGATTTGTTTGAAATGATTTGCATAGCATGTTTAGTGCTGTGTAAGTGATATTCAGGAATAAGATTTCTGTCGTGATCTCTATTGGTACTTGTCGAGCCAAATGAGCGTTGCAAGAGCATGTATTTGTCAGCTGGGGATGTTTTTGTATGATCTCACTGGTACTTTATAAATTATAAAGTTGTAACTGAGTGTTGATAATAGTCTTGGTTTACAAATTATTTCTTGGGAACTGAAAATTCTTCCCCTTGTACCAGAACAATCCTTCGCAATAAAACACCACCACCACCCACAAAAAATGAGTCTTAAATAATGAAGCAGAGGAGAGTGAAATGATACATTCTGGCTTTAGGCTTCAGTAATAATTCTGCAGCACTTCATGATCCGTGTCTAAAAGTCTGTATTTTACAGGCAGATTTTCTCAAAGCGTATTTTGCTTTCTTGTCTGCGCGGTCTGTTGCTTTTCCTCATGACTGGGAAAATATCCTCTGTGATATCCCTGCTGGGCTCCTCGCTTGTGTTTTTTGGTATGGTTACTTATCACTGCGTAGTAGTAAGATGTGTTAATGGCAGACTGCAGTTCTGTTAGATGAATTTTCAATTAATTTTGATACCCAACTATTACTATTTATGTTAGTATTATTTTCCTTGGATGGCTGAAGTCTCAAAGGAGAGGGAATTTGAGTTGATTTTTCAAAATGTATGTATTTTCAGGCAGATGGTGTTACTTCTCAACTCCAAAGCATATCCGTATTTGTGACCTCTTTAGGCCTGCTGTAGAAGCAGCATCTTGTAGCAATGTGAAGCTGTTCAGAAGATTTTTGCAGCTCTGAAGTCTTTAAGTAGTGTTTTGAGATCTGTAAACTGGATTAAGAGAGACAAAAAACAACCTCAGTGGCAAAAGGGAAGACAGTGATTATTTAATATACTGACTTTTTGTCTTTTTCTTTCTGTGCAAAGTCTTAGACAGCTCATATTCATGGCATCTGTTCAGCAGCCACCAATTTCTGGAGTGGTGTTACTGGGTTTCTCCTTGTTCTGTCTGTACACGCAGTGGACGAGGATTGTCCTTGTTGCAGTCTTTTACACGAGACCCTGTTCGCTCTCACCACCTTTGTGGCATTTCTCCATTGGTGAGGGAAGAGCAAAAATAATCTTAAATATTGCACAAGTTTCCACCAGCCTACTCTGATTCAAATGTCTTATTGACCTTCTCATGGTAATTAGATTTTTCTCTTGTGCAGTAAAATGATTACGTTGTACGAGCCTTTTGCATTCGAAGAATTTTGACTCTAATGGCAGATATTTTTAATATGTAGAGAATGGTCTGATGCCTCATCTTAAGAGCTACAAAGAGTTTCTTGAGCTGTAATAGGAGGGTTTAAGGTTGAGCTGCAGGTGGGAGGAATTGTTGGAGGGAAGAACACACTGCAAAGGCCGTGGTGGTTTTGGGGACTGGTGAAGTGTTATCTTGGTGTCGTGGACTGAAGGGCATCCTGAAATGGCTTTCTCTGTGTGTGAACCAACACGAGCCTTGGCAGCAGCTAAATCACACGTTTATTCTGTACCGATACATTTTTAACCGAACCAGCTGTGCTTGTGGCACTATCAGTGCAGAGATAGGGGCTCTCCCGGTTGCTAATAAAGAGTGCAAACATGCCCTGCTTGTCTCCTAGTTTACGAAACTTGTAGGGTTACATAACTGAATTTTCATTCTTTAGCTAAAAATAAAAAATGGAACATAAAAGCTATTTTTATCTTGCTTAATGAGGGCATCTCTGCTTTTATTTCATCTTTTCTGAGACATTTCAATAGGAGGAACGGGGATGGTTTAGGAATGCTTTTTTAGCCTGGACACTTGTTTTCTGCTGTTCTCTGAAGTGTTGTCCATCAGCCAGCAAACAGATACGTTGGCCTGCTCAGAATGAATATTTTCTTTAAAAGTACATTGTTAGCTAAAAATGATGGTGAAAATAGATCTTGAGAGCATCGCGCTAGATTTAAATATGTCAGAGAGGCAAAGAATTCTTTTTGCTCTCAAATAATCAATGAGCTTCAAGTATGAGTCCTCTCTGGTGTATTACATATTATACATATATGCCTTTCTCTTTACAAAACCCTTTCAGAAAAGAAGGGTAGTGGCATTTGCAGAACTGACACGGGATCTGGTTTGTTTTTAAAAACAGTGCAAATCAGGTTTGGTTCATATTGTAGCTTAGCTTGGCGCTCTGCCCGGTGATAGAGCAGAACTCCGAAGAATAGTCACTATTTTAAGTCTCTGGTTGTGCTGTATCCTGTTTTTACTTGCTACTCAGTTGTGACTGGTAAGTTTTAAACAGTAAACCTTTGTTCACCAGAAATAGCAAAGTGGTTTTAAACACAAAGCGACAGCCCGTGTATGAAATGTTATTATTTGTTATTATTTATTTACTCAAATTCTGCAAGGTGTGTTCTTACCAATTCTTTGCCCTCAAACCTCAAAACACCAGTTCATTGTTTGGAGAAAGTTAAATGCAGCTAATGTCTAAAGAAGTGCCCCTGTTATAAGTTCTGCTGGTGTAAACCAGAAATAAATAATAAAAAAATATATTGCAGCATTAAATGCTACTACTTTCTTCCCTCTCTTCTCCTCCCTCTTTGTTGACAAAATTTAAACACTCTGTTTTGTTCTTTTAGGGTTCACAAGAAAAAGGATTTTTGATTTGGAGTGTAATGGGGATTTGGGGTGCTTTATAAATAGCAAGTGTATGTTAAGGGGTGAGATCTTTTCACTTTCACATGAATTCTAGAAGACATCTGGGGGTAGAGGTCTGACTATGTGTGTAATTTTTATAACCCCGTTTCCTCACAATTTTATAGCTGAGGCAATCTGGGGAGTTGGTTGCAGCTCCTGAAGGAGAATCTAATGGTGCCTTGGAATTTGTAGATGACTCATAACAGGACAAAACAATCCAGTTAAGCGATTTGAGGTCTTAAATAATCTCTTGAACAGGAAGGTGAAGAAAACATCATGAACTCATGAGTAATAATTGGCTCTCTTGGAGTGCTAAAAGTGCAGTGATCGCTAGTTGGCAGGGATTCAGATGATTCCTGTTTAAGCTTTGCTGATCAATATATATATATCTCAGCTCTTATGAATGAAATTTATTTGGCTGGACTATAATGCTTTTAGCAAAGCAGTATTACAGTTACCAGTTGGGAGAAGTTTATTTTAAGTTGGCTTATAGTAATGACACTTTGCACCTCAGCAGCGTGGGCTAGGGCTGTGTTTAATCTTTTCGGGTTTGCTTTTTCTCCTGTTCTCTGCTCTTTGCTACATGAATCAGCCAGGTGACCAAGATGTTTTTTCCATGAGGAAGAACCTATGATAACGGCTGCACCTCGAAATGGAGAAAAATTGATCTTTGCTTTTGCAGTTCTTTGCTTCCTGGACATGCTACCTGCAAAAATTAAACGGTTTTAGATAGTCCCCAAAATGAACCGAGAGGAATATCTTCCTCAGATGACTGAGATTGTCACAGATACTGGAGATGAGAACTCACTCCATCATCTCCTTTCTCCTTTTCAAAGCACAGAATCATTCAGGGCTGCCTTAGTTTTGTAGAGGCTTTTATGCAGCTGCAAGGGATTCACGCAGGTATTCTGGTAGGTGCACACCCTCTGAGACCCCACGGTTTTAGTGGTAAGCAACTGGAACTCTATTACCTCATTATTAGATATTATTACCTTTATTACTGTCAGGTAACCTTTAAGTTTAATCAGGTTTATAAAATTTAAAGTTAGCTGTCTTCTTGTCCCCTTTCCTCTGACTAGCAGTTTTCATTACTCTAATGATGTAAAACCTTTCTTTTGATTCCTGGTTTGTTTTTTCATGACATCTGGAGAGAGCTCCTGTTTCATTTCATGAGATAGAGAGGGAGGATCCTGCTTCCCCTTCCCTCCGTGCAGACCCCGGTACTGCGTTTGTGTGAGCAGGGACACTCACAGGCTGTGGCAGAATCCCTTTGGTTCTGGTCCTTGAATATGTCACCTGCTGTTTTATTGTTGATTTTTGAAGTCTGTGAGAAAATTTGAGTATTTTAGTGCATTGGGAAACCCCTCAATCCTCGAAAAGTATTTGGTAGCATGTTTATAGCTGTCCACTGGTAAAAATCAAGTGCTGGCCTTGTGTTTGCAGCTCTGCCATGAGTAGAGTTGGTTGTGAAGTGTTTCAGCATGTCACAAACAACGCTGTTGCTCTTTTGTGGCTGCTGAATTCCAATATATTACAACAGATTCCTTCCCTTACCAAAAAAAAAAAGGAAGCAAAAATAATTTTTTTTCTTTTCTTGAGTTTTTGTTCTTAATGACTGTGTTTGGCTGGCCTGCAAAAGTTTTGCTGTTTGTGTCCTGGCATGTCAATGTGATAATGGAACAAATACTTGAAAGTGACTTAAATGACAGTTATGGTGATGGAAGAGTAAACAGTGATGTAGCAGTTCTAAAAGCATGGGTTCAAATCCAGTTCATACCATATGTCTGGATTTTTTCGTGGTAATTTTCACTTAGTTTGTAGTAGACATTTGGCTTCCTGTTTTGGCTTGGTAGTACTTTTCTCTGCAATATCTATTGCGCGGGGATGCTAATAGCATTAGAAGGCCAAATATGATTGGCAGAGGCAACAAGGGAAACTTTTGCTCGGCTTGTCCACGCTTGTCTGTTTCTAGCCAGTGTTAAAATCTTCACTTTTATAAAAATAAAAACATGCTAAAATTAAAAAAAAAAAAACAACAGAAAAAAACCCAACCACCATTGCAAAACATTTTGTTGCAGAGCTGATGATGGAATATTTTAAATCCCAAGTGACCCAGACAGAGCAGCTGCTATCACTGCGGATTATACCTTTCCTCTAAACTTCAGACTTCATTTCCTTTACCAGTCTTCCTGGGAGGAACAGCTGTGCGTTTGGATCCTCTGCTGCTGTTGGATCAGTACTTGAAACTGCAGGAAATAAGTTACTTTAGAAATCTGGCTTGATGGCGTTTCTTCCTGATTGTGACAGCCCAAATGAGAGAGAAATGCAAGGGATTCTCTTTTCTTTTTCGTTGATAAATTAGTCTGTGTAGTCTGTCTCCATTAGGCAGGAAGAGTTGGGAAGAAGCTGGCTACGCTTTTTCTATTCTAGCGTTACTCCATGTGCCGTGTTCGCTTTTCGTTGTTGCTGTGAATGGTTGATTATTCAGAAATAAAAGCCCAGTGTCGCTTGCTTTGCAGCAGGCACATTTAAATGTGTTCTGATTTTTGAGAGGAATGCAGTTTTCAGAGTTCCCTTTTTATATCTAGAGCACGCATTAGCTTTAAGGGGCTGGTAGCAGATTGCACCTTTCTGTGTAATTCTAGATAATTTTTATCTAGCTCTGTAGTCCGGCCTTTTTCTAGCGAGTCAGTCTCTTTCACCAGAGAGCTTGACCCGTAGTTTCCTGATACTATGCCTTTTCCTTTCTATTAGAGCAGTATTAGGTGCTCTGAAAGACAATTTAAAAGAAGTGGATTTGCATCATACAGTTTATTTTCCCTGTCTATCAGGACATTCTTTGGTTTGAAGAGATACATCTATTTTACACACACTTCTGGGGGTGCGTGCTCAGATGAAAAGGGAAAGTATTGATGTTACTAGACTTAATCATCTAATTTTAATTACTTGGAGAATGAAAGTAAAGGGCTGAAATTGCAAATAGACATCCATCTCTTCTTTAGCCACCTGTTCAGTTATTAGGTAACATGTAGGTGGATTTTAATCTGTAACATCTAAATAATTAGTCTTTTTAATTATTTGCAATAAATTGTCCAAAACCTAATAGAATTATAAAAATGGTCAGTATTAACTTACCAGTTCTACTCAAACTATGAAAATATTACATAGATTAAAAAGTCAAGCATTCCAAAAGTATTTACAGTCTTCATTTACCTCCTTCTGCGTGAGCAGTACGACAGTCTTTAATTAATTTATCAGATATTCCCCACTGCCCTAGTGAGATGGAGACCCCTGCCTCCTTCAGCACAAAAATAGATAATGGTGGCTTACTGGGAGGCTGTTAAATATCTTGATTTATTCACATTGTTCATTGTGTTGCTCTGGGCCTTAGAGTGCCCCAGTCAAACTTGGGTTTGCTGACAGGATAATTAAAGCCCCAGGGAAGTGCTCCGTGCCTTATGCTGTTAAGGAGTCGAGTAGTTCCAAAACAACTTTACAATATTCTTCTGGTGTGATTATTCTCATTTTATAGGAGGATAACCAGGATGCAAGCAGTAAAATAAAAGAAATTGATGCTTTCAATGTCCAGTTTGATGCACTTGATACTCAGGGGGAAAACCCAAGAGTGGGTCTTTGTTTTTTAAAGCGCTTTAGGCGCTCACAGCGCAGGTCCAGCTGCCCCCAGGAGAAATAGTGCTTTAGACCCCAATTGATAGTTTTGACAGACCCCCCGATATTTTGTGTTGAATAGCCTGAAAATTAGCAATTGTCTTTGCAAAAGGCCTTAATTGCTCATGTGGTGTCCTGAGGAGCTTGGGTAGCAGAGGGAGGTTGCTGTAACATGAGGCCTCGTTCTCTCGTCCCTCGTTTGACTCATTCTTTCACACCTTCCAGCTTCCATGAGAGTGAAGATGAGCTTTGCTCAGACATCAGCTTCAGTGGGCAGCCCCGAAACGTAGTGTGGGATTGGACCCTACAGCTGAGGGAGTCTGAACGGCGAAGAAACTGTCCTTTGGTTGGCTCCCGCTGTTCTTTCCTGTTTTCCCTCTACTATCAAAAATTCATCCGATTGTGGGGTGAGCAAGTTAAGAGAAGCCAAGCTAACCCACAAAGTTTTTCTGCTAGTTCTGCTGCTTTTACCAGATTTCTTTCAAGTCATAAGTTCTGGGGCAAGGAGAGGGGCAAGGTTATGCAGCTTCCCTGGGAAAGAAGAGGCAGCCAGAGCACTGAGACTGTTCTCCGTGGTGTGATCTGCTTGGTTGTATTATAAAGCTACATTCTCTGTTCCTCGTGAAGCTTTTTTTCTGCTAATAACTTTGTGTCTTCTCATTATTGGTATTAATTTTAGGTTCTTGGCTTTAATGAGATTGTGTCTGGGTCTGTTGATGTAGAGAGAGACTGGCAGCTGAATACCTGCTATAATTAATGAAATTGTGGCTAACATTTAAATTTTCTTTTCCTTGGCTTACTAGGATTCTCTTAGTGATTTGTGAATCCTTCCTCATTTAATTAAATAAATTCTAGACAGCTTTCATGGAGGTTGGTTTTAGTAACTGAGCAGTTATTTTGATATATATTAATTTTAGAAATTGGTTGGGTAGCAAGTGCAGAGTTTTTAAAATTCAAATTCTAATATGAACTTTAGAATTTTAACAGAAAAGGGTTAGTTTGAAGGGAAGGGAGGACCCAAACTATTGTGGTAGTCAGAGCAGTTAGTTAATTGTTGGGTAATTTTTGGCAGCTGGGACACTAACGTAAAGAACCTTTAAAATTTAGTAGTTAGATGTGTAATTAGGTGATTTTTAGCTAGCGGCTATATTGCCACTAAATCTAAATGCTATAACTGTGAATCATTAAATTGATGTTATCTTTCTTTTTAAGACTGTGTTTGCTTTTCTTATCAACATGAGGATTGTGAATGGGAAGAAATCTCCCTTTGAAGAAAATACTTCCACTGGGATTCCACTGAGTAACTGACTTGTCTTGAGGGTTTGTTTGACTTCGTGTTTAATCCCATGTTGGAGAAAGCTGCCTTACAGGAGGGCCAGAGTATGCACACTTGACCTGGAAAGTTTCTCTCTTGCTGCCCTACCTGTGTAGCTTGAGAAGTCTAGTTCTGGGGATGAAAGGGCACTTGGTCTTTATGGTCTATCTTGGTCTTTCCTGAAGAGAGGCCAAAAATAGTTATATAAGTGCCTTTTCATCAAGGCAGACCTTTCTACCAAGAATTGGGCTCTGAGTTCATTCCTAGGGAGAGATCAGAAAATAGCAGTGACATATTATTGAGGATGCTAAATCAATCTCAGCCAGTTTATACAGTCTGCTGTGTATGCTCTTCTGTGGCAGGTCCTGCCTCTGGTTGCTTTAGGAGAAAGCCTTCCTGAGAAATTTCAGACTTATCCAACTGGGAAACTTTGAACTGATTTGAACAACAGGATTTACCTATAATGCAGTTGCTAAAACTTCCAGTTAATCCTTTAAACAGAATTTAATTTCCAATTAAGTTTTAATAATACATTTCTAACTTTAATCTGTGCTCATTTTACTGCTTATTAGCCTCAACATGCTAAAGAGAAAGCTTTCTAAAGTTAAAAGCTTTATAAGAAAGCTTGGTATGGAAACTGCAAGCCGGCAAAAGAGCAGTTATCATGAAATCTTACTTCCTGTATTCATCAGATATCTTTGGGGTTTTTATCAAACGGACACTCCACCCTTTTATTACGGTTATGGAAATCAAATTTTTATGTATTAAAAAGGACATTTTAAAAGAAATGGTTATGGTGGATTTTGATTGACTTAATTCCAGTGTCAAATTTACAGTTTGAGTGTAGTTAAATTCTGTCCCTAAATCTGTAATTTGCCCAGAATTTTTTGGGAAGAATTTAGAGAAGTTGGAAGTGTTGAATTTTAATAAATACTTCCTTTGATTCCCATCTGCATATTTTGGACACTCAGAAAGTCTCTAGGAAAACTGGATATGCTTTTAGGGATATGTTTTTTGTTTTTTGTTTTTTTAAATTTATTGTATAACTTGACTCTCTCCCTGCAAACACAGCTGTATATCCAGCAAACTTTAACCCAATCTAAATGGAAAAGTTGAGGTAGTTCATGTGTGAGGGTTCACACAAAAGCTTGTATCTGGCAGAATGTTCCATTGTTAGCAAGTCAGTAATTGTGTTTAATCTAATATTTTTGATTTCTTACCAAAGTGGTGTGTGTCCAGTTCCATTAACCAGAGTAAGATCATGTCGTGTTACTCAACTCTTAGCTGAGTTAAGAAAGTAATTGCTTGCAAATTCCTAATTAGTACATGGAAAAGTCACAATTCCTTTCCCGTTTGCTGTAAAGATGCTGCTGCTGTCTTGCAGATTGTTACTTTTGTACCTTTGCAGAAATTTATTGGTTTTAACATCAAAAATGATAAATCCACAGTGTGCCAACCTTTTATTTGGGGAACGTTTTCAGCTGTGCTAGAAAACTGCTTATGCTGAAGTGTTTGATCTTTAACGATTAAATTGGATTTTAACTTAAAATCTTAATTTTTTTCTTTAAGTAGCATGAGAGAAATGCTGGTGGAGGGAAAAGTACAGATTCAGTTAGGATCTGTTGTTTGGGAAACATTTCTTCTGAACAAGAATGCCAAGCAGAAATGAAATGGTTTAACAAGCAAAAGCTTTTTCCTTACCAGAAGCTTTCTCAGGAAGGAACGGGAATATTTAGCAATGTTTTCAACTGTCAGGGAGCTATTATCTTGGCCACATAATACATAAATGGAAAAGCTGTAATGTAGAGTCACGAAGTTCTCATGGTTCAAGAAATTAATATATCTGGTGAGCACTAAGTAATTCATTATCGTACTTCACTATCTAAATTCATATAGAAAGCAAGTCTCCACTAATTGAATCTAACCCCAGGAGCTAAAGCTAGAGTTGTCATGAGACTTGTTAACATTTTAAGAGTAATCTGAATTTTTCTATTAAGAAAAGGCTTTTTTTTTTTTTTTCCCCTTTTAAAATAAAACCCCACAATCCCCCTCTTCAAACCTAATCCCCAAACCCCAAATTGTGCAATAGACTTAATTCACCTCACAAGGTAGTTGTACAAAAAAAAAAGAGGAAGTGTTGGTTTTAGTCACAACCGATGTCTGTTTTCATTTTCAGCGCTGCTTTTCTTTGTGCTCAGGTCCCCTTAGTAAAACTCCAGAGTCCCGGGTTATCTCAGGCATGACAGTAAAATTTTCAGGGTTGGGTTTGTGTTGTTTTTTTTTTTCTGATCCTCTGCTTTGAAAAACTTGAGCTGCTTCGCCTTGAGATCTCCAGTTGGAATGACAGTACGGTCTAATGGCTCAGTATTTAAAGATGCTTTCCTGCCAGCTGAAAAGCTGGAGATTTGAGGCACTGGCCTGCTCTGCTTACACTTGATCTTCATAGATTGCAAGTGGCAGTTGTTGATGGTCTCCAATAAACCACGTAGTCTGGGGGCCGCTCGCTGTTAAAAGGCAGAAGGCTGAAGAGCGGAACAAACACAGATCTACACGCTGGTGTAATGATATATGACAGCAATAACAAGCAATCGGTTTTCTTATTTTTGGCATGGATCTCCAGAAGTGTTTATTGAAGGTAGCGTTACTAAAATTAATGATACAGCAAAGCCATTTAACAAGCTCGTTTTTGAGAACCGCTTTAGTTCTCCATCTCTGGTGTTTCCTCATTTCCATGTTTAACTGCAGTGGAAAGACAAATGGTTGCGACCTCCCTGTTACATTATGCTCTGAGGTAGGTATATACTGGGGAAGGCCAAAACATTAAAAAAACATAAAGCAACCCCTCCTCCTTCCCCGGGTGCCTTATAGTAGGTTCTTTAAAAGAAACCAACACCTGTTGAAATAGTTACTTCCGTGTTTGGCACAAATCCCAAGCAAGCCTTTTTTTAACAACAAAAACATATGTACGGACCAGGCGAAAAGCACAGCTAGTTCTGATATTGTGCTTTTAGTGATCTGCAGCTATGAGTTAGAGGGGCTGTGACTCATTAAGTGATACCAGCGCGGAGCGTTTCTCTAATTTCGTGTGTTGCTTAGAGAGCACTGGATCGTAATTGCGTGTCAAAAGATGGCGAAAGAAAAGCTTTTTAGATGGGATCTTTTTGAACCGTTTGAAATGGCACACTGAATATTGTATAGATCTTTGGGCTGAGGGGATTTATCTGTCCTTTTGTTAAGAAAAAACCCACAAACCCATCAGCCACTTTGTGACTGGTGTCTTGCCCGAATTGAGGCTTTTGAGTGTGCCCGTTCCGTAGAGAGGTTTCATCTCTAAGAGCTGTCTCGTTAGTTGTGGATTAATTCGGTCCCTCAGCTAAAGCATCAAGATTTTGGCTGTGTGTTTAGAAATTGATGACTTCTAAGGGAGATTGTGTGAATAAAGGGTGTTTGAGTTGCTTTCCTAGGGTTAGTTCTAAAGTCAGAGGTACACATGCGCCGTTTTCCTCAGGATGATCTTGTTTTCTCCTCCTCTGTTCAGGGACTATTTTAATATATATACTCAAAAGTGTTGGCATGATACAAACAGGCTGGTCCCTTTTCTCTCTATCCTATCTTGGTGCTCTCAGCGTGGTATCTGCTCTGCTCTGTCAGCCCCGCTCTGCATCCCTGCTGGTGTTGTTACTGTTTTATCAGAGGACTCTGCGTAGATCGCGCTGTCAGCACGGAAAGAGCTCGCTCTTCCTTCGCTTTGCTAGAAACATCTTCACTCAACCTCAAGGCCTTTGTGGTAAAGCTGTAGAGGCAGAGCCACTCGTTTTCCATCCTGCCATTTCCTTTGCGTGAAGAAAGTGTAAATTAAAAACCCATGTAAACATCCAGTTTTGGGGATGCCGCATTTTCTAGTACTTTTCCAAACTTTGCTCTTCAAAATTCTGGTGTTACAAGGCGAAGGCTTTCAGATCTCTTTGAATGAAACTAAACCAGATTTGTTGATGTACACACTACAGTACCTTAGCAACCAACCTGCATCTAGTCCAAGATCTGAACATTTAGTCTTTAAACAATTCTTTGCTACCAATCTAGGAATGTTCTTGCATTTCAGAGTGCAAAAACAGCCAGTTGACATCTAGTGAGGAACAACATACATTATAAAATATGTACTCCTCCACAGTGGGAGGAGAGGAAACTTATGTAAGCTCATTTCTTTGCTACTTTAATTGTAGTTTCTTGAGTCCTTGGAAGATGCATCCCTGGGAGCAGGATTGTTGTGTTCAGATGATTACAAATTCTGTTTCCTCAGTCTAAAATAGGTCTTCGGTGGCAGCGTGGTATTAAATCGAGCTGTGTTTTGTGGCAACACTACAGAATTGAGAAATTATTTTAAATGTTGGTGCTATAAACAAAAAAAATGAGGAAGGTCACTAACAAAAGATTAATCAAAACCCATAGCTCTTACTAATGAGCGGTTGAGACAGTATAGTTGCCTGGAAGAAGTGATGATGAAAGTAAGTTGATGTTTGAGGAGAAAAGAAATGACTTTATTGCACACCAGAAATGTATGCGACTGTGGGAAAGCAAACTAGAATATTTTAGTAGAGAGGTGTCATTCAGAACTGAGGAGTGATACCTGGCATTTCTTGAAACTTTGCAAACTGTCACATTTATTCTTTGCTGTTTTTTTTCTTTAGTTAGTTGGGTTTTCTTTGAAAACCTGTTTGCCTGCCCTTCCTACCGGGCTTTTCCTGGTGCAAGAAACCAAAATATTTTTCTAATGGTGGAAAGCTACAACTTGCTGTAATATCTCTGTTACCTAGATTGCTACAAGGTTGAGTGTTTCGTTAAATGGTATCCTTAATATACTAAATTAAGATGACTTTCTTATTTGTATGTCACTACACAACACCAGCTGGTTAACCCTGATATTACAGTCATGAGCAGACTGACGCAGGTGTTACACGTCCTGGTTTTCAGAACAGCAGGTGACATAAGAACCATGTGGTTTCACGTGGTGGTTATTTATTAGAAATCGAATACGATCGCTGACTGTGGAGTTGATTTTTCTTCCGTCACCTTACACTGTCACAGAAGACCTAGCGTGGCAGTTTGCCAACTGTGTTTTTGTGGAGAAGGTTGACGTTCGCTCGCAGAAGTTGAATTCCCGCTGTTTATAGATGGTATCTGTTCTCAGTGATAACGGACATGGTGTCAAGTCAGTTAAAACAGCTGAAAAATAAACGAGTTGCCCTTACACTTTCCTCCTCCTTTTCTTTTAGCTACAGCTGCAGAAAACCCAATATTTGCAACTGGGACAGAGTCGTGGCCAGTACTACGGTGGGTCACTGCCAAATGTGAATCAGATTGGAAACAGTGCCATGGATCTCCCCTTCCAGGTGAGTTTAATAGGGTGTTTCTTTTTTGTTGCTGTTGATTAATGCTGTGATGGGATGCTATTTTTTCCTCACAGGAGACCATGAACTAGCTTCTGCTTCAGAACATACCACCACAGCCTCAGCAGATCACAGTTTTAAAAATTTTTGCTCTTTTGGAATGGAGCATAGTTGTGTATGGGATGTGTGGATATTTTTGTACTGGATATATCTAGTGTTAGATATTAGTTCTCCAGTCCCCGGTCGTGATGCTTTTGTGTCAGGAATAGGCAGAGGCGATGCCACTTCTTTGTCAGTGAATATTTATGGTGGTGGTGGTGTTTTTTTGTTCAGTACCAAATTCATAATAAAAGCTTCTGTGAAGATACTGGAGGCTCAAAGCAAAAGTGGAAGCAAATAAGGCACGATGGCGTGGAAGAAGGTACACGGCGGTGGCGTGCATGTTCCATGGGAGTAATGCATGGATTTTAGGAGAGGAGAAGGGGGAGTGGGACACAAACTGGTATCAGAATAGTCACTTTTCTTTGTGTAAAGTAAATGTAGGGGTGTATTGGCTTGTTTTTTTGCCCCTACTGTTGTGACTCCAGAGGTAATGCACTGTAAACAGAAAATTTATGTGAATGTTTTGCTGTTAGTAAGCCTGTTTGGACAGAAGATGTTGTACAGTGGATATGATTAGGGGATAGGATACTTTTGGGACTCCTGATTTCTATAGTTAGTTGATTAAAGGTTCTCAAAATAATTAAAATTTTTGCATTAGTTTTCCTTTCCTTTTGTAACATTTACATTTTATCTCACAAGGATGTGGAAAGAATTAAATGTTGCAGCTTGCGGTTTGCTGATGAAGGCTGGCTTAATAAATATGGTGAAACTATTGATGACATCCTCTAACTATGCCTTTTGAAATACATGTAGACAGCTGAATTTGTGGAGGTTAAAACCTTGAACCTTGTGCAAGAGGAGAAGCAAATGTCTATTTTAATCTGGTTGCCTTTAGGCAACACAGTGCAGAGGTTTGTAATGGTATGAAGTCCTTAGTATTACTCCACAAGTGTCTGGTCTCCTCAAGATTTTTCTCTTCAGTTTTCTTGTTAAGGAGGTTCCTATTTGCTGTTGTATTTAAGCAGTAGTATTTCAGTATTTTTATCTTGATGGCCATTATGGATGCATAGACTCTTTTAGTCCTGAAACTAACGGTGGCAAGCAACAAAATAAACCCAGGTATTTGTATCAGCCATGAATGCTTTCCAGGTTTTTCAGTTTTAAGCTAAAATACGATGAAATTGCCAAAAGATACTGGTGAATCCTGGTTGTCTCTGGTGAGAGCCTTAGTGTCTGAGAATCTTGGTTCTTTGCATTTTACAGCACAACGGAGCTCTGGCAGAAGCCTTTGGAGCAGTTCCTGTCTCTTTGGTAAACAAGTATTTAGGTTTGTGCAAATACGTATTTAGGACTGGCGTACTGTTTGCCCAGGTAGATACGTATTTTCGCACATGTTACACTTTTTTTTTTTTTCTGGTATGCACAGTATTTATTTGATTTCACCGTCCCAGCTCCAAAGGAGTTATGGTCTGTCACATAAATACAGGTTTTGCCATGCATCCCAGTTTGGAACATGCATAATAATTCCTGTACAGACTCCCTGGACTTGCTATGGTCTGTCATGTGATTACTTATGATTTATGGGGGATTAAGTTGATGCAGACGGTGGTTTATTTGGCACTGTCTTGGCCTGTGATTTAAGCAGTCTCTGAGCATGTGCACTTAGCTTGCATGTTAAAACTCCATCGGGAAAGGCACAATGATTACCCAAATGCTGCTTGTCACCAGGAGGCACCGAAACGTAAACTGTCAGTAGGTACCACTCCTCTTTTCCCCCTCATCCACCTTGCTTGTTTTTATTTTTGATAAATCTTAAAGGGACACTGTTGCTTTAGAGCACTGAGCTTTTTCCTTCCTGTCTGTGAGTATTTAGCTTAATTATTTAATGTTTTGTGGAGTTTTGGTTCTGATTTCAAATCCTTGAATGTTTTTCATGGGAGAGAAGCAGTTCTAGTTCTTCATTTTCCAAATAAAATTGATGCTGGGATCTGTTTTTTTTTTTTTTAATTTTTTTAATCACAGTTGTTTACTGTAGTTAAGTATCACGTGCCCTGCAGGGTTGGATTTTAATGAAGGCACCTTGCCTGGTGTTTGGTCCAGACTAAGTTTCATGGGATGGTTGCTGAGGGAAACCAGACTTGTTGGAGGTGATAGCCATTTTCTTAAGTGTTTATATTCTTTTCTGCTTTCCCTAAGCAAGTTAGGGATTCACTTGGGATCTTTGTTCCTGAAAAGCCAGATAACAGCATTACCCAAAAATTCCTTGCTCTATAAATTGTAGCCCTGTGACAGGGCTTGGTCCATGTTTACTTGTGCCACTCTTGCACTCAAATTAGATTTTTGTTGTGTTTTTAATATGGAAGTTATGCCAAAAAAAGGGAAAACTTAAGGAATAACTATTCTTGCATTCAACTTTTTGTCTGTGTACTCAGATGCATTAGCTTCCTCTTAAATTCCAGGTGAGGTCTGTGTTCTACATGCTTCAGACTGGCTTCTCCTTTTTTAGTAACATTGTGGTTGAGACCACTGGCATAGGAAATTGCTTTTCCTGTTGACCTTCCAAGCACGCATGTATTTGCAATTTTTCCTGCCTTTGGGGTAGAATTGATGTAGCAAAAATACAGGGAAAAGTGAGACCTTTTTGTTGTTGTTTTTGATTTATGAATATTCCCAGTTCTGTGTGGTGCCAGTTAGGTGAAACTAGATTGTTGTTTAATGTTTTCAGCAGAGATTAAACCATCATGCTTTAATTTAAATTACTTAAAATTGAGATGCTATGACTTGAGGTTTCTAAGTCTTCACAGAAGAAAGTTATTAAGGAACTGAAGCAAAACACTGTGATCTTAATGGCTGAGAGTACAGTAAAAAGTCACTGTGCTCTCTTGCTAATCCCATGTTGACTTAAGCAATATTCTGCTGAATATAAAGTGTTGGCTCTGGAACGAGAAAATAAACACCACATCCACTTTGCATCCATTTATATACACAGGTTATGTGTGCATAGAGGGACAGGAGACTAATATTTGCTAAATAGAAAAGAGTTTAAAATAGTAGAAAGACTCTTTAAAAAGTTACTACAACGCATTTAAAAATGAATGTAAAACTTTTTAGATAGTAATTTAAACAGCAAAAGCTGGACACTTGGAGGGGGAAAAAAAAAAATAAAAAAGAATAATGTGGAAATGTGGAAGCCAGATGGTTTCATGGCTTGGCAGACAGGACAGTGCATTTGCCACGTGCAGCACCTGAATGGAGGAGGAAATTTTGGATTTCCAAACAGATGGTGTTGAGGGACTCAGCAAAGCTGTTCACATTGGCAAGGAGTGGAAGACTGTGTAGCTTTTTTTTCCCCAGAGACCCATATATTGCTGTTGAAGTCTGAGTAGAGGTTGACCGTTCGGTACTTCCTTTTCCCCCCCCGCAGGTATATGCTGGGAAGGGCTTTGGAAAATGTAGAAGTTTTCCCATTTATCCTGGGAATTCATCTTCCCTGTCCTTTCTCTGCCATCCTCGTTCTCTGAAACGATTTGCTCTCAAGATATTGGCGCTGATAAGGTTCAAGGTGGAATCAACCCACCTTGGTTCGCTGTGCAACCTGAATGAGATGAAAATCACCTAAAAAACCCATTGGATGCTGTAACTTTTTCTAGACAGAGGAGGAAGGAAACTGCTTTTCTTTTTCTTTCAGTGTCCCCTTAAAAAAATTACGCTGAAAGGAGGGGTGAAAGGAAGTTTTGAGAGAACACGGCGTGTTCTGGTGAACTAGGCTCACTGTGCATCTTCTTCCTGCATCTCCTGCCCTTGTAGTTTCAGCTCTGGTTGTCAGCATGTTCCTTCTGGATGCATGCTGCATGCTACGCCGAGGGAATGTAAACAGCCGCTGTCAGTAGGCTCCCTGCCACACTCACTTGTGGGATTTTAGAGATATGAAGGTTGGAGAGCAGCGCTGATTTATGAGAGGGCAGGTCTAGCATGGTCTGCCTCCACTTGTCTCTAATCTCTGTCTGGAAGAGATAGCCTTGGTAATTGCTTTCCATGGCTATAGTGAAAACGGTGGTGGAGGGAAAATGTACATGGTTACACTTGTCCATCTCTTTTTTTTTTTGAGTTTCATTCCTTAGAATAACACAGCCTTGCATACAGTATGAATAGCTTCTGGGCAGACTGCTTGCACGTGTATTTTTCTGCTTATAATTTCATGTGTGTCTCTCAGACTCCTTTTCAGTCGTCGGGGTTGGACACAAGCAGAACAACTCGACATCATGGTCTGGTGGACAGAGTGTATCGTGACAGAAACCGTCTCGGCTCCCCGCATCGACGCCCTCTCTCTGTGGATAAACATGGAAGACAAATATCCTTTGGTTCGTGAGCTGGCAGCGAACGCCTTCCTTTTCAACAGTCTCACAGTTTTCAGTTTTTACAGTCCCGTTCTTCCTCCCCTCCTCACCTGTCAGCAGAGTTGCTTCCCATCTCGTTTAATGTCATCAGCTTTTTCTGAACTGTGATCTAGTCTATAAATACCTACTATTCTGTAAAGTAAGCGTTTACCTTTCTCTGTTTCCTCAGCTCTGAGTGGAGATAATGATACATGTGAAGCTGAGAGAGACTGAGATCCTTTGATGGAAAAGGCAAGGCAGTCTTGGTAAAACTGAGTTACCCTTCAGGACTGAATAAATCCAACAGAATCATTCTTTGCAGTTCATTGTATATTTTATTACAAGTTGATTCATCAGTTTAGCATTTGCCAAGTGCTATTTCTTCTTGTCATTTGCGAAAATGAATTAACTTATTATTTCTGACTGGCTTAAAATGTGATGCACTTAGACTGGCTTGATGGGGCTAAAGGGGATGTGTGAGTGGGAGAGTGGAGAGACCATGGCTTCTCAGGGAAGAGTTAGATGCTCAGAAGGGGAAAAGGAGGATGATTGTCCTGTTGCTTAAACATTACAACAATCCAGATAATACTTGGGGTGTCCCCATAGAGAGTCTGCTTGCCTTTCTCGTCTGAGCTTAGTGGTTCTGACAGGGTAGTTTGAATTATTCTGTAGGAAAAGCTTACAAATAGGCCTCCTACTTAAGTGAGAAAGTGGAGTTGTTCTCCTTAACCAATGGAATCACGTGGACAGCTGTCCGTATGGCACTGTGTATCTGTCACCTCCGTCAGATACGAGCTGGAGAAGGTTGGTAGCACAATCCTGTGCTGTATGTGTTAGTAGCTGGGCTGCATTCTCTGATACTTCAGCACTTTCATGTGCAACAAAGGCCTTTATTGTTCCCCCAGCAGCTGGTCATCTGAATTGCCGTGCCTTCCTGAATTTAGAAATTGATTTTTTTCTTCTATTACGCTTATTCTTTTAGATGACCCGCTTTTAAAATTAAGGTGTGTCAGCTAATGTGATCTTTTCAAAGGTAAATATTGCCAGATGTTCCAAGGCATACCTCAGAATTGTTGAGTTGTAAGAGACTTGGATGTTTCTCACTGTGCAGAAACTGGGTTAGTCTGTCCTCGCAGGCCTTGGAGTGAAAAGGAGCACTGAGTTGCCTGTTCCTACCCCTCGTGCTCCTGCCACTCGAGGTGCTGGGGTGCCTGCGTGGTGGCCTACATTCCCCCGCCAAGGACGGCTCCTCACGGGGGATGTGTTGCCCGTGGAGGTTCCCATCTCCACGACATACTTGCACCCTGAACCAGTCATTTTGCCTCCCTGTGAAACAGGGCTGCTTGCTTTTCGAAGACCAGTATAACCGAAGTATGTATAAGCAGCTTTCAGCTTGAAAATGGCGTCACTTGATCATGCATAATCTTAACAAATCTTAGCAAATTATTTTCTAACGACGGCAACTAATTTATCCTGTATTCCTCTCAATCCCATTAATGAAACAATTGTTCTTCAAACTTGAACTAATTTGTTCCGCGAATTGATTGTTTCACAAGGAAATTATGCCTGGTGTATGCCATGTATAGATTTTGGTTTTTTAATGCAGAACATTCATGTTTCACTGAGTTGGTTACATTTATCTGAGATTAAGCATTCTTTTATTTAGAGAAACTGACAATAAAAATTTTTTTTGGCCTTTCAGGACAAATTCTGATTCTGCCTTGCACCAGAGTACTATGACTCCAACACAACAAGAATCCTTCTCAGGAGGGTCACAGGACATGCAGCAGAAAAGAGGTAAACAGTAAAAATATTTGTAACATTCAAAGCATTCTACTCAGATTATATCCATGTGTATTGGAGTTCATCTTTTTCTATAAATGTGCGTGTGCATAACACTTTGTAGATTGTTACAAAACAAAGGAACAAAGGACCACTTGTACTCTTCTGGGTACTGAAATACAGAAAAGGTTATACAAAGCTGAGATAGAACATTTTCCTGAACCCCATATTCTGTTTTTCTAAGACCTTGCTTTACGGGGAAAATTAATCTGGGCTTGGGGGACTCTGGTGGTTAGACTGCCCTCAGCAGTACTAGAGGTTTGCCATTTGTAGTAACTCCTAGACAAGTGTAGAGATGACAGGCGTTTCATGGTCAGTGATACAATATCGTAAAGCAGCAAGACTTAATCTAGCTTTTATTTATGGGATTGAGGTCGCTGGTGAATCTACCCGCAGAGGCAAGGTTTACAAACAGTGCTCTGATAACATTTCCAGTTACAAGCTGGAGCAGCACAGCCCTCTGGCACTAACAATTCTGGTGCCCTCTGCTGGCCCTTGTTCCCGCTGTCAGCTCAAGAAATACATGAAAAACTCTTAAATCTGTGTAGAGAAATATAATCCTTAAACAGCCACCCAGAGACAGGGGAATGTGCAACATTCAGAGGCTATTCCATTTATTTCTAGAGCTGTAAAACATTAAATAACGATCATCTTAAACAGGATTACATAAGTACAGATTTATAGTCACCAGTGGGAAAGGCTTCTGTTGATACACCTCGCTGATGGGGCTTTCTTTGGATGTTTTTTTGTCACCTTGCTATTAGGATGATGAAACAGTTGTTTGCCACTTTGAACAAACAAATGTGCCTGGGATATGGAGAAGTACCAGCTTTATAGCGTTTCTCTATCCTGGGGGAGATGATCTGGGTTTTTTCCCCCCTGGAATTGTCCTGCTGGCCATCGATTCGGTGTGCTGGGTCTACGTCGCTTGTGCGAAATCCAAGAGAGAGGAGGAACCAGGTCCCAAGATACGCTCTTTCCATTTAGATCTAAGCAGACTAAATTGGAGGCCAGATCTTTTTAAGCATTATTTGGGATTTTTTGGAAGCCGATAATGTCTCCTTGCTAATTAAATACTAAATTTTAGTCTCTTCTGGTGTTCTTTTTTTTTAACAATTTTGATCTCATAACACTAGAGTGCCACTGTTTCATATTCATTGATAATAGGTTACTTCAGAGCTTTCAAATGCTTAAACTTCCTAATCTGAAAACTTCTTACTGAGAAGCTTAATATAATGATACCATTCCTTTTGTTCTCATTTTTTTAGTTTTATTACTGACTGTCCCTGGAATGGAGGAAACCACCTCTGAGGCAGACAAAACCCTCTCTAAGCAGGGATGGGACACTAAAAAGGTAGGAATCTTACATTTCAAAGTGTAGAGATGTTATTTTCTAAATTTATTTAGGTAAATTAATGCTCTAAGTATTGTCAAACCAAACCAAACTACTTGTAGAGATTAGAGGTGCTGTATTTAGCAACAAATCACTAAATGTTAGACACTTTAGATCTATGTGTCCATGCAGACGTATGATTGTATCAGGAGAAACTCTTTAAATTTAAGCCTTGTTGTGTCAATAAAGCAAAAAAGGTGACAAATATCTTCTAAGAGCCTCACGGAGCTCTTGTGTTGAAGAATAGCTCTTCTGTGGAAATGTATTAAATAAAACTTACTAATTGAAATATATCCTAAGCATTAATTTCTAGCACTATCTTTGCCTTTAAAAATGTCTCCCTTCTGTTTTAGACTGGGTCATCAAGACCTAAATCATGTGAAGTTCCAGGAATCAAGTAAGTTTTAAGCAACTTTTTTTTTTTTTTTTTTAAATCTTTAAGAATGAACATTGTATATTGAACGTCCTCTTGCTTTTGAGTTTTCTGAAAAGCCCTCAGACACTAGAGCACTGAAGTAGATACAAGAGAAGCCAGAACCTCTTTGAGTGACCCGTTGGCTATTACATCTCTGGTTTATCAGATAGACAATATCTAGTTCTGTATATAGCACCTTCCTTTTTAAAAAAGACTTTATAAAGATCTGTCCAGGCTGAAATTGAGATGTCTTTTTTTTTTTTTTTTTTCCCCCCTCCCCTCTCTCCCTTATTTAGCATCTTTCCATCAGCTGACCAGGAAAACACTACAACACTGATTCCTGCTACGCATAACACAGGTGGCTCCCTGCCAGACCTGACAAACATCCATTTCCCTTCCCCTCTCCCAACACCGTTAGATCCTGAGGAATCCACATTCCCAGCCCTGAGTAGCTCCAATAGTACCGGAAATCTTGCTGCTAATCTGACTCACTTGGGCATCAGCACTGCCAGTCAGGGTAAGATCATAACTCAGGTGTTTTTACAGATTGTCCATAATATGTGATTTGTCTTAAATTCTGGAAGTCGCATTGCTGGGTAGTACTGTTCTGTCTGAGAGGTAATTCCACTTCACTCCTGATCAACGTTTCTTTGTAAACGAGTTTTATCAAGCCATTTCTGTATGAAAAAAGTGAGAAAGCTCTATTTAGTTACATGACTTGGAAATTGTCTTTCATTTTTCTCATGTTCTTGGTGCCTAAATCGTCTTTTTTTGGCCTTTTTTTGGTTTATTTTATGCAAAGGACTTAAGGAGAGACTAGCATCCAAAGCATGCCTCCCTTGTAATTCATTGTACTTAACCCCAACAGCACTTCTGTTATGAAAAATCTTCAGCAGGCCTTTTGTTTTCATTCCTATAAAATGGCTTTTTTTCAGTGTGAGGATTCTTTTGGGGGGAGAACATTGCTTGCTTCATCTGCAGCAAATTTTCTCTTTTGAACAATCAAGAATAATGTTAGAGACTTTACAAAGCATGCTAGGTTTTGTAAGCTTGACTGCTTAAGTTTTGAAAATATCCTGAATATACAGACTACATAATATAACGGGGCTTTAGGAAATGATACCAAGTGCACACCTGAATTTCTCACAGCTCTCACTGTGGTGCCTTTGTGTTGAAATTGTTGCCTTCCAAGCCACGTAGTTTTTGCTGCAGATTCTTCTCGAGTGTTGCATCTGTTTGAGCAGTTCAGCACGGCAGGTCTGAGTTATGTTTGCTGGGCTTTTTGGACTTTGGCAATACTGGTAGTTTTATTTAAAAAAAAAAAAGAACCCACAAACAAATATTATTTGCGATGTGGTAATTTGTAATATTTGTGCTGGTCACCTGGTGATTTCAGGATGTGTTAACAGTATGGGCAAATAGCCTGGTGATTGTTATTTTTTAAATAATTTCACTGGGTCTCACTCAAATAGTTGTGAAGAGTTGCATGTTTTTACTGTCAGTGACAGTTGCAGTCAGTCGATTCCTAGAATAGAAATGAGGCATTGTATCCAAAAATACAATTATATTTCCTGTGTTAGGCTGGCTTCCCTCACCCACTTAAAAATCCTCTTATATATTGGGAAAAGGAAATAATTCTAATCAGGTTCATGTCGTGTTATGACTGAGCAGTTATATTTAAGAATGAAGCAAGAAGACAGCTTAACCGTTTGAGTACAGAGTAGGTCAGCAGCTTTCAGCATCCTTTAACAAGTTTTCTGGTCTCAAAAGAAACTACACAAAGTTTCAGAGGTGAGCTGTCACACAAGTAGAACTTAGTGAGCCTGTGCTGAGAGCATTATCCTGTGTATAAAAAGAAACAACCTACTTGCATGGAGTTAGGCCAGATTGGGTCGCTATGTTTTTTTGCCGTACCCATAATTAGCAAAGTAAACGGTGTAAACCCAAACCAGTAAGTATATAATTGCTTTGAAAACATTTCCTCATCTATCAAAGACATAACAAAATAAAAAAAGATAACACTCATTGATGATTTTCCTGCTTCTCTTTGGAGACTATCCCATAGTTTAATCATTGGCATAGTCAGTGTTTGGTGGGTTTTTAACTGATTTTGTCCAAACTGTCCTTGCCTCTCTTTCTAGCTCTTTAGCAGAAAATGTAAAGGCTTGTGAACGTTTTGCAGGAGCTCTGTGCGTTGCACAGGCCTGTCCTCAGCAACCCCAAGAAAAGGTGGGGAAACAAACACCTGTCAGGTTACAAAGAACAGCCAACAATTGAAGGCTCCACGTTTGTGCATTTGAGTTTGTCAGTTCGCTGACATGTTCCGTGAGACGGTGTTGATTTTGAAAACATGGCAGGGGAAGCCAGGCAGTCTTCAGAATCTGCACGGTTTGAGCCAGTTTGCCTGCTGGCTCCTTGGCAGCCTGGACTTCCTGGCTCCCTGGCAGCCTGCCTGGAAGCCTTGAACATTTGCCAAGTGCCTAGGAGCTCGCAGGCTCTTGTGAATTCCTCTTTTCTGGCAGCTCTGGAAGAACAGCTCACTAGCTATATTGTCCTGAAATCACTTTCCAGGGTGTCTCGGTTCCTCTAGGGTAAAACAGAAAATAGGAGAGGTTTCAAAACTTCCAGATTTTTGTCTTGAATTTGAACAAAATTACAATACTTTGAATTGTTTATCACTACACCCTGCCTAGGTCATGGCTCTTTAGATGTGAAGGATATTTCCTGCCTTCCTGTGCACAGGTATGCTGTTAAAGATGGAGTACTTCCTGTGTAACCAGTTTTTCTGCTGCATTTTCCTAAATAGATGTTTGCTTTTATAATACAGAATCACAGAATGGTTTGGGTTGGGAGGGACCTTAAAGCCCATCCAGTCCCACCCCTCTGTCATGGGTAGGGATACCTTCCACCGTCCAGCCTGGCCTTGAACCCTTCCAGGGAGGGGTCAGCCACAGCTTCTCTGGGCAACCTGTGTCAGGGCCTCCCCACCCTCACAGGGAAGAATTTCTGCCTTAGATCTCATCTAAATCTCCCCTCTTTCGGTTAAAAACTATTGCCCTTCGTACTACCCCTACACCCCCTGATAGAGTCCCTCCCCGGCTCTCCTGTAGCCCCCTTTAAGGACTGGGAGGAAGCTCCCATATCTCAGGTGCCCTCTGATTAGCCTCGTTACATGATCTGTTATCTTTTCCCTGAAGTTTGAGCACTTACAAAGAGAGCAGGATGTGCTTTTCCCAGGTCCAACGTGTGCAGCCCAGGAGGGGTGCGAGAACAATACCCATGGTTTCTGTAAAGCCCTGAAGCTCCTCTGCCTGTTTCAATTTCAAGTCCATATTTGTGCATGAACCTGAACAACCAGGACTGGTTTTGGTCCAGCATAAACCACAGGGATCTTCCTCTCATCCTGATGCTCTTCAGCCTGACAAAATTAATTGTGAATTAGCTAACGAGTTTCCGCCTGATTGGCTGAGGCGCATTCAAGCGCTTTGCATTAAGTGGTTGTCCACTTACACCATTCGTTTTTCATCGTTTCGGTAATTACCTCCATACAAGTATCAATACACCAGTGCCGTGTTCCTGTTGAAGCTGGTTTGTTCCTTCCTGGCAGGAATGACGACGACGCCAGCCCCTTCCCAGCAGCACCGTCAGCCAGCCGTCAGCCCCCTCTCCCTGAGCGCAGACTCCAGACGACCACAGTCACAGCAAATGTCTCCTACGCTTTCCCCTTTGTCACCAATTACTCAGGTAGGAACTTACTTGGAGAATTAAAATTTTTCAAGCTTGAATTTATTATTTTACCTAGGGAGAAGCTGGCTGTAACTTCATCTCTTTCGTTTAGTAATTTTCTTCTTCAAATGTTTTCATTAATTCAGAGTCTTAAAAAGGGAGAGGTTTGTAGAGGGGACAGGTTTTACTTTCATTTTTCTAGAACCGTGTTAAAAAGCAACTATTAGGACACTTTTCTATAAGGGTATTGTCCCAAAGTTAGTTTTGAAATTTAAAAGACATTTCTCTAATTCATGAGAGAAGCTCAATTAGCTTTTTTAATTGATCTGGAAAGTGTGACTGGGTGACTGAATGGGTTATCAATTTCTGAGCTGGACATTCGGCTGGACTTTTAGACTATTTGTTTGTTGTACACTAGAGGTGATATTGAGCCTTTTGAAACATGTTGTTGACTGTTTCTGAACCTTTAGGTAACATTTCTTAAATACGAGATGAGATAGTCCAGTTCTCTTGGTGTGAAACTTGATGTTCTTAAAAATAAAGGGAGTTACCTGCCAACATGGGTGATTTTGATTCTTCTTTTCAAGGCCGTGGCTATGGATGCATTGTCTCTGGAGCAGCAGCTTCCCCCATATCCATTTTTTACCCAGACAACTTCCCAGCAACAGCAGCAGACCCAGGTGGCAAGTACACTGCCTCAGAATACTCCTTTAATGCAGACCTCTGGTTTACAGCGAGGAACACAGCTCCCCCCACTCTCCGTCACGGTACCTTCTTCCATCCCCCAGTCACCTCCGGGTAGCCAGACCCAACCGTCAATGGGAATAGACATCAACTCGGTAAGCAGCTCAGGGCAGTAGAGCTTCCCTTGCAAAGCCTGGTAGCGGACAGCCTGGTCTCAGAGATCAAGCTGAACAGCCCTCTTAAGAAGTGTTACGCTTAGGCGGAGTCTGAAGTAGACTTAGAATGGGTTTGGTTGACATTTCAATGTTTTATAGAGGAAAATCCGGGTTTAATTTGCGCTGAGGGTGGCCGTAATTTCATAAAACCGTGTCCCTTATGACTCTGTGTTTGATTAGACCAGCTTAAATATATCAGCTTTTATTTCATACCGTGCTGCTGCCGTTGCAGTGATACGTTTTCTGGCTGTTAAATGCAGTGCAACCCCAACACGTTCCGTGTTACACGGTGTGCTGTAGACTGGAGGCGTTAGCAGGACTTTGATAAAGAAACCTGCTAACAAGCATTTTCCAAAAGTTGGAGAGAACCAGGTACTTCCTATACTTTCTATATTTAGAACCCTTTCACTTTAAGGAATTTTTGAGCATACGTTATTATCTTCAAAAATCGGATTTGTGGCTGCCTTCTGATGCCCAGAAGAATTGGAGTGTATACATACACACCCCAGTGATTTATGGACAGATTTCTTTTCTCACTTGTTTTAACATGGTCTGTTATGAAATGTTCTGTCTGTCTCAGCACAGGAAAATCCAAAAGACAGAGCAGGATCAGGGTTATACAGACCAGTTAGGGAAGAATGTTACAGCTCATTCTGCCCTGCTCTGTAGGATCTTGGTTGTCTGGCATGTTGTGTCCTCCTGGCAGTGTGTAGTGACAGTAGCTGGTTTGAGAATAAGAAATCATTGTGTATTGATCTAGCACTTCATAGTGAATTTAATTTGTGGATGAAATTTTTAACCCTTTGTGCTGATAAGTGCTTCTTGAAAGAAGCTGCTTCCCTTTCAGGATTGGAAGGGGAAGAGGGAAGGACACTGACCCACTCAAAATGTGGCCGTGTTTTGATTCTAATACGTAGCTACCAGTACAGATGATTCTGATTTTTCAGTCTTTGCTTTCTGTGTTGCTTTCCTCATCCTAAACTTCTTTACGACCTTAACTTTTAGGGTGCTGTGCTTATCTTTTAAAACAACTGAAATCATACATAAATAAACTTTTTCAATTGAAAGCCAGTTTATTGAAAAGCCTTTTGAGCTGTGTTACAGCCTCACTGACAGCTTTTACTTAGTTTCTATAAAGCAACATTGAAATTCATTTTGCTGTAGTTTGGACATCTGCTTAAGGTGTGTAAGTAGGAATGCATAGCCAAAAGGGTTAGGACACGTTTTGTTGAGCTGTACGGAATTCAGTGTCAGAAAGCACTGGCAGTACAGCGTTCTCCCCCGCTGCAGAGCTATCTGATTAAATTACTCCTTTCATAGAACTACTGGATTGCAGGTTTTCCTCAGTCATCTGTTAGCCTCCAAAAGGAGTGTAATGAGAAGAGCTGTTCTTACTATTTATGTTAATTAGGGCAACATTCTATTTAAATGCCATTAAGATTATTAATTTGTTCAAATCCAGGGTTCTTTATGACTAAAAGAAGGTAAATCTTCGAAAATGTGTTCTCAAGACGACTGAGAACAACGTAAATATAATTAATATAAACCTTCAAAACATAATGTGAATTCTCAGACAATGTCTGTTCCGTATCCTGGGGTAAAATGCAGCTTTGAGAAGGATTTCAGGCTGCATGGTTCTACACTTCAGTCTCGATAACACACCGAGGCTGTTTAAGACTAGGCAGAGTAATACGAGAAGGATTTCCAGAGCAGTGTAAACACAGGTTAAGAATGTGTGGGTATGGCAGTTGAAGAATAAATTATATTATTTTCAAGTTATTCCCAGCTTTCAAGACTTACTTTTTGTAAATCGTTGGCTGACCAGATTTTTTTGGGTTTTTTTTTTGTTTTTTTTAATTGAACGTTAACTGAGAACAATGAGAAAATGCTTCAACAGTTTTGCTTGTACGACAGCACTGCCCAGCTCTCAGCCATTCAGTCAGACAAGGCCATGCCCCGCTGATATCTTAACTCTCTTCCTTTTTGCGGCATTGTTCACAGTAATCGTGTCTTCATACATAGCCAAGAGCTGCTGAAGAGGATGGTTTCTCCCAGCTTCCTCGACCTGTATACGCCAGAAGTTTATAATTTTCCAACCTTCCATCAATCCCATGGTCTTTAATTCTGTGTTGTTCTGTAGGCTTCACTCCAGCAGTACCGCAGTAATGCTGGATCCCCAGCCAACCAGTCTCCCACCTCTCCTGTCTCCAATCAAGGCTTCTCTCCTGGCAGCTCCCCTCAAGTAAGGGACTCTGTGCTTCCACAGGCCTTGCTTCTTGTGTTTTGTTTTCAGTTGAGTCTCTCCATTACTGACCCATAGTTGTCTCACTGTAATTGTACGTGCCTCATGCATTACTGATGTCTCATCTTGTTTGCAGTTTCATTCAGTTCCAGAGTTTTTCAATAGCTGGTGAATTACCTTTTTATTGATTAAAGCTACTATTTGAATACAATTAGAACTCATTTCTTTGGGATGTACTGTGGACAGAACCTCCAGGTAGACCCCTTTCAATTAGCAATACCCTGTAGGAGCTGACAGATGAGGTTGGGAGGGCAGGGGGGAGAGAGAGAGAAACTTAAGTGCCTCTTGCAGCAGAATAACTCCTGTGGCACTAAAATCCCTTCTGTGGCCAAATGTATTTACATCAGCACCTTTTTTTTTTAATGTGGAAACAGTACACTTTGAAATAAAATGCTGGAGAAAACGCTCTTGAAATTGGCAATTGTATCTCGTGGCTTGCAAGTAATGGGTTAGTAAGCACGCTTTCTTGCATGCTAGCTGGTTTTTCTTCCTGTGTATGTATATACTCATACATCCACATGTCCTATGGGCAAGTCATAGCTTGGGGTGTGTGTTATCCTACGAAGGGCAATTTTTCTCTGCCAGCAGCAAAGGCAGGTAAAAACAAGGCAGATTTTGGGGGTGCCCCTAATGCAAGGGAGTGGATTTTCGGTGCAGAAATGTAATAAATAAAAATAACAATAAAATAAAAAATAAGAACAATAATAAAAAGTTAATAAAACAAAAAATAATACAAAAATCTGATGCTGCTAAAATAGCTCCATAAGGCTGCCCTTTTCCTAAATCCCACCTGTAGAAACAAGGTGCAGGAAGTTCTTCCAGAGCATCACAACAGAGTCTGAAAATACATCTTCTGTTCCATCATTTAACGTTTAAGGCTGTAAGGAGGATCCTATCTAAATAAGTGCTGCCCCTTCATGGTTCCAAAGCTGAAGCTTCGTCTCTCCTTGCCATTAGCCAGAGACAGGTCACTGGTAAGCTCAGTACTAGATCCGAGTGTCAGGACTGTCTGGATTTTCTTAACCCTTGCTTAACTGCTTCTTAACTTCTCTCTCTTCTGCCTGCTTCTGCCAGTTCTGCTGTGTTCTGTGTGTGGCTCAAAGAAAACAAGAAAACTTACTCCTCTAGGCTGTCATGTAGAGCAAAGCTGTTGCCAGTCTTGCTGCAAATTCTCAGGTCCAGTTCTCATTTGGGCAGTGCATCCGATTTTGATTTTTGCATTGGTTTTCTTTCCCCCTTGACTTCTCAATAACTCTTTCTTGGTTTTGTCCACAGACTTGTTGCCACTGGTCAGTCCAGAGTACTGGAGTGCAGCCAGTGCTCTCCAGTGGGGCGCACACTTGACTGTAATTTTTCCTGCTGGGCCTGTTTTATCCTGTAAACTCTTGCTTAGGTTCTGCTGTTTTCAAGTGGGACACCCTAACTTGGTGCGAAAGGAAGCGGGTTTATTAATAGTGCCTACTTTCGTATTGGCCTCTTAAAAATACCCACACAATTCTTTATTTTTGCTAAATTAAAACCGAGACAGCTTTCCTGCCTCCATCAATGAACTACAAGCGAGTAGTGGCGAGCGAGCTATCTGTGGTGGTGGTTGCAAATGCTGAGCGTGGAGAGAAGCAATGGGGGAAGAAAAAACAGTTTGGAAGAAAAATTTGGGTTGGTTGTGATTATGGGGGCAGCTCCCAAATAGCAGCATCCATTAGACTGTAGAGTAATCTGCCAAAAGCAAAGGCAGATTGGTTCCAACAGCAGAATATGCCCATTGTGGAACAGTCTGGCACTGGCTGACAAGAGTGGAATAAAGTAGGTGTGACCGGGTAGGCGTCCTCCACTTGCTCCTGTTCCTCTGATTAATTTTAGGTTAAATCGTTCTGCAGCGTATCAGTACGATGAGTGACGTGCTCTAAAAATAGAAACCTGTGGTTTGATTTTTATCACAGACGGTTCATTCACCAGAAGTTATTTTTCATCTTTCCACATCTCCAAATCTATTTGCTCTTGTGTTTTAGATGTGTGTTTGTTACGAAGGTCTTCCTGTTCAAACACGAATTGAAAAGCTCTGCTTGTAGTTCTCAGCTTTGTGTTTGCATGGCTTTTCATTGACAATGGCTTGTTTATTACTACCTCGCTTTTCTCCTCTAACACCTGGCATACTGTTCCAATTAGACAGAAATCTGCTTTTTTTTAGTAGAATGGCTGTATACTGGATAATATGGTATGTATTTTTAGTTTAATAATTTAAGCCAGGGGTTTTGTGGTTTGGGTTTTTGTTGGTTTGTTTGTTTTTTTTCTTGCAGTCACCACATCATTAACCCAAGAAGATGTACTGTTGACAAAACAGACCTCATCTAGTGTTTCTGGAGGAGATGGTGTTAGCAAGATGTTTTTCACAAAGTTGTCGATAAATTATTCTAGGACTCTGAAGTGTTGAAGTAATGACATTTCCAGTTGATTTCCTTTGGGGGTTTCAGTGCTTACAGATGTGATAACCAGTATAGTTGAGAGCTGAGGAATAAATACGGGCTGGTATGTTTTGTTAGGAGTTACTAAACCAGAATAGTACTGATAGATTTTAGTCTTCTGTTTATTATTTTTCACGTTGCCCAGACTTTTTAGGATGGGTACAATGCTTAATGGAATGCAAATATTTTAGGTTTTGCCCTACTTCTGAAAAACTCCTGTAAAAATGAAATGTCAGAAGTTAAAGGGAAAAAAAACCAAACCTTGATCCTCTTTGGAGCTCTCAAATAGCAATTTTATTTCTAGTGCTGGTCTGAACTGGCTTTGATTCACGTTGAGTATGTGACATCCTGAAGCGCACATTTTTCATTAGAAATTGTTATAAAGCATCACACAGTTTTGAAGCCATGCTTAAGATGGGAACAATTTTCCTGTGATAGAGTTAAGCTTGGCTGGTCCTGATGCGCTTGCTTGAGTTAGCTCTAGGTTGACTCCATGATTATTATTTTTTTTTTTAAGAAGGAGGTAACACACGTAGAAGCGAGTTGAGTAATGTGGAGACTGAGTAGTTGATCAAAGTGTACCAGGGCAGCAAGTAGGATATCGGCGGTTTAAAGAAAAGTGTGGGGTTTTTTTTATTTAAGTAGTGCTTGGCTTTTTCTCTTATCAGGTATAATGTGGCTCTTGCTTGTGTTGTTTTGATCGTTTCCTTGTAGCCCTGTCTCATGCGAGGGATAGAGCAGCCACAGTAGTTTTGAGGACCGGACGATAAATTGGAAGACTGGTTCCAATAATAACCATTTTCTATTTTTATCTGCTTCTAAGGAGGGTGTTAAGCTGCAAAGATGTCATTATTGTTCTGTGGTCATTGCTGTGACAGATCATAAATGCCCAGGAAAGTGAATCAGAATCTTATTTTTGTCCGTAAAACCCTATTCTTGGCTCAGGCTCCATTTAATCAGTATTGAGGACAAGCTGGCTTTGTTCAGTTAAACCATTTCTGACTGAGAAGTCCCCGTTACAATCCTCTCTGACAGAGATGTGGGGCAGTTGTCTACTACCTTTTCTGACTCTGCCAGCGTCGCCCTGGAACGTGCAGCAGCGTGGAGGTCGTAAGGCTTGTGTTTCCAGTGTTGGGCCGTTATCCAGCAGCCCTGTTCTGCAGCAAATTTTTCTCTTCTCCAAGTGCATCCCGACCGTGCCCGCGCCCTCGCATGCAGCCGGGGGGAAGCACTTCATGGGGATGCTGCTTGAATCCTGCAGGATCTGCTCAGCGAGGAGTTTTGTAGCACGCGCAGCATGTGCTGAACTTTCAGCCACCTTCCCCCACTGAGTCTCATTCTGGGGCTGTGAATTCCTCCCTTGATGCCACATTTATCCAAAAACATCCATATAACGGGATAGCTGAGGATTCTGGCTGAAGGTGGCAAGGTTTTTGTTTGCTTTAAAAAGAATGTATTGTTGCTTCTTTCCTGATAGTCTCCTCTCATAGAGGTTGTGGGCGTTTAATTTAATTTTTTTTTTTTATATATATACAAGACTTGCATTCTTTTCCTTGCATGCAACCTGCAAATAAGCTGCACTGAGAGACGCTACTGATGCAGGAGGGAGAATGTTTAAAATGTGATGTTTGCTGAAATTTTTATGTTCACTGTTGTGGACATCATCTGGTGGTTTTTTGAGTATCTTAATCTTTGGCTGTGTTCAGTGCTCTTAGCTGTGGCGGCTGGTGTAACTCTGTTCTGATACTTCCTAGGCTTTTGCTTAATTTCATATGCTGTTTAGGTTTTTAAGGAGAAAATTTGTAGCCTTCCTCTTTTCATGTGTAGATAAACCAGCTGGAAAATGCTGTGGAAGGTATTGATTTTTTTTTTTCAAGATTGATACAAACTCCATGTAAATTGTCTTTTATAGACACCATCTTTTATAGGTGCTCTGTCAGCAGGTGAGGTTTTTCAGTTGGAATATCAGGATTTGTGAGTTTTAAATAAGGAGTGATCTCTCTGTGATTTCTTTTATATCTGGCAATTCTATGGGACAGTGTGAATAGTATTAAAACATTGACCTTGACTTCTTGGTCACCTTTAGAATAATTGATAAATGATGGAGAATAACTTATGCTTGTCGTGATAGAGGGGACATTAAAATTAGCAAGGCCGAGGAATTCCTCCCGAGATTCTTGCCTTTGAACTGCTGATAACATGCTTCACTGGGCTTCCTCGTTAATTTTTCTGAGCTGCAGCTGAAGAGAAATGACTTTAAAACGTCAGGTTTGTTTTGGCACGTTGTTGTCTCGGTGGCTGTTCCATGAACACGAGGTCGCAGGGACAGCGAGCGGTCACTGCCTGCGTGCTGGTGATCAGCTTTGCGTATTGTTTTAACGTGCAGCTTACTTCTCTGTGGGGTTTGTCTTTCACACACACAAAAAGTTCACCAAAAAAAAGCTGAAGTTGCAGATTGCTTTTGTTTTTTTCTTTTGTTTCTCGTGTTACCTAGCGCACTCGTCTGTTTTCATAAATCAGAAGTTTTCTGTGTTGTATGTCCTCCGTGAGGAAGTTTGTTTGGTTTACTTGACTGTATTTTTGTGCTTACCAAGAGGCAGCGTCACATGGAAGGATTTGTGTGTTGGAGGGGAATACTGACTGTGGTTTGAATTTGCTGGTGGTTAGTGGCTGTTAATGATGAAGGGCACTGCTAACTAACTGTGAGAAGAATCGGTCGGAAGGCTCGAGTCACTCGCACACCGTGGGTACGTCTGTTTGTGAGATTTTTGCACCATAAAGACTCTGTTTTGTTTTCAGCATTCTTCCATTCTGGGGAGTGTATTTGGTGACTCCTATTATGATCAGCAGATGACAGCTAGGCAGGCTAATGCCCTATCCCATCAGGTGAGCAAATTCATCTCAGATTTTCAGCTATGTTTCGGCCACTTTCAGCTTAAAATAACTATAGATCAACTTCTGATTATTATATGTGAAATCACATTTTGTCCATATAGTTTTACTTCTGTTATTTTTAGTTTGCAATACACAGGGATTTGTTTTCTTTTTTGTTTTTTTTTTTTTAAATTTTTATTTCCCCCTCTCCCCCTTTCTTCCCCTTCCTTCCTCTTAGCCATTGTAGCAGATGTTTGTAAAGGTGTTCTGCCAAGTTTATTGGATTAAAAATAATGAAAGGAGATTAAAAAGCCCCCACATCTCTGGCCATAGTTACGTTTGGGAAGGATTCATTTGTAGGTGGTAATAATATTTACTCCTGAATTTGGCAAACAGCTCATGCATGGTACCAAAACCTAGCAAGCAGACCCCTGCCTTTGTGAGCTCAGCCAACCAGTGCATCGATCTGTTCGACTGTGCAAAATGCTCTGGTAGCAGGGAAAAATAAGTCAGCTTCTGAGAGGTGGTGCTTGATGGGCAGATCCCTGAGTTAGTAGCATGAATTATGAGTTTTTTCACTTTGTTTTAAAGCTACCTTTTCTTTTGTTCTTACGATATCGAAAGCAGCAATTTTATTTTTGCATCCACCCCCTCCTCATTCCCCTGCACTCCGAATTTGGCAGTAAACTATTCCGGAAAGTTTAAGTGAAAATAGACCACATTTGATCAACGAAACCTAAAGATGAATTTGTTTGCCTGTCTCTTTCAACGTTACTTCCCGTACTTGAGCTTTGTAAGTTGTTTTGCTGTATTTCTTCGTGCTTACAAGTAACAATTCCTTTGTGCCTTGGTCTTCAGCTTGAACAGTTTAACATGATAGAAAACGCCATTAGTTCCAACAGCCTGTACAGCCCTTGTTCCACCCTTAACTACTCCCAGGCCGCCATGATGGGACTCACTGGCAGTCATGGCAGCTTGCAGGACTCGCAGCAGCTGAATTACTCCAGCCATGGAAACATCCCCAACATCATTCTTACAGGTAAGAAAAATCACAGACTTAACCCGCAGGTAAAAGCATCCCAAGTGTCAATGTTTCTCTGTTGTGCAACAACTCCCTTCAAGCCAAGAAAGCAATAGGGATGAAGGTTTTGTTTCACCTGGTGTAAAGGTTCATGTTAGTGCCCTGGTGTATCTCCTGAGTGCTGGGGAGCCCCATGGCCTCGTTTAATCCCAGCAAACGGGTAGAGCTGCAATGGCAGCACTAATTATTTTACAGATTTTTCCCTGCCTCTGAATTTACTGGATCCTCTGCCACAGTGAGGGAGAAGCGGTGAAAGCTGAACTTCTTCCTCTGCTGCTCTGCTCGAGCTTGCCAACAAAGGATTTTTTTTAGTGTCACATATGGTAGCGAATCTGGTCACAGTTGGACATTTGGAAAGAATTTCTGTACAGGCCACTGAGAAAACTGTAGTTCAGTCCATACTTCAGCCAAGGATTCTTGCTGATGAGAATCACATAAATTAAGGTTATTCCTCCTAAACCGAAGGGGGAGAGACTCAAGTGACACCTTTGTGGCTCCTAAATATGAATTTTGTTTTGTGTTGGGTCATTGTGATGTGTTTGAGATGCTCTGACAAATCTGTAATTCATCCAGCAGGGAATGGGGATAGAGGTTTCTTGTTTGAACCTCAGCCTTAGTTTAGCAAATTATTCCAGGATTTTTGCAAGCTGTTTTATGCCCTGTCTGCCTGGTGAATGTGTATTTGCTGAGTCCTGCCGACACCTTTCTCATTTTCCCTGCAGTGACAGGAGAATCTCCTCCCAGCTTATCAAAAGAACTGACCAGCTCTTTGGCAGGAGTGGGAGACGTCAGCTTTGACACGGATTCCCAGTTCCCTCTGGATGAACTCAAAATTGACCCTTTAACCTTGGATGGACTGCACATGCTGAACGACCCAGACATGGTCCTCACCGACCCCGCCACAGAGGACACGTTCAGGATGGACCGGCTGTGAGGTGCCGACGCCGGGAGCGGGGGATGACGCTTGTTCCTGGAGCCTGGCCGAACTCGAGAGTCCAGCGGGTCAGTCGTGTCGGGACAGGACCTGTCCTGCACCACATGTACAATGAGTAAAGCTTGTCGTTCTAAGCTTGCAGCGCTGCAGACCCCTACTCCCTGTCGCGCCGTATTTCACCCCTTATCCACTCATTGCCATTAATGAGTAAGGAGTTTCCATCAGCCTTTTCCTCTCCCTGTCTCATGCGAGGGATAGAGCAGCCACAGTAGTTTTGAGGACCGGACGATAAATTGGAAGACTGGTTCCAATAATAACCATTTTCTATTTTTATCTGCTTCTAAGGAGGGTGTTAAGCTGCAAAGATGTCATTATTGTTCTGTGGTCATTGCTGTGACAGATCATAAATGCCCAGGAAAGTGAATCAGAATCTTATTTTTGTCCGTAAAACCCTATTCTTGGCTCAGGCTCCATTTAATCAGTATTGAGGACAAGCTGGCTTTGTTCAGTTAAACCATTTCTGACTGAGAAGTCCCCGTTACAATCCTCTCTGACAGAGATGTGGGGCAGTTGTCTACTACCTTTTCTGACTCTGCCAGCGTCGCCCTGGAACGTGCAGCAGCGTGGAGGTCGTAAGGCTTGTGTTTCCAGTGTTGGGCCGTTATCCAGCAGCCCTGTTCTGCAGCAAATTTTTCTCTTCTCCAAGTGCATCCCGACCGTGCCCGCGCCCTCGCATGCAGCCGGGGGGAAGCACTTCATGGGGATGCTGCTTGAATCCTGCAGGATCTGCTCAGCGAGGAGTTTTGTAGCACGCGCAGCATGTGCTGAACTTTCAGCCACCTTCCCCCACTGAGTCTCATTCTGGGGCTGTGAATTCCTCCCTTGATGCCACATTTATCCAAAAACATCCATATAACGGGATAGCTGAGGATTCTGGCTGAAGGTGGCAAGGTTTTTGTTTGCTTTAAAAAGAATGTATTGTTGCTTCTTTCCTGATAGTCTCCTCTCATAGAGGTTGTGGGCGTTTAATTTAATTTTTTTTTTTTATATATATACAAGACTTGCATTCTTTTCCTTGCATGCAACCTGCAAATAAGCTGCACTGAGAGACGCTACTGATGCAGGAGGGAGAATGTTTAAAATGTGATGTTTGCTGAAATTTTTATGTTCACTGTTGTGGACATCATCTGGTGGTTTTTTGAGTATCTTAATCTTTGGCTGTGTTCAGTGCTCTTAGCTGTGGCGGCTGGTGTAACTCTGTTCTGATACTTCCTAGGCTTTTGCTTAATTTCATATGCTGTTTAGGTTTTTAAGGAGAAAATTTGTAGCCTTCCTCTTTTCATGTGTAGATAAACCAGCTGGAAAATGCTGTGGAAGGTATTGATTTTTTTTTTT